>NW_022196905.1:94244128-94266503 GCF_008632895.1 Mastomys coucha
GCTGTGTGGCTCTGGGTTAGACTACATGAAGAAAGGCTGTGTGGCTCTGGGTTAGACTACATGAAGAAGGGATGACTGCCTTATCCATCACAATCGGTACTGTGTCAAAGGCCGCCAGGCTTAGGAAAGGCAGGTCCAGGCCAACTGTGGTTGTGGTCCCAAGCTGAGTGGCCACCCACCATCCTCTAAAGCTCTGCCAGAAGACAGCCACTGCTCTGGCTAAGAACATGCACACATCAGCGCACATAACCCAAGCAGGTTTGTTTTTTTTTTTTGCCACCCCATTCCTAGCACAGTGCTCCGTGCTGAGTGAATGCCAGCCAGGACTCCACCAGAAGCCACCAGACGAATGACTGACTTCCGCTCTGAAGCTACTAAAATTCCAAGTGGAGACACATTTCTCTAATGCTGTGTGAGGATAAGAATAACTATTATTTAACACAATAAAAGAGCAATTTATGTCTAGGTTGCTTTTAAGTATATGTATCTTAATTGATGGCTCAGTATGAAGAAAAAAATTGTACAGCAATTTACCACGCTTGCGCACATATCATCTCATTGTGGAATCACAACGATCATGTGACTTAGTTGCTGCCGCTTACATCTGAGTCACTGGGGCTTAAATTCTGACACCTCCCAGCTGTGTGAGTGAGTGACTTCAGCCCAAGCCATGTCTTTGCCTTTTAGTCTGTGAGATGTGGATGATACATGTACGCTTCACCTAGTCACTTGACAGATGGATAGCTACAGACACAGAAAGCACAAAGACCTAATCCCTTGTACTGGGCACTTCCTCTGTCATTTGCTAATTACTGAGTTAAAGGTAAAAGAAGGCTGTACATTAAAATCAAAGCACAATCAGTTCTTTGCATTTCCACGTCTTAAAACTCTCTCTCTGGCATTAGTTTGAGTTTGGAAGACTAAGTTTTTCTTTTTATTGTTCCTAAAATCCACAACTCCCAATGGCTACCATATAGACTGGAGTACACACGCTTTAAAGGCAGAGAGCAGCTGCTTATTTTAAAGTCTCTCACCTAACACAGTTCCAATCTTGTTCGTCAGGACGGAATCTGTCTGCTCTAGCCACCCCCCGCCACTGAGGCCCTCTTTAAACTTGAAGAGAATGGACTGGTTACTCAGCAGGACCACGAGAATCCGCATGGCGGCCGTGACTGTGGTCGGATGCAGGTGCTCTTCCATAAACATCATGATCCAGTCAAACCCCAGTGTCCTGACCAGCTCTTCACAAGCCCTATTCAAAAGCAGATGGATTCAATGAAATAGTTAGTGTCAGGAACGCACATTTCATATTAGAAAAATATGACTGAGCCTCGTGTTTGAGCTACTCTGAGTTTCGGGGTTCAAGTCAACCCATTAAAGTCCACACAAGTCTCAGGACGTAACAGCAGATAGGACTATTGGCTGGCTCTCTCTCTCTCTCTCTCTCTCTCTCTCTCTCTCTCTCTCTCTCTCTCAAGCATACAGAGATCCACCTGCCTCTGGCACCTGAGTGCTGGGGTTAAAGGTATGCACCACGACTACCCGGCCAGGACTGTCTATTCTAAAAAGGTTTCACTTACTGTAAGTTAATGTTTGTCTTTTCTTTAGATGTATAAACTAGCTTTAGCAAGATGTCTAGAAGTCTGTTCCTCAAAAGTATGAGATTAGCAGACACGAGACCTCCAAACTCCTCTTCTGCCCCTAAAAGGAAACAAACAAATTAAATACCCCAGAGGTAACAGATAGAACACCCACTCGACACCTGACATCTCCAGAAAACATTTCCTTTAGAAGGGCTTTCCACTACAGCAGGTAAGAAAATGAAGGTAAATAATTTCTTTTGGGGACCATGACAATGATTCATTTATGCCTCTAACATTATCAAGAGTTGTGACAATGAAGACTTTAGTCCTCTCTTACATTTAATATTCTCCTCTCTTCCTCAGGAGGAGGAAGCTGTCAATTAAAACTGTGTGAATAAAAACAATGATTCCCACAGAACCTTCCCAGGCAGGTGGGTAACCTCCTCTTTCTTCAGACACAGGTAAATGCAGCATTGTGAACTCTCGTCCTCAGAATAGGCAACACCCATCAAAGCCTCCACATACATGGCTGAACTTTCCAATTAGGAAGACTTGGAATGTTGCAGATCTAGACCCAGGTGTCCTTAGGCTGTCTGCAGCTCATTATCCACTTTTGTGTCTGTAGTAAGGTCTTCGAGACTATCTGGCCAAACTGTGTGAAACACAGTAGTGCAGCAGACAGCTGGCTGTCACCAACCACAGTTCAGAGAAGCTTCCAAGTTAACACCTTAGCTGCCCGCAGACACTTCCCTGCCAATGTCTCCTGCGGCTCCATGCTTCCACCTGTGCCTTCACCGGTGCATGCATCTACCTGTGCATTTGGAAATCTTGGCTTACTTTATTCTGTAAACTTCATAAAACATTTTTACATTGAAGCTTGTTATCTGCGTCAACCTGAACCTGTGTCCCCAGGCCATGGTTACTCAGTATTGGTTCAAGAATAAACTTTCTCTTAGTCTCTTTGAGATAAGAGCTAAGTTTGGGCCGGGCAGTGGTGGCGTACGCCTTTAATCCCAGCACTTGGGGGGCAGAGGCAGGCGGATTTCTAAGTTCGAGGCCAGCCTGGTCTACAGAGTGAGTTCCAGGACAGCCAGGGCTACACAGAGAAACCCTGTCTCGAAAAACCAAAAAAAAAAAAAAAAAAAAGCAAGCTATGTTTGGTGTTGAAACTAGATTTTAAAGTTTGAAAAGAGGATTCATTAGTTTATCCAACAAATACAATACATAAAGCAAAACTAGGATTGTAGACTCAGGACAGAGGTAAAGCCCACACAAAAGCACAAAAGAACCTGGACAAATCCAGAGTAGGACTGGCTCAGAAGTCCTCACTGGAGTGTCCCGGGTGCCTAGAGTGTGGGCATCACTAGCCCACAGTGCCAGGCAGGCTACATCATGAAAAGGCGGTGTGGCTGGTCACTGCCCACACTTCTGCTAGCATCAAGGGTCAGCATGAACTCTGCTGTGATTTTATGCTTCTACTTGTTTGGCTCATGGACTACTCTAAACTTTATACTGCCTTTTAAAATGGGGAGTTAGCTGACTATGGTCACAAACTAACACTCTGGAGGTAGGAACAGGCAGATCTCTGTGAGTTCAAGGCCAGTCTCATCGGTATAGTGAGGTCCAGGTCATCTAAAGATGCATAATGAAAAGAAATGAATTTACTTAGGTGTAGTGGCGCATGCCTTTAGTACTGCACTCAGCATGTAGGGGAGCCTGGTTTATGTAGCCGGTTAGGCCAGCCAAAGACACGAAGTGAGATCACCCCCAAAGTGAATATATTGCTTTATTCATTACAATGCTTCAGGTTCACAAAAGGGGACTCAAGAATAATTTTTCCAAGTATTTATCAGCGTGAGCAAAATCATACCATAGTTGCTAAAAACTGCTTGTCATAACTTGACAATATACATAGAAAATTAACTCAAAAAAAAAAAACCTTACTAATTTTTATCTGACTTTCTATTAATGCTGTGTCCCCTGGTTTTCAGATATAGTTTAGAACTCTAAGCTCCATCTGAAAGAAGTGCCCGAATTAACGTCCCACAATGGTTTTGTACAGAATGCCACTCCAGCTCTATCACTGACTGTTTATGTCACTTTGCACTATTAACTTATCAATGTTGGGCACCATTTCATCCAAGCTACTTTTGGGAAGGTGTATCCTGAATACTATGTCTACTACTTGAAAGAAAAAAAAAATGTAGCTCATTTTATTTATTTATTTATTTATTTATTTATTTGACTATCATATCACGTTTACTACAACTCACAGGGAACAGTTAATGACTGTTAACACTATTCTTTCAAATGGCAAAGGGTAGTGACAATAGTCTAACGAACTGGCCTCTCAGTGAAAAATCAGCTGTTTGTACATCCTCACAACTGCATTCACCATGGAGAATTTACAACACTACTGGGGTTACTGAACTGAATGGCCACAATATGTATGGGGTATAGAGAAATGTTTTTGCTGCATCATTTGTATAACTGGAACAGAAACATGATATATTTCAATGATTTTTGAAGCATTTTTATTTTCTAGTTGGTATCTTTTTAGCTTATATTAATAAGGAGCTTATAAATCACTGTTGCACGTGGTAGATTAAGTTAAAAGCTTATGTTTCTCCCTCCTAGGGAGGAAATCCTTCCTAATGCACCTGAGGAAGGGGTTGTGGGGGAGAGATGGGACCTGGAACAGGAGAATCAAATAGGGAGGGAGAGGGAGAAAGGGGAAGAGAGAGGGAAGATGGGGAGGAACAGCTAAACAAAGGGTCATTTGATGGCTCATGTGGAAACCTAATATAGTAGATATTTTATATGCATCCATATGTAAAGGGCAGGGTAAACAAAGCCACAAGGAGATACCTCTCACCACCAAGTGAAATCTCCTGTGCTGGGAATGGGCTATATTTAATAAGTTGTTGGCCAAAAGGACACCATGGAAACCCCAAACAAGTCAACTATACTGGCTGGTTTTATGTGTCAACTTGACACAAGCTGGAGTTATCACAGAGAAGGGAGCCTCCCTTGAGGAGATACCTCCATGAGATCCAGCTGTAAGGCATTTTCTCAATTAGTGATCAAGGGTAGGAGTGGCCATTGTGTGATTTTTCTCAATTAATGATCAAGGGTAGGAGTGCCTCCAGGTTCCTGTCCTGTGTGAGTTCCAGTCCTGACTTCCTTTGAACAGCAACGTGGAAGTGTAAGCTGAATAAACCCTCTCCTCCCCAACTTGCTTCTTGGTCATGATGTTTGTGCAGGAATACAAACCTTGACTAGACACCAACCAATTGACAAGACAATTGGTTGTTTTCCCCAAACTAATGGGAAGGCCCTATCAACATATACATACTCACTGACATGGAAAAAAACTCAAGTTGATACCTGACTATGGTATAGGAAGGCACTCTGCACACCACTGGAGGAGAAAGGTAAACCCCAAGCTGCCACAAGCTCTGTGACCTACGACAGTAACTGCCTGCAACACACTCTGCTGCAAAACAGCTGTACAAGTAACCAGCCACTATCTGATTGGACTTAAGGCCTACTCTGTGAGATGGAACCCATTCCAAACCTGCTCAGGTGGTCAGAACCTCTGACTGCTCAATACTTAACAGGGGAATGATGATACTACTAACACAGACATAATTTTAAAAATCAAGTAATTTCAATTACACTAGAAGTGCACATCATATATCTAATATCAGAAAAGATTTCACACCCTTTAAATTTTTGAGGCCACACTACACTTCTGCATACTGCATAGGTTTGATATAAGATAAACATATCGGTAAAAAGTCAAAAAGTAAAGGGAAGTCACATATTCTCACATGTAATTCAGTCTGTTTGTGTCATGAAGGCAAAACAATTAGCTAATGATTTCCTTTGGCCAACTCACCAGTGTCAGGTTTCTCTTCATTATTTATTTCCATTACCACGAATTTCTCACAAACAGCAAAGGTGGGCAAAGTGGAAGAAATGAACTGGCCAAACCTTTAAGTAGAGCAGAAAATAAAAAGGTTTCATTTTTCTTCTCTCTAAATCACAAAATACCAAGAAATGAGAAAACAAACAAACACACATACTCACACACACAGACACACACACTCACACTCCTTTCTGTTTCAGTTCTGTGTCTCTTGGTGACTGTATTCAGTTTGCTTCTTCTTGGACCTAACGCATCAATACAATGGTGTCTCTAAAGCCTAAAAACTAGGTTTTCAGAAGCCTGAGCTCTGTAAAGCACTGACCCATGGGGTCTAAACAAGCCCACCAGCCTGGCTGAGGAGGGAGGATGCTTGGGCATTTGCTGAGTCCACTGGAGCCAGTGATGGAGAACTTGGGTTTTAGAAATGCAGGCTGCGTTATATATGTAGGACACACACATACACACACTCCCGAATGACTGACTTTTTAACCATGCTGAAACAAGTAGTGTAATTTCTCTGGGCTCTTGCTTCTTCATTTATAAAGAAAATGAAAATGTTAAAATTTTGATGAGGTTTGGTGGTAATTTCATCTAAATGATCATTACAAGTGACCATACAGAAGAATAAATTCTAATAAACAATGGTAATAAAGATAATTGGGCTGGGTTTAATCCCAGCACTAGGGAGACAGAGGAAGGTGGATCTCTGTGAGTTTAAGGCCAGCCTTTCTACAGAGTGAGTTCCAGGGAAGACAAAGCTACACAGAGAAATCCTGTTTCAAACAAACAAACAAACAAACAAACAAATAAATACCACCCCACCTTTCTTAATTCAAAGCCCCAGCTTCAAATGTTATAAAGTTAAAAGTGCAAAACAACTTCCTGTATTTCATGATGAAAGAACAGACTCCACACCTCCTTTATGTTAAAAAAAAAAAAAAATCTATCGACCATGTCACATGCACACGATAGTGGCACATGACTGTGGTGTAAGAGTGTGTGCAAGGCGTGTTCTCCTGTGCGTAGGTGTGAGTGCCTGTGTGTGTGTGTGTGTGTGTGTGTGTGTGACATCCATCCATGAGGTTTCACAGGCCTTAGGAGTGAGGAGGGACTGGCAGTTCCTATACTAAGTCCGCCTGTGGTTTTGGGTCATTTCCACCCCCATCCTGTGCTTTATTTCCACACTACTGGCAATATGGCTGTTACAAGAGCACAGGGCCATAAGGAGCGATGCCATTGACCTCGCTCATCTCCACCTCAGTCAATGGAGACAGACTCACCTGAGCAGATCGTTGCTGTTAGGGAAGCCCTGCAGCAGGAAGCTCAGCACATTGCTGATGGCAGCGATGGTCGGCTGGGACAAGGACATGTCTCGCAGAGTCAAGAGCAGCCTAGGGATCAGCTGAAATTCCCTCATTAACTTGGCGTTCTTGGATGCCTCACTGCAAGAGACAGATGACTTAACTAACACACCGGCAGACACTCTCTCCTACAACCAAACTGCTAAGCACACGAGTGCTGACTGGTACCTGGACTCTGTAAGCAGTTCTATGAAGTGTTCAAATAAGGAAAGATGGAGTTCATATGGTGCATGAAGCCACACCTGCAACAAAACATAAATGATGGTATACTAAAGGTTGAAAATGTTCCCATTGTCAATATGGCAAAATCAAATACAGCACATGGGGCAACCTTCAGTTATATATTTAGCTGGATCCAGCAGGAAATGGGAGAGAAATATCACTATAAACAGACCCAAAATGATAGGAAATGGAAGGAGCATGCTTTTAAAACCTATTTATTATTATATCATTATAATTATTATAAGTGACCTACATATTTAGGAATGCCACAGAAAGGTGATCATAATCAGTGACATTTTTAAAGTATGGAACAATGAAAAGGGCCAACCAGAAGTGCATTTCATGCAAAAGCATCTTTTCACAAACACAAAACAAAACAAAACAGAGGAAAAAAACCTTCAGATGGGAGAACTCCATGCCAGCAGACCTCTGCTACAAAGAGAGGTAACCCATGTACAAGACGGATTGAGCTTTACAACTAAAAACTGCAGTCAGGCTGAGAGGACATGGCCTCCGCAGCACCTAAAGAGATGGTGTGCAATCTGAAACCTGAATGCAGCCTTTTTGGGTACTACACACAGACACAAACATACTTAACAAAAGAAATAAAAATAAAATTCTAAAAAAGTTGAAGAGTTGTAAATAGTATATATCTAAGCAAATGAAGATTTTTTTTTTCAATGCTTTTTTTTTTCTTTTCTTTTTCTTTTTCTTTTTTTTTTGGTTTTTCGAGACAGGGTTTCTCTGTGTAGCCCTGGCTGTCCTGGAACTCACTCTGTAGACCAGGTTGGCCTTGAACTCAGAAATCTGCCTGCCTCTGCCTCCCAAGTGCTGGGATTAAAAGTGTGTGCCACTATTGCCCAGCTTTAAATGCATTTTAAAAATAATCAGTCATTAAAGGAAAAAAACTATCCTGGAGATCATAAAAAGTACACCTCCCCAAGGATGAGAAAGAAGAAATGGAGACAGTGTAATATTCCTCAAAGATAAACCACGTTAGTTTAGATTCTAGAAAAATAACCAAGGAAAATATTTATTTGCTATTAGGATTATTTCATTTATATCTGTTGAATCGCTGTTTCTATTGAACAAGCCAGCAGGCTTCAGTGGGTCTTCTTATTGCTGTTGTCCCTCTGCAGCCTTTGACTTTAGCTTTCTCAAATATTTACTTATTTACTTCTTTGTTTTTCTCTTCCAATGGACTAGCAAGCACCCTGGATACATGGGCCATGTGTCTTTATATCTTTACCAACTAATGCAGTACTCGGCTCAATCAAAGGAGTGTCAGGTGTGGTGGCAAACACCTTTAATCTCAGCAAGGTTAATCAAGAGGCCTAATCAAGAGACAGAGGCCATGACTTCAATTACTACATAGTAATTTCCAGGCAAGATAGAAATGATGAAGATGATAAACCCCATCATCTTCATCAAAGCCATGTAAGAACTAGAACTTTGAAAATTTTATTGTGCAGAAGAGAGATCTCAACAAATTCCTGAAGATGTGATGCAATCATGTCTTTACAAAAGAATGAGCCCTTTGAAGGTGGACAGCATAACCTGAGGAATAAGCGGCAGCAGCTATCCCAGTACAGATGAGGAGAGCTGACTGAGAGGTTCGCTAGGATGCAGTGGAGGCAGAAAGTGCAGACCCTGTACAGCATGAGGGTGATAGGGTGATAGGATTTCATGCCTGATTGTTCAGAGACAGGAGGAAGAAGGAAGCTGATTTCATAATCTCAATCCTCTGGAATGGTGGGGTTACTAACAGAAAGAGAAGTTAGAAGGAAGTGCTAAGTTGGGGCAGGGACGCCAAGTTCAGTTAAGGCGTTGCTAGGGGACAACAACAGAAACATTGGGCACAAAGTCAGAAGTAAGTCTTGAATTGGGACGCCAAAGTTCAAGACAGATGTGAAAGGTGAACATGACCTCCAGAGGTGAATCTTGCATGAGAATGTCATGGAGGCAGAATCCTACTAAGAGTAGTGGGATAGGTAAAAGGACCAGGATGGTGATCACACCTGAGAGCAGGCAGAAGATGGAGCTGTGGGAAAGAGCAATTGCACGCGCTGTCTCGTGTAGATGTGAAGGGTAGGTTTCCACTCACACGGAACCTGTGAATAAGCTCTAAAAACACAGTTCACTAAAGTGCTGAGGGTATGTTGTTTGTTGACTGGACCAAACACCGTGCTGAAGTCATAATAAGAGACTGAGTTGGGACTTCGTGTCTGCTAAGCACTGCTCGCCATCAACGGTGACAGCCTGTGTGATACAGACACCAAGATGAAGACAAACAGGATCTTCATTCACGATACCCAGAGAACCTGCTATTGCCAAGAGATAGACCAGAACATTTAGTACAGTGACGTGGAGCGGAGAGAAATTCGAGGGTCAATGGGCCAAGGCCATGAGCATGCGGTGCTCTGAGAGGATGGCAGGACTTGCTAAGGGTGGTCTTTTTGTTATTGTTTTTTTCAAGACAGGGTTTCTCTGTGTAGCCCTGGCTGTCCTGGAACTCATGGTGTAGACCAAGCTGACCTCAAACTCAGAGATCCTCCTGCCTCTGTTTCCTGAGTGCTGGGATTAAAGGCATGAGCTGCCACTGCCTGGCTGAAAACCTTGTTCTTTAGGGCAAACATTCTTTCACTATGTAGCTGCTAATAATCCAAATATAATTACTGATTATGTGTAGATTCTATTTATTGTGGAGAAGTTTATATCAGAATTGCTTAAAGTAAATGCTTCCTTCTTGTAATGCCTGACACACGGGTCGGGCAGTTTTAGGGTATATATCATATGTCTGATTTCTGCAACAATGTAGAGCAGGATATAGTTGGAGAAAATATGTTTATTCTACTTCTTATGTTTCACTAAATGGTACTGATATGATCATCAGGAAATTATAATTTCAGAGACATATCTGTGAGACAAAACAGCTTAACTCAGTCATGATAAAGAGAAAGAAATGTATTCAACAACTTTATGTTACCAGTCAGTGTGTATACTTACTTCAAAATCACAAAGCAGGTCCTGGAAGGCAGTGGAATTGGGAATAATTGATGTCTCATGGCCACTGTCAACCGTCCCCACCAAGGAGAAGGTCAGGTGGAGGATGTGGCTGTTGAGAAGGGAGCGCTTCTTTTTAAGCAGCATTGCCAGCAGCTGGAGGAAAGAAACAGACAGGGCCTGTTGACGGAGCAGCATGTACTCACGCCCCATATACCAGACCTTGAGGGTCACAATCTAATCAATGGGTCGATTATTTCTCAGGCTCATGACTTAATGACACTGTGGCAGGTCAGGTCTCACTCAGTAAGACGAGCCACTGGGAATGTACCTGGAAAGACCACCGGGATCTTCAGGAACAAAAATGGTATGTTCATTATATAATGGTTTTCCATCTTTTGAGTAAATAGGCCTGAAAGATGAAGGGGTGTGAGGTGGAAGGGGCACCACAAAGAAAGTGGGGAGCGTGTAGATAGATCATTCCCCACAAGTGTCTTCACACCGGATCCAATATGACCTCATTCTACTTCATTCTCGACTGCATGAAAGAACGTCTAAGCAAGCAAGCTGATCTGAAAATATGGTTCATCTGTCCAAGGGTTTGAAATGTACAGATTAAGTCAAACGAAGATCAAAAATATCCAATTTAGAAACTATGCATAGACATTTCCTATAATTATCCCCTAACTGCTGCCCTCTATAATAACTGCAGCATAGCATTCACACGGTACTGGGAGCGATAAATATCCTCCTAAACATGGTAGGTATACCCAGGCTATATGCAAAAGCAACACAATTTTATGAGGTGTGCATGGAAACAGAGCAAAGTCCTGGAACCGTTCCTGAGGACAGGGAGGCCCGCACAGAGCATCAGATGCATCAAAGCTGACACAACAAAGTCTACTGAACACGAGAATGAATGAGTGACACTTAAGAAACCAAAACTAAACTATGCCACATACACACTTTTCGGTTCATGTGTTTTTGTTTGTTTGTTTGTTTAACATAAGCCAATAGCTTTTAAGTTTATGTAGATAATATAATTCTTCCAGAGTTTAAAAAATATGAATAATGGAAATTAGCTCATTTGGTGTAAAGTGAATTGAGAGCAAAGCCTACAGCCACAGACCTGGTATCCCTTGATTCTTTCCATCTCTTTGCTGGCTAGCGGGTTGCTCTTGACCACACAGACCAGGGCCTTGACTGCTGCATATAAGCCTTCCACATCAGAGGCCATAGCCACTAGGCCGAGGATGGCCGCAGCTCCTCCAATGTACTGCAGAGTGGTGGCGACAGGCTTGGGGACGAATGTTCTTACTCCTGATTAAAAAAAGAGTGAAAATAATTACACTGCATAAATAAGATATGAGTAAGCTTTAAATATTTTTATTAAAATGTTTCACAAATTTTTTATTTAAAAAATGCTTTGCAGCAATTGTAACATTTCAATACATGAGAATGCTGGATTTTGAAAACTCCTTTCTAAGGTTATCAGAGTGTGACTTTCTAGGGAAGGAAAGCGAGGTCTAGAGAGCCTAGATGCTTGGCCTCAGTCACTAAGTACCAGAGCAGAGACTGGAGCCTGCAGGCTTTGTTTATCGCTTTCCACTGCACCACACTGTACTGAGGTTCTGGAAAGAATGGAAAGCAGTGCTCCCTAAAGCAGTGCTCCCTATATATCTGTCCAATCAGAAAAAAGGATTGCTACCATGTGCTTTATCAAACAGGGAATGATTTCAATAATGCAACATTACCAATAAAGAAAAGCAGAATCAGGGTTTGGCAATCCAAGAGAACTAAAAATTGGAGAAACTGATTTAAGAACAGAAGGTGGACCAGTAAGACTGTTTGTTAATCTAAGGACGAGGCAGTACCACATACAAACATGCACGCAGTGCATGCTCACTGCTACTCCTGAAGGCTGAGTGGCCCGACTGCATTGTTTTGATCTCTGATCCCACTAACCACTAACATCAACGCTGTATCAGGACTGAGCGCACGATATTCCAGAGGATATAGCAACTCTGGCATTTGTTAGGGCTGGATGGTGCCTACACTCAGACATTCTTCCTGCCACACCTTTCTGTTGTTTGGAGGTGCTGGGCCTTGTACCTAGGGCTTCTTGTTCACTGGGCATGAGCTCTCCTATGGAGCTCCAGTCCCGGTTCTTTTAGCTCATTTCTAGGTAACAGGAGGACACACGAGTGGAACCATCACTGACCTAACCCTGGCATGGCCAACGCTTTGCTCCTCACTCCTTTTCTTTTTTTTTCTTTTTTTTCCAACATAATATTTTTTATTGATTACTTAGGAATTTTATAAGATGTACCCTGATTACACTCATTTCACCCTCCTCCCAGGTCCACTCTCCCACCCTTGTGTCACCAGGTCAAATTTGTGTTGCCTGTATACTCACTGGAGCATGGTCATACTCCCAGTGGGCAGGACCCTTAAAGAGAACTGAGAGCTTCCCCTATGCTCCTCCACAAGCTATCAACTGTGAAGAGCTATACCTCAGCATCCTTATCACCACTTTTAATGGCTTCCTGTCTAGACCGCTTCCTTTGGGGTGGGAGTGTTGTCACAGAAGCCTCTGGTGTCTCTGATTTGCAATGATGAATCTGCTGTCTCCAACAGCATTGCAAAAGAAACTGCCTTTCCCATAACAGCCAGTGGCAGCTCGGACCACAGTTGTCCACATGGCTCATTAGCTTTTAAAAGACAGGAAACGTGGAAGAGCCAGATAGTCTGAAGCACAGGACATAACAGTGGCCAGGAAATGAAGATTTTTCATATACTCAAACTCTAATGAGCCTTTGATAATAGACTGAGTGCAGGTTTGTATTTTTCAATGAAGAAGAGGAGTTATGGATGTTTTAGAGAAAGCTAGCAGAAAACAGAAGTCAGAAGCTGGGAGCGATGCTCATGGTGCCTGGGCTACTGACTTCAGAGAAAGGACCAAAGTACTGCTCACTGTGCACTTCTGATCATGATAAAGTTTGCAATTTTATTGGTTTCTACTTTTAGAGGGATCAATGTGGGTTTCAGATTGGCCTCATTTTCTACAAAGAAAAATTCTTTTCTAAAATCTTGAATCCTTCCCATATTCAATCATCAAATCCAGACACTACTGTGGATGCCAGTAAGTGCTGGCTGACAGGAGCCTGATATAGCTGTCTCCTGAGAGGCTCTGAGGCTCACAGCCATCCATTGAACTGAGTACAGGGTCCCCAGTGAAGGAGCTAGAGAAAGGACCCAAAGAGCTGAAGGGTTTGCAACCCCATAGGATGAATAACAATATGAACTAACTAGTACCCTCAGAGCTCCCAAGGGACTAAGCCATCAGCCAAACTGTACGCATGGTGGGACTCATGGCTCCAGCAGCATATGTATAGTAGAGGATGGCCAAGTCGGTCATCAATGGGAGGAGAGCCCCTTAGCCCTGTGAAGGTTCTATGCCCCAGTGTAGGGGAATGCCAGGGCCAGTAAGCAGGGTGGAGGGTGGAGTGGCGAGCAAGGGGAGGGGAGAGGGAATAGGTTTTTTGTTTTTTTGTTTTTGTTTTTGTTTTTGTTTTTATTTTATTATTTTATTTTTTTCAGAGGGAAAACCGGGAAAAGAGATATCGTATGACGTGTAAATAAAAAAATATCTAATAAAAAAAAGAAAGAAAGAAATATCAGGTCTGGTCAGACTGGGTTTGGAGAGTATTTTGACGTTCTGGTTTTATTTCATTTCAATTTTCTTAGAGAAATGTGTAATATCAGTTGCAGCTCAGCCTGACTCAACAAGGCCATGTGAAGAGAGGGCAGCTGAGACCAAAGGGGACCTGTGGTCTGTTCACAGTGCCATTGGAAGGATAATTCAGGGCTTCAATTTCTTTAAGGCTTGAATTTGTTAGCAAAATTCTTCCTGCTCCTGGTTTGATTTTGGCAAACACTCCTCACTCCTTTTCTATATGCCGTTTGCAACTAGTGTAGAAGCACATAGGCTAAGGAGAGCTCATGGTTTTTAAAATTGACTGAAATTTGGGATTAATCTGTAGGCACTGAAAGAATACGATAGGTCAAGTACTTCAAAATATTAGCTTGAAACATTCCCCAGCCCCCGTTATCTGTATAAAGAAAGATGGTTTAACGCACCCAGGTATCCAATGAGAGCGGCCCCGATAGTGCGAGCCGGCCCGTTGAGATGGCCTGCTGCATTGTGAACCAGCTTCACCGGAGTGGCGTTCTCGTGGGAGGAAATGCCTAACTGGAGAAAAGGAAGGGAAAATGAATGGAACCACAGAAGAAAGGCCTGGCATTTTTATGTCACTTCTATGGCTGGTAATAAAGCCTTTCTGTCTCTTACTTAGCACAATATGTAAAGTGTGAGGAGACTTTAAAAAAATTTTTTTTTAATTGGGCATGTAATTCCAAAGTGTGAAACTCCATAAAAGGAATTTAAAAGGGAGTCTACAGAGATAAAGTTGGCAGAGATGTTTAAACAGGTCTCTGAGGGTCTTGCCTCAGGTTGGCGGCTGTCCATTTCTCAGAGCCTCACAGGAGAATACTGTTAAAGATTCCATTTTATTCTAGATCCAATCAGGTACATTTGTATAAAAATTTCAAGAATATAGATGAAACAGGACTACATAAAGAATATATCAAACACATAGATCAGGCTCTATTGCCACAGAGCCAGAAATATAGAAATAGGTGTTTTAATTAATTTACTTAAATTGTAACAACATCAGTTACAAACCAACCAACCAACCAACCAACCAACCAACTACCATAAAACCATAGGAAGATGCATGTGGTAGTCCAAGCTTAAAATTTCAGCATCAGGGAGCCTAAGGTGGGGACTGCCAGGTGCAGACTGACTTGGCTGAGTAATGAGAACTTGCCTCAGAAAGCCACAAAATAACCAAATAGATCGCCAAACAAACAGGCAAACCCCAGCAATTGCTTCCTTTGTCACAAAGTTTACCTTCTTAATTAGCTTTTTGTGGAGTTGGGAATCACACCCAGGGCCTTGCTGTGTGGTAAGGGAATGTTCCATGGCTGGGCCACACACGTGCTAAAATCTAAATTGCCAGCATCAGCTGTGACACTCAGTGAGACATTCTAACTTTCCCAATTAAACTAAATCTTAATGCTTGGCCTAAATTAGGAGCAAAATAAACCAAGTACACATGACACATGTGGGTGGCAATATAAAGAAGACAGGTATGCTAATTAGAGTCCCAGGATAAAACTAGGAAAATGCAGTAAAAAGAGGTATTTGCAAATATAACTACCGAAAGTTATTGAAATGTGAATTTAGATTCAAGAGTCAGTGAACCCAATCAGGACACACATTTCCTCAAAAGCCTAGGTAGAGCACATTTGAATTTCTAGAGATCAACTATTAAAAACAGAATATGAAAGCACCTAGAGAAAAATCACTTCAGATGTTACAGGTGTGCATCAGAAACTAGACAATAACACAACAAAAAAAGTCTTTTGGTGAGCCTGAATTGTCAGCTTGACACATTTGAGAGAAAAGCCTCCAAAAGGGAACTGTCTAAATTCAACTGGCTGGCGGCCATGTCAGTGAGGATTATCTTACTGACTGATGCACATGAGGCTGGCCCACTGTGGGTAGCATCATCCTTAGGCAGGCCATCCTGAGCCGTATAGTAAGTAAGCTAGCTAAGCATGAATGTGTGAGGCAGCCAGCAAGCAGGGGTCCTCCACTTTCTACTTGCACTTTTTGCTTGAGTCCCCACCCTGATTCCATGATGGACTGAAATCTAAGAGGAAAAAACTCTTCTTCCCCTAGGCTGCTTTTGGTCAGAGGGTCTGTCACATACTGAACGAGGCCAGAACAGGAAGTGAGTATATAGGAAGAACCGAAGAGAAGGCTTGTTATTGCAGAGCGTTACACTCTCCAAAGGGAGAAAGACCACAAGAGTCTATGGCTGCTTTACCAAATCACCATCAAGTTAATGACGACTTAATTTTACTATCTCGATTCTGAAGGTCCTGGCAGCCTAGACTAGAGTGGTCTACAGGGATGTCTTGCTTGGAGGGAACAGCGCACTTTCTTCCTACAGGCATTTGTTGGCCCATGGCCCCTTTTCATCTTTAAAGCCAGACATGTCCCGTTCTACCAGACTGCTCTTGACCACTGAGAGACCTTTGTGGTTCACCTGGGCCTATTTCCATACTATCTTTCCAGGGAGAGCAGCCATGGCTCACTGAGAGCACTCAGCTTACCTGCTTCGCGATGGCTTTGCTGTCTAACTTGTTGTACACTTTCCGGATTCTTGCCACTGTTAGGGAGGACACGGACAGAGCATAGAGTCCGAATGACACCTTTTCCTCTGCCACCAGAGACACAGGAGACGGGGTGACACCTTCCAACTTCGCATCTTTACCTTCAAAAGAGGAGGGGTTCTTTTTATACTCCATTCTCAGAACAAAGTATTTACTCTGTCTCTTACCTGGGTGGACTTAAATAATTTTTTAAAGTGGAAAAGAGAACCAGATTTAAAGACACTTTATTTCATCTTTACCTCTTGTCTATTTCTTTGAGCACAATACAGGAAAGGACTTGCCAGTCATATGCAGTACACTGTTTTAGTCCTGAAGTACCTCCCCATAGGTCCCATTGTAAAAGAGCAAAAGACCATCACTTGTTGTCTAACAAGTCATCAAACCTTGACTATATATACAAGGGAAAGAAAATCTGCAAGTGTCTGCAGTTTGAGGCCCTGAACCCTCTTCTCATGAGCTCTCACGCACACCTTCCATGCTCCTCAGAACCACACCGCACAGCGGGGAAGAACAAACATGCTGTAATCTCCCTTTCATTTAAAATCTAAGCGGCAAACCTACTTGTCTGTCTGCCTGTCTCTGCCTCAGTTTCCACATGGATGAAATGGGAGTGATAACGGTAGGAGCTAACACACAGTTTGAAGATAAACAAACATACATGCGGAAGGGCTGAGAGCACATGTGGCCTTTTGGCTGAGTGTGCAGCATGTTCACTCTTCTAGACGCTCTGTGAATCAATGCTAAGTGGACAGAGCTCACTTATCGCCTGGTGATTAACATGAACACTATCTTGTCGAAACTTCTCTGAGACCATGCGTGGAAAAGAACAAGGAAGGGCAGATGTGACACATCTGCAAAGCACAAATAAACCACAGCTGACGGCAGTCCTTTTACTCTGTATTTCTTTTGAAAAAAGGGGATTTCAAAAAATGGACAATTAGGAATAGGAATAATAGCTTTAAACTTGGGAACATGTTTGTTCCTTCAGTAACATTAAGTATTTTAAATCACTCCATGTAATAGAAGTTACAGAAAAAAAAATAGAAAAGGGGTTGTTCTCTTGTGGGGTAAATAACCTCACCTTCAATACAAGAAGGAACCCTGGAAAATTAGTTAGTGAACAGATAACGAATCAGAAAAGCACAGTGTGACAGTGCAGGGAAGCAGCATATTTCATTTCATCTATTTCTTTACTTGCAGTGCTGGGAATTCACATTAAGACCCAGCTATGCTAGGTAGCACACTAACCCTGAGCTATATCCTCAACCAACAGAGAACATTTTCTACAGGAGTAATCAAAGAAATCATCCCAAAGAAAAGCAATGGGAAGAGCTCTTTCCCAGCCAAACAGAGGCATGCCCAAACCCACACACATGTGAGTGCGCGCTCACACACACCTCTATGTTGCATGACTTACTCCCTGTAGAGTGTTAAGAACTCATGATACATGAACTCACATGGCACGCAGACAGCCTGAAAGCTTCCAACATAGTTTGGTCCCAGTTCATAAATAGTAGTCACGCTAGAAGGAGGTAAAACTTCTTCCAGAAAATGAGTGGGCCCCAGGCGCCAGACCAACGAGGCGATCTGACGCTGCGCAGGTGGAGTGCCGATGTAAGCGTAGACTGTGCTCAGCACTGGGGGGTTTGCGGAGCCTGAGCCCCCAGGAGTGCTGTGGACATAATGCAGCTGCAAAGAAGATACACGTGTGAGACATGGATACCTTAGCCTAGGAATAACTACATTATTGTACATGTTCTCCGTATCTCAAGGCTGCGTGACTTTATAGATATCAGAAGCAAGCTGAGAAACACAAGGCAAGACTCCAGGATCTGAAACTGGGCACTCAGTGTGGTAGTGTAAAATCTGCCATCAAATTCTCACAAAGTAAACTATCTAGAAAGGGCAACAATTAAATATAGGGATGACATCACTTGCTTCCCGTGGTCTACCTACATTAATGATGCTTCTCTGAAAAGGAAGTGCTCACGGCCCTGTGATAAAGCCACTTTAGATGTGAGCCTACCAGTTAAAGTATCTCAATAGTTAGAAAAGTAAAATATACAGTTCATATGCACAGATACATATACATATATACACATACCTCAATACAAGAGAGGTGTGAGTGACTGACATTCTTAGACTTGAAAATGCTTTTATTTACTGATGAGACACCTCAATTATCAATCAACCCACATTAAGTAAATATATAGTTAGGCAGGCTGTGAAATGAGACACTGAGCTACTGCTTGTGAAGGTGACCTCTGTCACAGGGGAGGGGGCAGCCTCTGTCATAGGGGAGGTCATTTCTATTGAGTTGTTTCTTCATAACACCAGCCAACTTCAGATCACATCTATTATTTTATGTACCAGGGTTGTTTCAAACTTGCTGGTGAAGATCTTCATTTACATATTACCCCTGATGACTCTGTGTGTGTGTGTGTGCATACGGTCATTCATCTATCTATCAATCTATGTATCTATGTATTTATCTATCTACCTACCTACATATCTACCCATCTTCTATCAATTATCTATCAGTCAATCTATCAATCTATCTACATATCATCTATCTATCTATCTATCTATCTATCCATCTATCTATCTATCTATCCATCCATCCATCCATCTACCTACCTACCTATGTATCGCATATACATATTACAAAGAAATCAATGGACACCGCAATCGGATATTTTAGCACTTACTTATCTTACTTAGCCTATAACGTTATAATAAACCATAACTACTGCTAGGGAAGGAAACTCATTCACAGAAACTGCTGATTTCACACAAAAAGACCAATTTGAAAGAATAGTAATATCAGTCCAAGATGGATACTGTCTTATACAAGTTAAGGAATTTTAACCACGCCTGCCGAGTTCTGTAGACAGTAAGTACAGCCTGGTCTACAGTGCTGAGGACCAGAAGAAGTGCTGTACACAGCATCTTCCAGACCCTGGAACACCTGTGCAATCTTCAGTACCTGGAAAATATAAAATTCAAAATACCTAGGAATTTGCAGATTGTTCTGTGACAGATGCTGACACTAAAAAAGCTCTAGATTTTGGAGTATTTTGGACTTCAGGTTTGCGGACATTCTCCCGTGAATTCAGAAGAGACTGTTTATTGCTTCCTCCTGGCTGGTCCTGAATACCAGAGTGTGGAATTCTTCAGTACCGTTCACACCCCATCCCATCAGCAGAAGGCCGAGGAGAGGCTCACTAAGTGGCTGCTGCTCACGCATGAGAACCTGAGCCCACACTCTCCGCACCCAAGTAAAAACCAAGATCTGGTGTTTCCAGGCAGATGCCTACCTTGACAGTGCTGACCAGTTGCCCGTCGATGTAAAGGGCCGCGGTGCTGTTCTTCAGCATGCCTCTGCTCATGAGCAGAGCCAGGTGATGCCACTGTCCTTCCATTACCAGCTCTCCACACCGAAAACGGGCGCAGCATGGGAGGATCTCATAGAAAGAGGACTCTTCACTGAAATCATCAACTAAATAAAGCAGGGGGGAAAGACATGAGATCGCTTGCCCACACTGTCCCTGTTCTGTTATCACTCATTTCTAGACCAGCAGATTCGGGGATAGTCCGTGACTCAGAAGAAAGCATCCTGGGCACCCCACAACCTAAGATCATCCTGCCAGAACCACAGGACAGCGGCTGCAGGGAGCGTGTACAGTGCCACGCAGCACCGCACACAAAGTATCTGCTGTTCCAAGTTCTTGCTTTCTGTGAACCCTGTGCAACAGACACCTCCTCTGCTGGCACTGCCTGACTCTAGTGGCTGACCGGTGCGTAGTGCCAGCCACACTGTGCTAAGAAACAGTAGCTTTACTCACACGGAAATGATAAGAACCTTCTTCTCTTAGTTCTTTATTGTTTGTTTTTGAAGTTGTAATTTAATTACACTACTCCCATCCCTTTCTTCCTCTACTCCCTCCCCCAGCCCCAACTGCCCCCAGATCCTTCCCACCTCCACACTCAATAAATTACTAAGGAGACATTTTGGTCAACTATAACAAAAAGAGAAACAATGGGGTTATATGAATTTAGTTTTCAGGTTCCTCTAACTGAAAATTAATATCCTGGGCCGGGCAGTGATGGCGCACGCCTTTAATCCCAGCACTTGGGAGGCAGAGGCAGGTGGATTCCTGAGTTCACGGCCAGCCTGGTCTACAGAGTGAGTTCCAGGACAGCCAGGGCTACACAGAGAAAACCTGTCTCAAAAAACCAAAAAAAAAAAAAAAAAAAAAAAAAAAAAAAAAAATCTCTATACTGAAGATGTCATTACTTAAAAATGTCATGAGAGGTGGGACATAGCTTGGCTCCTACAGTGCTTGCCTACCAAGCAAGAAAGCCTGGACTTAGTCACTAACAGGCTGTGACACTGGGTGGGCGGTGCACACTTATAATCACAGCACAGGGAGTAGAAACGGGAGGATCAGGAATTCAAGGCCAGCCTGGACTAACAGTGAGATTTACATCTCAGAAACAAACCAAGAGGAACAGTTGGGAGTTTCACTTTCGGGGAGGAACCTGGTTGGCATACAACAGTAAGCCCATGCAAAGCGCAACAATTAAGGTTTACTGTAGGCTTCTAGCTAGCTTATTAGCGAAGGGTTGTCAGCAGTCAAGAAAGGAAATAGAGGGAGAGGGAGGTTTTATAAACAAATATTAGGTAAAGATCTGTTCAGAATATTCATGTATTTAAGTACAGACTCCACTAGGTATGTGGAAATACAAGCATAAGGACATAGACATATTTTTTTAAAAATGCTTTCTTGGTTCCTGGGGTAAAGTGGCATTAAGCAAACAAAGAGTGACGGTTTTTTTTTTATTTTATTTTTTTAATATTAATTTACTTATGTATACAGTGTTCTGCCTGTATATATGCCTGTAGGCCAGAAGAAGGCACCAAATCCCATTAAGCAACCACATGGTGGCTCACAACCATGTGGTTGCTGGGAATTGAACTCAGGATCTCTAGAAGAACCGCCAGTTCTCTTAAACTCTGAGCCACCTACCTCTCCAGCCCAAGAGTGGCTGTTTTTACCCCTCCAGGAAGAACAAACGGATACCAAGACTAAAGAACACTGATGTTGAAGGAAAGATGCAAGAGATCAGATGGGACTTGAGAAAGGCTGGGAAACAGTAAGGCGACCAACAGAGAGGGCACACCGCAGCGCCTGACTCAAAGGCCCAACAGAGTGGGCACACCGCAGCGCCTGCCTCAAAGGCCCAACAGAGAGGGCACACTGCAGCACCTGCCTCAAAGGCTCAACAGAGTGGGCACACCGCAGCGCCTGCCTCAAAGGCTCTCAATGCAAACGCAGTGTTCTCCAATGGAGTGTGGTAAAAAAAATGAGAGCTTTTGTATTTCTATTTACTGTTTTGCTGTCAAATTCATGGAAGGTTTCTGCTTCGGAAATGTGACCCTCAGCCCTGATGATGAGAACTTTGAGATTAATTATACGGATGATACTCAGTGCTGTGTAAGGCATCATGAAGAACACTGAAAAACTGTATAATTAAATTTAAAAGCAAAACATACATATTCCATTAGTATTTACTTATCAACCACATGTCAATCAATGAAATATTTTAGCTAAAAAAGACAAAAGTTAAATGATAAAAATTCTTCTGTATATAGTTTTTATATTCAGAACAAAGACAAATGAGTGAGTCCAGGGTTCACATTCACAAACTTTTAGGAAGCTCTTCCCAGGTGTCTTGAGTTTGAAATTCTATAGCACACCAGAGTTGGTGACTCTATAGTAGAGGGAATTAGTTACACAAATGCACCTCACGCCTCGAGAACGGTGATGCTGCTGTGTAGTACTGAGCTGCACATATGGAGCACAGGTTCATGCCCTGAGGAGGACGGTGATGCTGCTGTGCAGTACTGAGCTGCACGTATGGAGCACAGGTTCATGCCCTGAGGAGGACGGTGATGCTGCTGTGTAGTA
>NW_022196905.1:94266516-94272972 GCF_008632895.1 Mastomys coucha
CACAGGTTCATGCCCTGAGGAGGACGGTGATGCTGCTGTGTAGTACTGAGCTGCACGTATGGAGCACATGTGTTCTATGACTGCGACTCGCTCTGCACATCTAGGATCGATCACCGTTTCAGCAAAAACAGATCTAGCTCGAAAGCTGCTTCCCTAGTGGGACCCTGAACATTGGTAAGCAAGATGCAACCTTGGTCAGGCTCTGCCTCTGTGGTTTTCCAAGTCACTCTTGACAATGTTTTCATGGGGGAAGTGCATGTGTGTGCACGTGTGCATGTGTGCGTGTGTTAGTTATGAATTATATGTTTAATTATCTCTATATAAAATGTATTATGTATATATATATAAAAGAAAAGATCCCAGCACGTGGGAGGCAGAGGCAGGCGTATTTCTGAGTTCAAGGCCAGCCTGGTCTACAGAGTGAGTTCCAGGATAGCCAGGGCTACACAGAGAAACCCTGTCTCAGAAAAAACCAAAAAGAAAAAAAAAAAAAAAAAGAAAAAGATTTACTGGTAAATACGCAAGATTTCATATAATCTGTTCTATGCCATGCTAATTAAAGCTAGATGAGGGTTATCATTTTGACCTTAGAAATGAGTATTAATTACACTGACCATAATTTTGGAGTAGCTCCTCTTTTGTGGAAACGATTAAGGACCGGTCTTTTGCAGACAGAACTATAGCAAGGCACACATAATGCTGCTCGGATGAATTCGCTCGCCGCACAACAGTGAGGAGTCTGACGGGGTGGTTATTTGGAGGGGAGCTGAAGTGTTCAATGCAGAACCAGCAGGAATAGCTTAGGCCAGAAGGCGGTGGGAAGAACCTCTCACCTGGAGTCAGAGGAGAAAACCAGGGACAGAGCATTGTGGCACATGTTCATGTTTTTAAAGGAGGCAACAACAGTAAATAAACTATTAGTAAAAATATCCACTGAAAAGGAATCATGTTTACCAGAACCAATGCCGCTGACCACGGCCCCGTCGGTAAGACCTGTCGTGACGGCGTTACTGGTAGGGGCGTTATGGGGAGCCAAGCTGGGCAGAAACAGGCAGCTAGTAAAGAATACATAGCTCAGTTAGAGATCCAGTCTGTTTTAACCCAACCGACAAGCAAAACTGCAGTAAGTGATTAAAAGGCAAGTATGTAACTGGAGCTAGAGATTATAGAACAAATCTGGGGGCCGGGCAAAGCCTTTCCTGTTTTAATCAGGTGAGAACAAATGGTATACTTTAAAACCTCTAGCAGTGCCACTTAATTTTCAAATTATGTAAAACTTATGGTTAAATTTGCATATGTAAAACAAGCATACAGTCTTAATAACAAACACTGGAATAATTTCACTATCAACCTTGGGCATATGTGTGCACACTCTGAGCTAGTGGGCCTGACAAGTTTGGAGATTGACTATGTAGTCTTTGTTGCTGCTTCTGTAACCTCAGCAGCCTCAAGATATTTAAGGTTACTCATCTGAGGCCACTGGTGCTCTTCACTGCTCTAGACAGTCTGGAGACAAGGTGACAGAGCCTAGTCAGAGCTTCCATCTAACTTTATCCGACTTCTGTATCTCAAGCTTCCGACCCCAGGAACTGGCCAGCTTTCCGGATGGAGCCCCATGAGACCCTCGCTTGGTGCAGGAAACTTCCTACTAGGATGACCTAGTTCTGCCGCTCAGAGAATACACCTCAATGGGCTGCACGTGACCCCGTAAAATGTCTTCATCCACAATCACAATGAGAGCAAAGCCTGGCTTCCCTTAACAGTTCCCTTACCCATAGCCTTCAAGAGATGTGTCAAATTCAACAAAAGCTGGAGTCACAGATGAACCATGAAGTCTGATGTCGTGAGGGGTTGTCATGGAGACGAGACACTTTACCCTGGTCAAGGGCACAGTGCTTCCTTCTGCTGACTTCACCAGACTTTTACTTATCCGGTAATGGTTATCCTCATGTGAGCTGAAAACATTATCAGAGCCCAGACCTTCCAGAGAGGTGACCACGCTACCTGCAAGACAAAAGATCTTGGGGAATTTGCAGAATTTTACAGTAACTTCACCAGACTGATTTATTTTCATATGCTATAATTTTTTTCAATACCACGGACACTTGTGTAGTTGCAATGTTGTATGTTCCCTTTCAGACTCAAAGAGCTTGCTTTCTTTTTTAAATTACTACCAAAGCAACAAACACACTGCGGAGACATCAGACACTAGAGTATTGAAAGGAATAAAAGCAACCCACAGTCACGGCTTAGATCTCAGTTAGGGGAGTGCTCTTTATTTCACAACACTGCTTATCATTTCTTTTTGGAAGGAAAGCGTTTTTTCCCTAAAAGCTCCGTAACAGAAAGGAACTGTGCTGTCTCAGGAATGAACACAACGCTCGAGTCTCCTGTCTTCCACTGTCTTTTTGAATCCTTAAATCTATCACAATAAAACATGATCATAAAAACACCGCATGTAAGGATCCTACACACACACATGTGGTGATAAGCAGTCCTGTCTTTCCAAAAACATCTTAGAACAACAAACATAATGTTCGCCTTGAGGATGAACTGCTCCGGTGCACAAACCATTTCCCTTCAGTGTGTCTGACACTGGATCAACCATAACTGTGTTTGAATACTCTTGCAGGGAATACCTACTGTTGTCTTTATTCTTCACAAAGGAAATCACAACTCAACTCTAAAGGAATGGATATAATACAAAAAGGAAAAAGACATAAAGGGATGTAGACTAATTCATATGAAAAACTATCGTACAGTTGCCTTCCCATGGAACCATGCTGGAACGCAAAAGATCTTACGTTTCCCTGAGACATCATTCCACAGCACTGGTGATCATTAGGAGCAGAGAGCAATGGCTGAAGGTTGGTACTCTGACTTCAGCAGACCCACCTCAAAACTGCAGGGAATGATTAGATCCACATTGCTGCCTTTCAAAGCTGCCATTGTAGGCTTGGAGAATATACCTCAGGGATAGAGCAGCTGCCTAGCACAGGCAAGGGCCTCGGATTAGTCACCAGCACATCAAAAACCAAAGGACAAACCAAGGGAAGGTAGTGTCTCTGACGTCCTAGGGTCTGTCTTGCATGGTGCACTGGCATTCAACACTTAATCGTTACTCTAACTCCATTGCGGCCTTACCACCCTCCCCACCAGCTGGCAGTGATCCAAACAGAAATGCCGTCAATAGAAAAGGCGCAAAGCCACAGAATTAACCGTGGAAGGAAAGCCAAAACCACAGGATCCATCACAGGGCAGGGCAGGATCCAGTAGTAGGCTCCACTAAGATACTGCCCACGAGTTTGGATGGATAGCGCCTGTTGGTCTGCCATGATCCTGAATGACTAGGCAGGGCCTACATTCTCCTCACTCCCTTGGCCATTTGTCTTCCCTCTGCTCAATGCAACATCTCTTTGGAGGCTACTCAGCAAATCTACCACAAATGTCTAGTACACCATTCCTCTTGTCTTCCTCATTCCTCTGTTGATTTTTTTTTAAAGATTTATTTATTGTATGTGTGTATTGAATATACTGCAGCTGTCTTCAGACATCCCCAGAAGAGGCCATCTGATCACACTGTAGATAGCTGTGAGCCATCATGTGGTTGTTGGGACCTGAACTCAGGACCTTCGGAAGAGCAGCAGTCAGTGCTCTTAACCACTGAGCCATCTCTCCAGCCCTCCTCTGTTGATTTTATTCTGTGTTTTCTGTGCCCATCCAAATGTTCCTGCTGGAAGAGTTGTTTCCTTCATGTGAGAAATCCACAGGATTTTTCTCTTCTAATCCCAGGACACCTGCCTTCCAATCCCAGGACACCTGCCTTCCAATCCCAGGACACCTGCCTTCCAATCCCAGGACACCTGCCTTCCAATCCCAGGACACCTGTCTTCCAATCCCAGGACACCTGCCCTCCAATCCCAGGACACCTGCTTTCCAATCTCAGAACACCTGTCATCTTGACACAGGACACCTGACTCCAGAGGTCACCTAGCTTCCCTTCTTCCCTCTCAGGCCTAATTTGACTATTGTGATTTCTAATTTCCCAAGCTCCAGTTGCCTGTCAATCACACTGCTGCATTTAAACAATGTAATCGACACTCCCTGGCCAGGCAGCAAAGACCACTGGGAGAGAGATAGAGAGAATCCTTTGAGGTAAAGGCACTCCCTCCCTCGTATGATGGGCTAAGATGCCCATCCCCTGCTTACCTACCCCCACAGTTCTCTCCCTCAGTTAATCAGCCTGATTGTGTGTCACTGAGCAAACTGCAAACAACCTCTTTTCCTTATAGAGTTCTCATACAGACCCACCCCACCCACATAGATTTCAGTGACAGAATCATAAAGCTCAGCTCACTTCTCATCTCCGGCTCGAAGCTCAGCGAACTTGGCTTGTGAACCCTGTATTGCTTCAGCAGCTTTTTGTCCCAGGCACCACAATTCAAAGGGCTTGCCAAACGCAAAAACTCCCTAAAGAGGAGAAAGCAAAGTTAGGCCCTGGCTGAGAATATTACAGAACAAGACACCACCACATCTAGGGGTAGGGCGGGAGATGATGAATTGTAACGGAGTAGTTATAACACGAAACTAACTCAGTTTCATGTCAGTATTATGTCACAGTAATATGTCAGTATTATGTTAATTTCATATTATAGTCATCATATAGCTATACATCTACTACGCACCCCAGGGCGTCCCACTCCCTTACGTTTACTTTGCTTTCTACATTCATAAAATTCCCAAGCTGCTAATCCAATTTCCTGTCTCTGACATGCCCTACCCTGGCAGTCCTCTGACAGGACCCAGACCAAGCGCCTCTTTCTGTATCTAGCAGCAGTCTGTGTCACCTCCAGTGGCTCCCACTGGGTCCCGACACTATCTATTCGCTGTCACTACCTTGCTCAAGTTGTCAATGGCTACTCATTCCTGGCACATGGAAACCCCAGCTCCCCACAGGCTGCCAGGGAAGGCACGGTGACATGAGACCTACCTTCAACACCCACTTCACTGTACACCCTTTCTCCCCATCCACAAATCTGGCTTGTTCTTCAGTTCACAGGAATGCTGTATTGCTTACTGGGCCTCTCTCTCTCATTGCAAAGGGATTCCATTCCCCCTAAATTCAAGCTGGATAACCGCCTTCCATATTCTATTTCTAAACTGTCATTCCTCTAGAAAGCCAACCTCCCTAAAATTTTTGGGTAAGCTGCCCTTAAATGAATTCTACAAAAACTATTATAGAATCTACTATACAGTATTTTAATTTCCTGCTTATGTGTTAAAGCCCCTGGTTACCAATGCTTTCTTACATCTCAGATTAAGGGTTCAAATATAATGTGTCATACTAGGCAAGTCAGATCTCATACCTGTAGCAGTTATAAAACAAGCTACTTCTGTTCTTGTTCTAAGCACCAGAAAGAGTGTAAAGCATTGCAAAAGGATACGAGATACAATCTGGTGAGCACGTCCTCCTAGATATGGTGTGCATACGAAGCACACTGTCTAGGAATGACACACAGTAGGATTCCTCCAGAGTCTGGCATGTAGGCAGTCATGACGCCTCATATAATTCTGTTTGACATGTGCTTATGTCAAGTATTTTTCTTAATCAACAATAATTTTGGACTGGGCTTTAAAAGCCACAAATAATATATCCACCATGTTTTTGAAGTCTTTAAAGTTTCATACAATGACAGCACTTGAACAGAAGACAAGAATAATCACAGAGACCATTACGGTCTCAGAACAACAAGCTATAGGTATATTTTTAGAAGAACAAAAAAGGTAATGTGTGACTGTATCTATTTGGCTGTATGATTTCAAAGAAAACAGAAAAGTTTTATTTTTTAAAGATTTACTTTAATTTTTTGTGTATGGGTATTTTGCCTCTATGTATGGCTGTGCACTGCATATGTGCTTGATGCTCACAGAAGCCAGTAGGGGGTTCCAGATTCCCTGGACCACATGTGTTCTAAAAAGCAGATGGGGGTCTGCAGAAATAGAAACCAATGCTTTTAACTGCTGAGCCATCTCACCAACCCCCTTAACCCAAATTTAAAAACTGACCAAGTCCGTTGGAAAAATAGCATTTTTCTCTTGAATTAAAACATATGCATTCTTCTTGAGCTAGAGATATAGCTCAGTGGGAGAGCACTTGTGCAGTAGACAAGAGCCCTGGGGAGATTCTCAAAATGCACACATATGCACACATGTGTATACATTATGATAAATAAAAACTATCAATCTATATCAATCTACATCAATCTATATCAATCTACATATATAGGATGTGTGCAAGCAAAACATTTCCAACATGACAAAAATCATGGAGCTGGGACACAGAGTAGTGGTGTACATGGATTAGGGATGGAGGGAGGTCAGGGTATGTAGGACACAGAGGTACAAGGGTCAGGGATGGGAGGTCAGGGGTGTGGAGGACACAGAGGTACAAGGGTC
>NW_022196905.1:94273276-94281184 GCF_008632895.1 Mastomys coucha
TACAAGGGTCAGGGATGGGAGGTCAGGGGTGTGGAGGATGCAGAGGTACAAGGGTCAGGGATGGGAGGCCAGGGTGTGGAGGATGCAGAGGTACAAGGGTCAGGGATGGGAGGTCAGGGTGTGGAGGATGCAGAGGTACAAGGGTCAGGGATGGGAGGTCAGGGTGTGGAGGATGCAGAGGGGTGGCAGAGACAAGATACACATGGTACCTAGAACCGTGCAGTGGTCACATAAATACACCTGGGCCATGCCTGTAATCCCAGCAGCCAGGAGGCTGACACAGGAAGATCATGGGATTTAGGAAATAAGCTGTCTGCATATCTAATAAAAGCCCATCTCCAAAAAATAAGGATGTACCTACACATGGACCCCAAAAGAAAGAATTAAATGATATGTGCACATATCATATGATATCACTTTCCTGTTGATACTGTGGTACCCGACAGAATCTGGAACCAGATTCTGTTTCACAGGAGGAAACTGGGTGAGAGAGATAATGAACTTCGGTCTTTGCAAGCATGTACTTGAAAATATAAGTTTAAAGAAATATAAATGTTTCACTTTACAAAGCACTTTTTAAAGTTTTTATTTTAGTTGTAGTTAAATGTATATGTGTATGTCTCTATATAGGTTTGTGCATTACTGTAGTGTCTACCCAGGGCAGAAGGCGGCTGTGATTTGCCTGGGGCTAGAGATACAAGCAGTTGTGAACAGCCAGATAGGATAATGGGAACGAAATTCAGGTCCTCTGAAAGAGCAGTTGCTTTTAACCACTGAGCCATCTCTCAAGCCCCCTTTAAAAAAGAATTCTACCGACAAAACCCCTTAAATACAAAATAGATGTAATTCCTATTCTTAAGAAATATGATATTATTTTAAAGGAAAATAAGTTTTCTAGATTCAATGGGAAGAAATAAGCCATGCTGTTAGTAAGCAAACATGCTGCCAACCACACACATTTGTTTATTTACTTATTTATCCATCCATCCATCCATCCATCCATCCATCCATCCATCCATCCATCCACCCACCCACCCACCCATCCATCCATCTATCCATTCATTTATTTTTAGAATCAAGGTATCAGTCACTGTACTGGCTGGTTTTGTGTGTCAACTTGACATAGGCTGGAGTTATCACAGAGAAGAGAACTTCAGTTGAGGAAATGCCTCCATGAGATCCAGCTGTGGGGCATTTTCTCAATTAGTGATCAAGGGGGTAGAGCCCCTTGTGGGTGGTGCCATTCCTGGGCTGGAAGTCTTGGGTTCTATAAGAGAGCAGGCTGAGCAAGCCAGGGGAAGCAAGCCAGTAAGGAACATCCCTTCATGGCCTCTGCATCAGCTCCTGCTTCCTGACCTGCTTGAGTTCCAGTCCTGACTTCCTCTGGTGATCAACAGCCATGTGGAAGTGTAAGCTCAATAAACCCTTTCCTCCCCAACTTGCTTCATGGTCATGATGTTTGTGCAGGAATAGAAACCCTGACTAATACAGTCACCTTATTTATTTACCTACTTATTTACCTATCTATTTATTTATTCATTCATTCATTCACTAATTCATTCACTCACTCACTCATTCATTCATTCATTCAAAGACGCAAAGCATCAGTCACCATGGTGTGCCAGTCTGGCCTTAACTCTTCCCACAGTCTTCCTGCCCTGTACTCATGAGAGCTAGGTATGGAGCTGGACCCACTTCTAAATAGTTTGTTCAGTTTGGTTGTGGTTTATCCACATTTAAATATATGAAGCCTGTGAAAGCCAAGTAGTTATTTTCTGTGACCCTGGGAACTGGTCCCAAGGCTTCCTGCATGCTAGGGAAGCACTCTACCGCTGAGCTACACCTTCAGACTCCATCCACCTTTCCATCTGAGAACACATAGCACTAATTCTCCAGACTATCACTGCCAGTCACGCCTTGCATTTGTGATCCCCTCTTCCAGTTTCCTGAGACCCTGAGATTGCAGGCCCTGGCCACAGGGTCAGAACAGAGTGCAAAGACTCCAAGAGCTGCCTGTACTACCTTACGCAGATACAGAGACGACTTCACTCACCTCAGCACCATGGGCTCCAAGGCCTGCGAGGCTAAACGTTCAAACATGCGCTGCAGGGGTGGGTGCAGGGAGTGGTCCTCATCAGCCAGGGCAGCTCCGCACCTCTGCAGCAGCCGTGCATGAAGACCAGCTTCACACATGACCTGCTGGTTTCTCTCTGTGTGTACCAGCGATTGTAAAATATTGGCCACGGCAAGTTGAAGGTCCAAAGCATGCTAAAGTTAACAAAGTTAACAAAGAGATGTGTGTCACCAGGGCATCCTTAGAACACAGGTTCTTCTACAGGAAGCACCACTTGTAGCATGAACTTTTAGTGATTGGAAAACAAATTCACACCATAGAAACTGTACGTGTAAAGTCCCATTTTCTTTTTAAGACAGGGCTTCATTACACAGCCAGGAACTTAATATGCAAACCAGGCTGGCCTCAAACTTAGAGAATGGCTACTTTTGCCTTCCAAGTGCTGGTATTAAAACTGTGCGCCACCATATCTGGAGTGTAAAAGTCTTTTTCATGGTGGTAGATAACTAGCTTTAAGCAAGTTGGTCATTCACATTTCAGGGCCCATATAACAAATAACATTTTAATAAAGATAGTTCCCCCCCAACTATAAGCAACCCAAACTTCTCAGTGGTGTCTGTAGGCATGTTTCCTTCTATATCACCTCTGAGCCATTTCCAGCACTGAGCAGGTCTCTCAGGGGAAACAGAGAGTCTCAGGCCGGAAGCAACCACTGGGGCCCTACCGGTAACATATTATCCATAACCAGAACAGTTGTCTGGAAGACCTGGCTCAGTGGGGACTTCCTATTGTGGACATAATGGGTCTGCTAAACTGCATGCTCTTCCTGGTCCTTACTCCTCAAGTAAACACACTGTCCTTTTATCCCCTAAACAGTGAACTGCCATGACCCAGCTTACTTCTGGCTGTGTCACTGAGCCCACAGAGGCCAGCAGGTCGAGCATGGCTAACATGGCTCCAGGGTGGATGATGACAGCATCAGAGCTCGGCAGAGGTGAGCTTGTCACCTGAAGTTTCAGGTCAGTGACGCTTTTCGTAGGATACACTGGGGGAGTTGAAACGCAATGAAATGCATGCCTACAAATAAATAAATAAATAAATAAATAAATAAGGCTTATTTAGAATCTGCTCAAAACCACATTCATCGTTCATTTTCTTCATCTCCTGGTACTTTTAATCGCTGATACGCAAAAGCCTTGAAATTCAGGGAGTTACAAAATACCTCCTGGGTGAGACATTTATAGAAGCAAAACAATCTATCACCACCTCACCAAGTAACCTGGAGACAACTGATATTCCTGGTTCATACCATTTCTATTGTCTACTTTTCAAGCTGTTTCATTGTACTTGTACTGGAAGGTATTTTTTAAAAACAGGTGAATGAGTGATTCAAAACTCCAAGAAGATAGCCGTTTAAATAATATCTGGCCAAACTGCACCACTCAATGAGACTCCTTTGGAACTAACCACGTGGTTTTGGTCTTTTTTTTTGTCCCAAGCGCAACAGAATCCTGGGCTACAAAGATAAAATGGTCTTCCCTAGCAGAGGCAACTGACCAGAGTGTTGGCTCAACTGAGAAGCCTGGGGCTTATCTAGAGCTGCGCTCACAGTCAGGCACCTCTGCACTATCCCTCAGAACTCGGCCTTAGGATTGAAAAGGCATGTTTTATGCACGTTTCTATCAGATGGTAGTCAAGCTGCTCGCTCCCTGGGCAGGCCCTTCTCCTTCCTTCAATGCTCTCCCCTGTCTACCTCATAGTATTCTCTTCTACAGCTCAGGAAAGCTCAAGCTTTTGTAGGAACCCAGGAGTGCATACTTATGATCCAGTAGGTGGGTCTCAGCCAGATCCCAGCAGAGCCCTGAGCTGCCCCAGCTTTCCAGTCAGGAGTGGCTTGGAAACAAGCCTCACATCAGTGATTTTGTTAAAGAGCTGGCACTACCATGTTCTCAGAAAAATGTCCTGTCCTCTTTTTACAGAAATTCCAGGAAAGCACCCAGCTGCACACGTGCTCTCTTCAATTGTTTAAGTCAGCAATCCTGTACCCATTCATAGTTTCTCTCTCTGGATTTGCTGGTTTGCATTTAGAAAAATGTGACTTCTAAACCTATCAAGAAAGATCTGTGGTAGCTGGGCGGTGGTGGCACACGCCTTTAATCCCAGCACTTGGGAGGCAGAGGCAGGCGGATTTCTGAGTTCGAGGCCAGCCTGGGCTACAGAGTGAGTTCCAGAACAGCTAAGGCTACACAGAGAAACTCTGTCTGGAAAAAAACCAAAAGAAAGAAAAAGAAAAAAAAAAAAAGAAAGAAAGATCCGTGGGCTGGAAAGATGGCTGAGAGACTAAGAGCACTTGCTGCTCCTGCACAGGGCCCCAGTTCAGTTCCCAGCTTACATGGCAGCTTACAGGCACCTGTAACTACAGCTGCAACGATCTGTCGCCTTCTTGTGGCCTCTATGGGCACCACGCAGTGCAGTGGATTCACAATAATTCTTAAAAAATGAAAATATTTCTAAGCACATCTTAGACTTGTATTTGTTCCCTTTGTTTCTTAAAATACTATCATCCATCTGTATTTTTAAAAAAGGTTTATATTTTTTTCTACAGCATCGCTGAGGTCCCCAGTCACTGAAATTTAAGATCTCCATAGAAAGTATTTTCCATTGTAAACAAAAAAGCCAACCAAATTTGATGAAAACAGATTTCAGTTGTACATTTTATGCACTTGCCCTTCTTTGGAACTTATTTCCGAGTTAATACTTGAGCTCAAATTTTAAGTTAAACTGTGGTCATACTCAGGAAGAGACCTTCTAGTGCTTAGAAATTAAACTCTCCGTAAATATTACAGTAGCAAACTTCACAAACCTAGCATGATTGTAATGTCATAATCAGATGGTTTTCAAACCAGAATAACACAACTAACATTTTTTAAAACATAATCAATTTTTTTTTAAATAACTAATAAAATTAGGTGTATTTGATAAGAAAGCAACAACTCTTGCCAGGTAACAGGTATGACCAATTTTTAAATTATGGATTATGGTAAGCTTATTAAATAGTTAACTCATAAGCAAGGCCTGTTTGAAAAGGGAATAAAATGACATTTCAAATATCAGCTAATATGACTGTTGTAGTCATTTGTAATTACTAGAAATTGATACTTAATATTCCAACTTAAATTCTCATACAGTAAGTTTCACTCGTGTTTTGGTAATACACAACCAAACTGTCTACACTGGCTGCATTAGGTATTTCAAGGCACGAGGCTGCGTCCGGTAACTTATGGCTGTGGTCTTTCCACACAGATCTTGTTGGAATACTTTTGACTATTTTATGGTTTACTTGCCCTCTCAACATTGCTCAACTGTAGCTTTGTCCTAGTATTTCTCTTAAATTGTAAACAACAGAAAAGTCACGTCTTTTACTGTCCCAAACTCCAGGCTGGCTAGTTATTCCTATTTTAAACAGAGAGAAGAAGCCAGGTTTTTCATGTAAGACAAGGGTCACAGTGCAGGCTTCGTCAGTGTCAGAATGTCCCACAGACCGTGCAAACACAGTGCAAGGCTGGCCTGTCACTCGTCAGCAAACCCCGTCTGCGCTGCCAAGAGGAGAGATGCCCGTGGGCTGATGTCATTTGTTGGGGAGCTCTAGAAAATAATGTGACTACATGACTACAATTCTAATTTCAAAGCCTACTATATTTGGACATGTGAATAAATATGCTGTATTATTTGCTTGATTGTAACTCTGGAGGCGGTAACCTGACCTAAATGGCAACCTGTAACTGTTGGTGTAGGGGCGGAGCATTCTGCTCAGTGGGAGCACACTTTCCTAGCATGTAAAAGTGGCCATCATTAATCCTGAGCAGTCAGGGTGAGGCAACGTTGGTTTTAGCATGGACACGGGCAGGTGGCATTGGCTGTAAGACTGAGGGAGGATGCATGGGGACTGGGGCTCCTTACACACGTTTGCTTCTTGAGTGACAGCTTTTAATGAAGTCAGACCCCAGTAACTCTACAAACAGCTGCACTGCAAAGAACTAAAACACATTTCTGATTTAAACACACAACTCTATACAGACTCATTTTTTTCTTTGTCAGTTATTTAAATAAGCCAGTCTTCAGAAAAATTTTAAAGGAAATATATTCCTTAGACTGTCAACTTGTACTTTCTGAGTTTCAGTGACTAAATGTTTAGGGACACAGCAAACTATAGGCTTTGCCACTTACGACGCAATCATTTGAAAGGCAGGACTTTTGTTAGTTTCAGCTACCTCATGAATAGAATTCTTTCTCTAGCATTTACTCATTTTTTTGAGATCATGAATGCAGTAATGTTCAAAACTTACATATCTCTTACCATATTCAATTTGCAATGGAAAGTTAAGAGGTTAAATTAAAGTTATCTAGTTTACAGCTTGTTGAATTAAGCTCAATGCTTTCAGAGAAAATAATTTGGCATACACAGAGCCCTGTTTACTTATAATATCACACAAAAAAGAAAAAGCTATTTGATGGTACAAATATGTTGGACAACGCTAGATTTATTTAATGCTACTCATGATTGATTGTAATGAGATATAAGCCCCTGTATAAATTTAAGACAAAAAATAAAAAGTATTCTCACATCCCAATACCTGTTGCTATAGTGTTTAGTTCGCCCTGGGTATTCCCAGGGGATTAGGTCCTAGACCCCAGGCTGAGCCAACTCCATGTGTGCTCAACTTTCACATATCAAGTGGGGTGCATTCCCTTACCTATATTATTTACCATACCCTATAGAATATAAGTGGCTCTTAGACTGTATCTGTCAGGCAGTAAGATGAAAAAGCTCATATGCAGTCATACAAACCAGATTTCCACTCTGAGGCTTTGTAAACTTACTGACACAGACATAAAACACACAATGTACTATTCATCCATCATCCACCATAATATTTGTTTTGTCATCTGAACAACTGTTATTGTTGTTTGGTTCGGTGAGAACGACAACCTAACAGATTCTCAGATTCACTCCTCACAAAACTCAACTGGAGATGTTTGTACAGAGGTTAAGGAACTGCCACTGTAACCACTGTAACCACTGAGGACAGAAGGGAGCACCCAATGCCAGCCGCACAGACGGATCACAATAGTGCAGGTGGTACACAGACTCTGAAATAGATCCTAACTGTTCTTGGCCAATCAATGGTTTTAATTTATAAAACTTAAGTATTTGATAAACTTGACCAGCTTAGACATTTTCATGGAATATACGAAAGTAAAAACCTCAGGGTTTTTTTTTCCTCTTCCCTTTTTCAAAACTTATGCTTTGATGCATCTCTGTAACAGCCTATTTCAACTGGTTAAACCTGACTGAGAAAATAAACATGCCAGGGCGATGAAGTTCAATAACAGTAAAACCAAGAATGACCCCAACAATAACCAATGAGAAAGAGGAAAGCGGCCTACTTCACGAAGCACTGAGGCCGCCCTGGTTCCTCATCTTTAAGGGAACTGTTATTCCACTCTGAAGGAGGGCAGCAGTTAGCTCAAGTACCAGCTACAGCGTGGGACAGTGGTCTCAGAGAAGCTTCTCTGTGCTCGGCTTCCAGGCGTGCATTCATGCTGTGTGAGCTCGTGTATGAAGGAGCACAGGCCTGCACACCGGTGACGTGTGGGGGGTCAGAGTGCACCCGCACAGGCCTGCACACGCGTGACGTGTGGGGGGTCAGAGTGCACCCGCACAGGCCTGCACACCAGTGACGTGGGGGAGGTCAGAGTGCACCTGCACAGGCCTGCACACGCGTGACGTGTGGGGGGTCAGAGTGCACCCGCACAGGCCTGCACACCGGTGA
>NW_022196905.1:94281854-94316451 GCF_008632895.1 Mastomys coucha
GGGGGGTCAGAGTGCACCCGCACAGGCCTGCACACCGGTGACGTGTGGGGGGTCAGAGTGCACCCGCAGGCAGCTGTCCTTGCAGCCCCTTTGTTTGGGACAGGGAATCTCTCTTGTATACCACTGTGTGCTAAGCTGGTGGCCCCCAACTCTCTGGACAGTCTCTTGTCACTGTTAAGCATCTCCTCTCTAAGCACTGGGATTACAGGCACCTGCTTTACAAGAGTTCTGGGGATCTGAACTCAGGTCTCCAGACTGGTGTGGCAAGCACTTTACCTCTAAGCCATCCACTGCCCCACCCTGGGACAATACCCTTAATAGAAGGCATACCTGCTGTACAGATAAGAATAATAGTGAAAACTATATAATAAGGGTAAATGAAAAATTCTGCATGTCCCCATATTCCTACAGAAGAAACACATCTTATTTTTATCAACATACTCCAGGGAAACCAGTAATCTCAAGACATGAATAGTATCATATTTTTTAAGGCCCCAAAACAAACCTAAACAAGAGCCCTGTCATCACATCAACACATGAGCAGGCACAGGAAACCCACAGCAATGCGGATTGACGTCTCGTGTAAGATCAGTACCTTTTCCTGGACAAAGCTGGTGTTCCCCAGGGAGAGGGGAGAGAAGACTCGCTTGTCAGGCAAGGAGGGATCTGCTCAGCATGACTACAGATGACAAAACAGACATGGGTTAGAGGTTAGGAGAGCACCTACAGCAGCTGGTTAGTTTCACGGGAGACTGGGGTCAGGGTCAAGAGAAACATCTTCCATATTCTGCAGGAGGACCACAAACACAACACACACACCAACTAAAACGGGAAAGGCTGCCAGGGGCGGAAGCCGCTCCTACCAGTGTTAACACGGACCTTGTTAAACAGACACAGCTAAAGCTAAGGGTGTTAACCGGTGTCAGCAGCCAAGAGGAAGAGAGAAGCAGTGTACACACATCCACGCAGCTCATCCCTTCAGTACTACAGTACACTGGCACTTCACAACACCCTGCTTCCCGTAAACTAATAACTATCTGCAAGAGAAATGAGGAACAATTTAGAGTATCTCCTGTTACTAGATCTATTTGTGGTTGAAATGGAAAAAAAAATCACTTATTATATGAAAAAGAAGTGGAAGCTATTAAACACGACAATGCTCAAGCTAGAGAAGCCAGAGCACAACTACATTATATTCAAAGCAGAAAATTAACTGAAAACGTAGTCAAAGCGATGAAAATAAATGATCCTGAGTGAAGTAGCTGTCCTGTGCAGAGCCTGATTTCTCCATCACAGAATGCGTCACCTTACATTGCAAATATTCCTGTGTACATTATCAGTGAACGATGAGCAGGACCCAGCCAGTACTGTGCATAGCTAATGCCTCAGGCCCTGAAGGCACAATGGCCTGGCAAGCGGCGGCCCAGCAAGCCCTTGTTTCCTGAAGGATTAGGTAAGCAATTCTGATGGGCTCTTGTGGGGATGCCTCCAGTACCACATGGCTCTTAGGGAGGCATGCCATCTTTGAAGGACTATGAAATATGAACTGTGAAAGGCTATCTGCCATCACCTAGCAATATTGATCATAATAACCTTGTTCTCTGGCTGATGACCAGGACACCCACATGCATCTAGTGTTCTCTGAGAGTAAGGAACAATATTCATGGCACAAAAGAAAATGCCCTAGAAGCTGTTCCATTAAGTGTAACAGTCACTAACTGAATGTGCATTTACTCAAATGTCAGCTCCTGAGCTGCAAACTGGACACCCGGACAAGGACAGGAAGGGTCCCGAGTGGAGTGACAGACCTCAAGAAAATAGATCTACCAGTTTTCACATTCCCTCCAGTTAAGCAGAGTCTAATGCTGAGGCTGTGCTGAGCACAGACTGCAATTCAGAAGGCGAAGCAGGCCCATACCTGTCAAAAGAATCTGTGGCCACTTTGTATAGATAGATAAAGAGTTTACTGCAGTGCCGGAGGGTCGGTGACACGGAGTCCACGGACACTGCCCCCTCCTCCAGCAGTCTCTGGAAAGGCTGCGTGTTTGATGGGAAGACGTTCACGGCACTTATTTTCCTGAGGTCTGAGAAGCAGCCAAGAAACCGGACAGCATCCGCCAGTTTTTCATACTGGATCTCGGTCTTGAAGAAGTGACAGTTGGCTGGCTCGTAGCGCAGGGCTGCAGTCAGCGTGCAGAACACAGTGTGCAGGAGCTCAAACACTTGATTCTGGTTCACCTTCTCCCAGCCATTCTTGGGAGGAGAGCTCAAAGACCTCTCCATAGCAACAAGCAAGGATGTAATGTACACAAAGCCTCCAACCTTCCTGAAGACTGTTCTTGAACGGTGGCTTTCTCGAAGGACGGACAGCAGGGCCTGCAGGGGGAGAGATGGAAAACAAATATTATTCCAATTAAAAAAAAAAAACAGAAAAATACCATGTGTGAATATCACATGGGTGTGTACAGGAGCTAAGTTTGAACAGAAATCTCGTGTGTGTGTGTGTGTGTGTGTGTGTGTGTGTGTGTGGTGTGTTTTAATACTTTTATGTATTTAATTTAATAACACAACTCTCTACTATAGAGGATTCTCTGCATGGGGCATCATATCAGAAAGCGCTAGAATTTGAGGCTAGCATGAAGACTCGGCAATTATGAGCACTGGCTGCTCTTGCAGAGGGCCTACCTCCAGTTCCCTGCACTATACGGGGAGTCCTAGCTGTCTGCGACCAGGGGATCCGACATCCTTTCTCTTTTGGCCTCATGGGCAACGCAAACACTAAATGTTTTTTTTTTTAAGTTTTAGAGTTTGGAGTTCTTTTAAATTTTAGATTTTCAAACCGGCTGTTCAACCACCACTACCACCACCACCACCACCACCACCACCACCACCACCATCATCATTATCATCGCGAGAGGAACTAAGGCCATATTTTTAAGTTATCAAGGAGTCTACACTGAGTTAAATGAATGGCCAAGGGAGGGCTTAAGCCCAGAAAATTCTAGTTCCCCAAATGCATCTAAGCACGATATCATTTTGTCCTGCTCTGTGGCCTGACATCTGTTGACCTATGTTTTTGTTCTTAGAACCCCAACACTCTAGATCCCTCTTATCTCAGCAACTGTCCTATTTCAGGAGGCCATTTTCTTCAAATATTACATGGTTCTAAGGGAAGCCAGAGAACGGGAAAGGCCATGTGCTAATACAGGATCTAACTACACCACACACTGTATGTAACCATCTGGGCAAAGTTATGTGCTAATACAGGATCTAACTGCATATATCATATGTAGGTGTCCATCTGACACACATCACTTCAACAATGATAAAGACTTCACTATGTACTAAAACTTGTTATTTTAAAAGAAACTATATAATCTGTGTATATTACTAAAATACCTAGTCTATTCCTTCTACTCTTTTGCTAAAAATTTCCGTTTTAAAAAAGTATTTGGTAGCAACATCATTTTTTTGTTGTCAAGTTTAGTAAATTATATTCTTAGCAATTATAATTCATATTAAGACATCTCAACATTATAAAAATCTTAAGGTTATGATAGGGAGTAGATGCAGATCAGAGTCAGAATGCTTGGATTCCAACTCTGGCTCCAACTGTAAACTGCATTATCATAGCACTTACTCAGCCTGTCTGTGTCATGGTCTTCAGTAAGTACGACCGAGATAATTAGACCTCTCCACACACACACACACACACACACACACATACACACACACACACAGAGAGAGAGAGAGAGAGAGAGAGAGAGAGAGAGAGAGAGAGAGAGTGAGTTAGTTTTGTAAAGTGGCTGGCTGGCACATAAACCTATCACTATTTTAAAGACTCAAGGGCAAAATATAACAAGTACATGCCATGTGTAACTTTAACAACAAGGACACAAGAAATGACTGCACTGTGAACACTACTGTCACAGGCCTGGAGAAGCAGCCCACTATAAACTGAGGGCAACATACACTTCCCTGAGGAAGTGGTTACTTGCTTAAGATGGAAATCGTATTTAGAAATCAGGGATCAGTAAGTCAATGAAATCCTAAGAATTTTAATGACTCTTCTGACTTAGGCAGATGTTATTTAAATGCAAAAGGAGGTTTCCAGAGAAAGCCCATCAAGAGTCTTTTGATTAGAACTACATTACTCAGACTGCGGAAGTTAAAAGCATAATTCTGTGGACCATCTAGCCCTGATCTTGTCCCCCACCCACTAGACTCATGATTCAGATGCCTAATCAACCTGTGTTTCAGGTTATAGTGTATAAAACACAGGGACGACGGTCTGAGGGCAGGGTCTCTCTAGCAAAGGCAAGGAAATGCAAGAAAATAAATCAAACTAATTAAGTAAACAGTTACAGGGACACAAATAGCACCTATCTTTATTAACAAAGAGGCTTGTGTGTGTGTGTGTGTGTGTGTGTGTGTGTGTGTGTGTGAATGTATGGAATGAAATGTGCACACAGGAAATTGTGTTATGTGAATGTGTGTGTGTGTGAATGTATAGAATGAAATGTGCACACAGGAAACTGTGCTAGTTGCTGTTATAATCACAATGTTTCAAGTGCCACTCAATATTCTTACACACTATTCCTGGCTTGAGTCACCAAACTCACACAGAAACAATTTAAAAAGGAAGATGTTTAACTTTAGTTAGCTCTAGAAATGTCATACATGGCAATGCCAGTTATGTCAGCAACGAGAGAAGACACATACGCATAAGTCCTGGGATGCAGGACGGTGAAGCAGAAAGTACTCGTAGAGGCCCTGCACAGAGGAACTCAGCCAAGCCTATATTACTGTCCTCTGCAGATCAGTGCGCTGCCTGCTCTGCAAACATGCTATGGCGTGAAATGATCAATAGATATGTTAAACTTGAAGGGGACCGTTGGATATTTACTGGAGTCTATTATAGACACGGAAATGCATAAAAACGTTTATGTAGCATCTCACAACATGTTTCATGTATGTGTAACTACCTAGTTGATCGAAAATGCAAATATTTAGCTTTTAGTCACTCCACATGATTCAAATGAGCCAGGACAACCGTTCCAAAAGTCAATCCCTAGAAGGACCTTAGACACTGAAAGACATGAATGACTTTTCTCCAAACTTCTATAGACTGTGGAGGTTTTGTTATTTTAGATTTTAAAAATTTCTCTTTAGTAGGCTGCAGGTTCAGAGTTAAAAGCATGTATACTGCTCTTACGGATGAGCAGAGTTTGATTCTGGCATCCCACATTCCTCTATAACTTCAGCTCCATGGGATCTTAGGCCTCTGCCCTTCACTGGCACTCAGTCACACTCACACAGGGAAAACATTCAAACACTTAAAACAGTGATAGACAATAAGGCTCTGTAAAAAATGTCCTTGTTGAAATGAGTCCATTTGACTTCAAAAGGACCCTGGACTCCATCAGTAAGGAAGCAGACACATTTGCCACACGTACCCTTAAGATGTCGGTCTTCAGCTGCAGTTCTGTGGGTGGGGCTGAGTGCATAAGCCCCAGGAGCGTGCCCATGTCATCCTCCCCGTTGGGAGAGAGCACCAGTTGCTGGATGGTCATCAGGGCGTGCTGCCGGCACTGCGGATATTTCACTATATTGTGGGCACACCTTGCACCTCCAAACTCTCGGAATATTCCTGGAGGAGGAGTCAAAGGTCTAAGTTAGAGCATCCAGGGTGAGTCAGGCCAATTAAAACTCAACTGCTTCAGTAAGAGCAGGAATGCAAGAAAACTGCTTGGAAAGCTGCCATACCTACTTCATGTTTTATATTACAATGTGGACATTGCACTGCAGGATGTCAGAAAGCATACACAGACACTGTCTACAGATTTAATGTAAAATTAGTGCTCTGATACAGTCACTGTCATTACTGTCTGTGTAGATCAGATTGACCTCAAACTCACAGAGATCTGCCTGTCTCTGCCTCCTAGGTGCTAGGTTTAAAATCTTGTTACATCACACCTATGAGCCACAGCTATAAAGAAGTATTTTAGAGATGATTTATAAGGCAATTATAAAATGTACACAATATAACTTTATAAAATATATTATACTATATAAATATACTATACTATATAAGTCTAAAAGAAAAAATACTATACAAAGCAATAAAATGTTTTGTTTTGTTTTGCTTTTGGTATTTTCGAGACAAAGGTTTCTCTGTGCAGCTCTGGCTGTCCTAGAACTCACTCTGTAGACCAGGCTGGCCTCGAACTCAGAAATCTGCCTGCCTCTGCCTCCCAAGTTCTGGGATTAAAGGCATGCGCCACCACTGCCAGGCTAGCAATAAAATGTTTTAAGACAGTAACAGCATTACAGATCTTGCTGGGAAGGTATAAAGAGGCTGAAGTGTTTCATTTTCAGGGTACAACTGTACCAATACTGAATAAGTGTACCATTCCTGGAATGACTACCATTACTCAACTGTTGGGGACTTGATTTAATAGATTCCCAAATTACATGGGAATTCCCACATTTGCTTGTAAAATGCTGAAGGCTCTTGTCCCCAATTGGCTTTTGATTGACCAATAAAGAGCCAATGGCTAATGGCTGGGTGGAGAGAGAGACGGAACCTTTAGATTTGTGTGGGCTAGCAACTGGGAAAGAGGAAGAGGACGAATCACCATGACTCGAGGGCAGAGGGATGAGACCTAAGAGCTGCGGGAGAGAAAGTCAACCAGCCATGGAAGACCAGGTAAGGGGCCCTTAGGGCCACTCCCCCATAGGGCCTGGGACAGTTGGACAGAATGGGCTGGCAGTGCGAGATATAAAGGTGCCCAACATGTCTTTCACGAATCCAGAGAGCTCTTGAGTGTGCAGCACTGGGAGAACAAAGCAGCTAGCAAACTTCCTGCAATACTGAACAACTGTACCATTAGTGACTGACTGTACCATTAGTGACTGACTGTACCATTACTAAACGACTGTACCATTACTGAGTGACCACCATTACTGAATTAATGAACATAGCATTACTGAATGACTGTAGCATTACTGAATGACTGCACCATTCCCGAACGGCTGCACCACTCCTGAGTGACTGCACCATTACTGAGCAGCTGCACCATTCCTGAGCGACTGCACCATTCCTGAGTGACTGCACCATTCCTGAATGACTATTTCTCTTTAATGACAGAAGCTTTAACAGGACAAGCAGAGCCACTCGGGGGCTCTGGCCCGAGGCTCTTCTGCTCACCTGCATTTGTGTTGGACCCTTGAAGTAGGACCGTCAAGGCCTCCATCACCAAGAGAGCCAAGTGTTTTTGGTCTTCAACTGAACTATTGTTTCTTGAGTCCCCTAGAAAACAGGTTCAAAGATCCAAATCATAAAGGCATTGTTTTCCAGCCAGTTTCACTTGAATTATTAAGCCTTCTTATTGTGTCTTTAACATTTCACATTTCTCCACTATCACACATGCTAATAATAAACCCTTTAAAATAACACTGCCCAGCACCTGCCCAAAATATGCTCAAATTGATGTTAACAGATTTTTATTTTAGTGTGGGAGGAGTTAATTATGTAACAAATATTCAAAACGAAAATGCCAAACCCAGTTAAACCCATCCCTCTCACGGATTCTAATCAGAGAGGCCAAGCAGAGAATTATCAAATACAAAAGGAAGCTGCTTATGAACTATCTATTCAACAGGCATTAGCTCACATTTAAAACTTCCTAACGGCTAGATATAGAAGTACCTTTATTTATCAAAAAGGCATCCAATGATGTTTATGAAGCATCCCTAAAAGGACATATTTGCTCTCAAAATTTAATGAAAACTATTTTCAGATGCCCATGTTTAATTGTACTTAATTATAAAAAGTAATAAACACAAGTCATAACGACCCTCCATGCTTTGAACCCTATTCCACTACTGTACCATAATTCTAGGCTCCCTTTACCCAACTCCCTAACAAAAGGTGAAGAAAAAGTTAATGCTGGAAATACTCACTGGAATGCATCACATTCACAGACAACAGGAGCTCATTCACATCGAAAGACAAATGAAGGGCAGTCCAGGCACACTCTAGCCCCAGCATCTCCCTGACCCTCTTCCCAAACCAGGCATTAACTGCAGAAGTGTTTACCTTGCTCACTGAGTGCCTGAGCTGGATCCTTCAGGAGGGCTGCGTACTTATGCAGAAGGTTTACCATGACCTCCAGCAGGCCCACCTCCCTGAAGACATCTTTAAATATGTAGTCGTGCCTTGTAAACTTCAGAAGGGTTTTCATGGCAATGATGCTACAGTGGTAAGAAGAACTGGACTTTAACAGGATGCTGACGCTAATGAGTTCTTTACAAGGGATATAGTTCAGGCTAAAAACGACAAACTCCAGCATCTCAAAGTATTTGTTTTGTACTTCCGGGAGTTTCGAGATCTTCTCTGCGAACTGCGATAGGGTGTGCTGAGACTCCAGGATGAAGTAATTAGCGTTGTCAGCCATGTAAATGTTCGTGATGGCATCGAGGATGATCTGGGCAAGGAAATTGGTCTTTGCTTTTAAAAATGCATTCTGAAGAACCGCAAAAGCCTGGATGTTTCTCACACTGTGACCTGAAACAGAAAGCAGGGACACACGTGGGTGCTATACCATGTTTAATCACAGAAAAGAGCCTGTGTCAACACACGGTGAGTGTCACCATCTATCCAACAATAAGACAATGTCCCGTTTTCAGGTAATATCTTATTTTTCTTCATCAAGTTCAAATACTTAAAAATAAATAGAACCAATCAAACGTTTGATGCATCATTACAAATATTTTAATACCACCATATATTGACAACTCACTGCTTGAGAATGGAAACGTATCACATATATTTAGCCTCCTGACTGTGGAAACATTGTACTAGATGCCAGACTGAGGGCGACTGAGAATGGTCACTCTCAGTTAGAAGAAGCAGGCCACGTGTAAAAGGGGGAACATATGCTCTTTCACCTTCTCCTGTGTGGTGGCAACACAGGGATTTTCATAAAATCTAACTTGAAAGTTTGCTCAGTGTTCAAGCTAAAATTGGGATTTCTTAACATAAACACATTTTGCTAAAACAATCTATGGCCACTAGCGCTGTCCTTAGACAAGATTTTCAAACACATCAAATGGAACAATTAGACATCTTCTCACATGGGTCCTGTGAGAAAATTTAATAATGATAATTATAAAGAAGTTAATACAGAAAGTTGGATTTGAAGTACAGTAAAACAAGTGTTTTCCTATAAAAACTGTCCCCAGGCTCACAATTACTAGCAATATATAGTACTTATGAAAATGACAAAATTAACATTGATCTTTACACATTAAATGAGATTTTAGAAAAGGAGGTAAACGCAAACTAGAAAATTACACTGTAGGTCAGAAAGTCACTCAGAAACAGTAGACAGCATGGACATTTCTAAAAAAAAAAAAATTTAAAGTTCCCCAATATTCAGTGCATATATTCGTTCAGTTTTCATTTATAACATACAAATATATTTTGGGGATGAGAAGTACAAAACACACTCATATTTGATTTCTTTTGAGAACATACAATTTACTATCTATAGTCGGCTGAAAATCAAGCTTTGGCAGATAATCAAAATACAAATACACAGCTAAGAATGTTGAATACCACTTCAAATATTTATTTGATTTGTTCGTTATTTGTATTTCTTTGAAAAATCTTTATTACTATCATCAAGAAAACCAACGAGTCAGGTGTGGGAGCCCAGCACTTGGGAGGCGAAGGCGGACAGAACTCAGTGAGTTTGAGAGCGGCTGCTCCATACAAGCTACCTCCAGGCTGGACAGGAGTACACAGTCAGACCCTGTCTCTCAAAAAAAAATAAAAGACAATCAACAGCAACAAATGCTGATGTTTGTGGGGAAAGAGGAATACCACAGTGCGGGAAGGACAGAGACTGCTGTACACAACCATGGATATCAACATGGCTCTTCAAAACACAAGAAATAGAACCATTGTCATATGACCCATATACAACTTCTGGGTTAATGCCTGAAGGACTCCAAGTCTGCAAGAGACTCTTGCACACCTATGCTTCCTGCTACACTATTTAATACTATCGTTCTTGGTATGTGCATGCGTGTGCATATGTGCACGCACCTTAGTGTACATGACCCTGCACTTGACTGTTTGAGCCACAATGTGTCAAAGGATAACTGTTGTAGGATATTTGATCACACTGTGAACCCCAAAATTGTGTTCTTTACTGGGAAAACCTGTAATGTGATATCTAATTGAGTGGCAGACAAATCAGGAAGATCTGACAGAATAGACTATGCTAAAGTCTCATAAGAAGAAAAAGGAAAGGGAAGCCTCTTACGAGGGAGTGGGGCAGAGAGAGAGGAAGGAGGCAGTTCTTACCCAGAGACTTTTACAGAGACAGGTTGCAGAGAGAGAGAACAAGCTAGGTACAGGTGAAGAAGATAGAACGAGCCAGAGAATGAGGAGTTAAAAGACTAGAGCAGATTGCCAGAGTTAGTATGAGGCCAAGCAGAGCAATTCAGGAGAGGCCAAGAGAGAAGGCAGATTGAATCAGTCAGCTTTGAGGAGTTTGAGCCAGAACAGCTGAGATGACCAGCCAGCCAGAGTTCAGAAAGAACTAGGGAGGGTTAGCTGATTTAGCAGTAAGTCTCAGAGGCTGAAAACACCCTAGGTCTAAATAAGACTGCACAAGACTAGAACTTCCAGGATGAGGCCTAGGTTAGCAGATGGAGGCATGAGACAGCAACTGCATCAGGAGAATAAAAGTTACTTTTATAGACAACTCTGTGTAGTAGATTCTCTTCTCCCACCTCTGACTGGGTCCTGGGGATGAACTTGCATGCCAAGTTTGCTTTACCTGGCAAGCTATTTTGCTGGCTCCCACAGACCTATCTTTCTCTCAGCTCACAGAAATAGTTAGATGAAATACTCAAGTTTTTTAAATTAGATTTTGGAAAGACAACTATGTGTTCTAGAATATGGAACTTTGAGTGTGTGAGAGCTCACATGTATTTCAAAGGACCTTTTAACTGGTCAGCCTGTGATCTGAAGGAAGGCAAGATATCACACCACGCCGCACAGCAGGGAGTTCCATTCTCCACCTACTCACATTTACTAAGAGTGTTGATTTCATAAAGTAAGTAGGCTTTATTGTGAAATTTGAACTACTACATACATTGGTATTTCAGCTCAGTTAAATTTTACACAGGTTCATCATGATCTTATCAAATATTTAATGAGTGTCAAAGATCAGGAACTATTGTTAGAGAGTTCTACGTTTAAATTTTGAAGACTAGCTATCATGCATTAAAAAAGCCAATCAAGGGGCTGGAGAGATGGCTCAGCGGTTAAGAGCACTGACTGTTCTTTCAGAGGTCCTGAGTTCAATTCCCAGCAACCACATGGTGGCTCACAACCATCTGTAATGGGATCTTAATATCCTCTTCTGGTGTGTCTGAAGACAGCTACAGTGTACTCTTATACATAAAATAAATCTTTTTTTTAAAAAAGCCGATCAGTTCTTGACATTCTTACGTCATTAATTTGTTATGTAACCCAAGCTGTCCCCAAACATGCTGTGTAGTTGGGATTAACCCTGGGTTTGTCATCCCTCTGCCTCCATCTCCCATTGCTGGGACTGTAGATATTTGCTACTACGCTCCTCTCAGAATCAGATGTCCTTAATTATGGAGTAAGTTTTTCTTTCTTTCTTTCTCTTTTTTTTTTTTTTAAGATTTTATTTATTTCATGTATGTGAGTACACTGTAGCTGTCTTCATACATACCAGAAGAGGGCATCTGATACCATTACAGATGGTTGTGAGCCACCATGTGGTCGCTGGGAATTGAACTCAGGACCTCTGGAAGAGCATTCAGTGCTCTTAACCACTGAGCCCTCTCTCCAGCCCTGAGTATGTTTTTCTGTAAGGAAGTTTGAGCTTCACTGCATGAGGATCAAAATGCTAGAAAAATGTAGGAAAAATGTAACAAAACTTACTACAGGATCTAAATGAGACAATGTAACTTCTCTGTCTTAGGTTGCAAACAAGCACTGAAATACACGCACTCACATCCCATGCTTTCCCTAAGTGCCCAGCAGGTGTGGAGAATGAGTGTGCCGACCTCCACCCACACACAGAAGACACCAGAGCACAGGAGCCAACAGAAGTAGATCCCTATGACAATGTGCTTCTAATGAATGACTGTAACACAAATCTCACCTGACTTACTAATGTTAAACAGTGTTTTCAACTGTTGGTCTATCAGACTAAGGACTGGGGAAACCCTTCTGCAGGATAGGCATGGACAGAAGGACTTTAAGGAAAATGACCATCACGTCCAAAAGAAGTAACTGACAGGGGACAGATCGCTTCCTTCTCCACCTCCAGGAGCTCAGAATCAGAACGGAGCTGGTAAGAACTCACCTTTGCCTGCTGGCTGAGGTACTGCAAATCCAGGCAACAGGAAGGGGGCCCCTGTGGTGACACCAGCTGGCTTCAGCTCACTGACCCCATACGTGGTCAGAGAGGTCACCAGACTCACCAGGTCCTTCAGGGCATCTCTGCACTCCGCCTCTTTTCCTTGTTCCAATCTAGAAGAAGTCAGATTCAGAGGTTTTATAAGTGAAATCTCAAAAACTGAATAAAACTAAAAAAATTAAACTCTCTCTCTTATATGCACATGCACACACACCAGCAAGTATTATAAAATGAAGAAAAGGAAAACTGATTAATCAGCAAGAGTTCACACTTGAGAGCCAGGCTAACTGGCTGTCCGGCTGTTTCTCTCATTCCTGGGGAAAAGGCCACTCTACTCTCCCATCCAAGTCTATATTTAGCAATGTGCTCTGCACTTGACAGGCTCACTCAAAACTCACCTCCTGTCTTCTGAAGGAAACTAGAAACAAAAGGGGAGCGAAGCCAAGAAGACCCCTCAGCATGCACCAATTAAGTGTTTACTGATTTCTTCTGATTATTATCCCACGGTTTCCTCCGAAATTTAAGTTGTGGGGTTTACCTGAGCAAGAGGTCACAAAGAAAATTATAGCCTTGCCATATCCGAAAATCATCCAGAAGTGTTTGGGAAACATCACTGGAGTCTTTGAGGAAACAAGAAAGTCCCGCAAACATTTCAACAATTTCGAGGGGAGACAGGTCATCTGACTGCTGCATATTCTGGACACACGTAGACAAACATTCTTTTTCTGTAAGAATGAAAAATCAAGTATGTATTATTTATGGCCACTGCTTAAGAAAAAGGTGCTTAATGAAGCACAAAGCTTTAATGTATGTGTAACATGGTACACAGTAAGTAAATGTCCGTTATTCTAAGGTCAACCAAAGTGTCAGCTTCCTGGGCAGCTTCTCTAAGCAGTAACAAAGGAGGCACAGGAGAGTACTGAGAACAAGTTAACGTTTACCAAAGACCTTACATCACACTTGGACGTCATCATTAAATTAAACCTAAATCACTGCTCACTGCCAAATCCTTTTTGATCTTTTTACTAATGTAGTAGGTTTCCCACATGTGGAAGAAAACAAGTAGTTGAATTAGTTAATTCAAAAATGTCAGGACACTTTAGCATGTATGTGTATCCACACAAAGTAAGTAAACCATCTGAGAAACTCTTAGCAATTACCACTCACATAAGCATCTCAAAGGATAGGCGATACTATGTATATACTAGGCAGATAATTCTCTTTAATACTGAGTCTTTCTTTCTGTCTTGGTTTTAAGGTGTTTATTGTAGAAAGGCAGAGAGAAGGAGAAGAATAGAGAAGCAGAGGCTGGCCATGGCCACGTGGAGGGGGGGAGGGGAAGGAGAGAGCGGGAGCAATAGGGCAAGAGAGACAAGAGCTTAAGAGACAATATGGATTTTCTTATGTCTACCTATTTTAACTCTTTCGTATCAGAAAGAATACCTGCGTATTTGTGAAATATCTTCAGGAACACTGGCAATAGCTGAAGGCTTCTAGCAGGTAGGTACCAGCGTGGCAAAAAGCTCTGGCAGGTGTGGCCCTTCCCTTCCCCCATTCCCTCTGCCTTGCTAAAAGCTACTACATTCCTGAAGCTAGCCCCCAAAGGCTATTCCTTATTGGCTAGTTCCTCTTCCTGAGGCTTACTATGAAAGTCCAGCTATCAAAGTATTGAAGCCCAGCAATCAAAAGCTTCCTTTGGCTTACCTAATTAACATGCCTAATCAAAATTAAACACTCATCCTAACACAGTATCTCTTTTTCCCTTTATAAACCGACATTTGTCTATGGGCCACATCTGTCTCCTCTCTATCTAGAGGTAGAGCCAAACACTCCTTCCCTCGCCCTCGTCCTCTTATCTCCTACCTTTGTCTCGCATCCCCTCTGTCCCTCTTGGTAACTAAAGCTCCTTAGTGCTGAGAAATTGGTCTCAGGGTGTCCTGCACCAATCCTGGTCCTTTCAATGATAGCCCTTGAAAATGCTTGCTTTTTTTGGTAGAAGAACAATTGGTTAATGATAGTCTACAGTGAATTAAAATTGAGCATTCACACAAAGAAGAAGTAATTTTAACTTGTTCATTTCCGTTATGTGGAACCTAAGAAAATGTCTTGCGTTGGAATGACCCAACAAAGCAAACAATTCTTTTCCTCCGGCAAATTTCTGTATGTATGTATCTGGAATATGGAATCCTAGACACACCCTCACACAGCCTGGCCAGGTGGCCCACCGCTGAGCTGCTCTCAGCCTTTGTCTTGCTTTCATTCAAAGGGTCTCTCTAAGTCATTCCTATTGGACAGAAATTCACTTTGTGGCAGCGATGAGCCTTGATTTCTCCATTTCCCTGTTTCAGCCAAACCAGACCTGTCAAATTTTATGCATAATTAATTAACTGAAAGGCCAATCTTGGGCTGGAGAGATGGCTCAGTGGTTAAGAGCACAGACTGCTCATTCTGAGTTCAATTCCCAGCAACCATTTGTAATGGGTTCTGATGCCCTCATCTAATGTGTCTGAAGACAGTGACAGTATACTCACATATATAAAATAAATAAATCTTTAAAAGAAAGAAAGGAAGGAAGGAAGAGAGAGAGAGGAAGAAAGAAAGAAAGGAAGGAAGGAAGGAAGGAAGGAAGGAAGAAAGAAAGGCCAATTTTTGGGCAACCTAGAGATGACAAGAGAAATAAGGAAGACAATATGGTCCTTACCGTGAATATACTTCACCACGTTCACGCTCAGCCCATGGCGGGAGATGGTCATGAGGACCTCCCCTGCACTCTTCCTCCATGGCAGGTTATAGGGGGGGCACCAAGAGGTTATTGCACTGAATAAAAGCTGTAGGTCGTCCTTCTGGGCCAGCTCCTCCGCCGGAGAAACAAAACTGCAGAGTTTTACTAAGATCTAAACATAAAGGAAAGGAGAGAGAGAGTGCAATACAGAACAATGACGGCAGGCAGGACAGAAGCCCTGCAAAGGCCACTCAGCTTCAGAGAGGGTGCCGGGCAGTCAGGACATCAACATCACTACTCTTAGGAATCTTACAAAGACATCTACAAAGTTACAAAGGGGTTAGGTATGTGTTAAAGAGACCTTCCTTAAAAAAGTTCACTTTCTAGTCTTCCTTGTATCTTTGAATGATTCACCTTGAGCCAGGATAAACTGCACTGCCACACTGCATTTCAGGGTTAGCACGTTAGCTCTTTCTCTCTTGCTTTTTTGAGACAGCATACTCCATACAACTCGTTTGTAGACCGGGTTAGCTTGGAACTCACAGAGAGCCTCCTGCCTCTGCCTCTGCAGTATAGGAATTAAAGGTATACACCACCACAACTGAAGTTTTAACCTTCTAATTTAGCTCATTTACACTGGTAAAATAAATTTTTCTACTTTAAAAGGCATAACTGACAAAATAGACAGCCAAAGTAAAGTGAGTGTTAAATTGTTTCCATTTTATATACAAGGAGGAGATGTTGGAACAGTATAAAATTACATCTAATTGACAGAAACTTCCTGAAGTCTTGCTTTCAACAGAAGACTCTAGACCAGTGGTTCTCAACCTGTGGGTCGTAACTCCTTTTCAAATGATCATTTCACAGAGGTCACCTAAGACCACTGGAAAACACAGATATTTACATTACAATTTGTAACAGTAGCAAAATTTTAGTAATGAAGTATTATCATCAACAACAACAACAAAAACAAAACTTTACAGATGGGGTCACCACAACACAGGAACTGTATCAAAGGGTCGCAGCATTAGGAAAGTTGAGAACCACCACTCTAGACCATCAACTCCAGAAACGAAGACCTAACTGTGACCTCCCAGCCCACTCTAGCTCCATGCTTTGCTGCACCAGGGTCTGTCCCACAAAAGAAGTACAAATAGATTTGGCCCTCAATGGTCCCTTTCTTGGGAACCAAGTTTGATGTCTGGAATAGTTAACTTCTCTTCTCTGTGCTAAACTCCTTCTTCTAAACATTTTTGGAAATATAAAATACTATAAAACCATTCCATCACCTTAAAAACATTCTACATGAAATGTGGGTGTTTCGAGGCCAGAAAGAATGTCGCTATATGAACTAAAGAAAGGAAGTATGTGGAGTACCGTGCCTGTAAAGCCACATTCTCCTAGACTTCTTGGAAGCCAAAACTTTCTTAAATAACACAGGCTTGCTAGTTCATACTGCCTCCCCGAAAGAAGAGAGCAGGACTAAGGAGTGAGCTGCTGAAAGGAAAGGCGCAGACACAGGCACCTTCTCTACAAAGGTCTGGAGGAAACTCTGTGTGCAGAGCATCCACTGATGTGTACATGCATCCTTCACCCAAGCAAACACAGCATGGAGAGGCTGCACATGGAGGATGTGTCAGCTCTGTTTGTTTCTGCTTGTGGTACTGTCTTACGCTATTAGAAGGACAGACACCATTCTTCTAATTCACACCAGAAACAAACCAAAATAGTAAAAACTAGAAAATAAAATTCACACTAAGTCCCTGTTCTCAAAGTCAACTGGATTTAATGATTCCTTCACTGCTGCGCCCTAAGACAGTTGACTCCCAACTTTACTGTCAAAATGACTTTTGCAAATCATTTAGCCTGATCCTTTCCTGCAGGTCGGAGGTGCAGTCGAATGCTCCAGCCTCTCCGCCCCCACAGTGCTTTTACTGGTAGGGAACCAAGAATGGTGGAGGAAGGACTGTTCACACCGAGCAGACAGGGAATGCCTGCACGAAGCAGCAACCATCTGCCATATAAACAAACATGGAGATTTCATCTAGCTTGAAACATTTAATAAGCTGTCTCAATTAGTTTCCTGAGCAAAATGATAGATAGGGTGTGTAGCCTGGGATGGCAGGAACAAAGGGACTGGAACAGTGAAGGAGCACTGGGCATGGAGAGGATGGGGGTCCCTGCACTGGGCATGGAGAGGATGGGGGTCCCTGCACTGGGCATGGAGAGGATGGGGGTCCCCGCATTGGTCAGAGAGGACAGGGTCCACACCATGGGAGCCTGCTGTGGGTCATACACATGACATCAGATCTCACAATCTAAAGAACGGAGTCTGTTTGAAGCTTTCCTTTGTACCTTAACACTCAACAACTGTAACACATTATCATGACCCCTCCCCTTTAAAGTCACCACCCATTGGTTTCCAACAACGGGCATTAATTAAGTTTTTAAGGAAAAACTGAATTATGCTTATGTAGATGCTAGAATTAGAAAATCAGCTTCCACTGTGGCTTAGGGTCTTAGCTATTTTTTTTTTCTTAAGAACGGCTTCATTGAAATGGGGCCAACGTTAACCCACTAATACTCATTGGCAAGATCTCCCAGCGTCTTTAATTCCAAGTGATGGATTCCTTCACTTAATCCAACACCTGCCAACTGCCAATATAACCATTTTGGAGAAGAGTAAAGGCTCTTACGTAGTGTTAAACTTTAGTTCAAGCACAATGCCCCGAACGAAGTGTTCAAAAGATTTTTATTTGTTTGTTTTGAGCCAGGTTTCATCTAGCACAAGATAGCTTTGAAGCCCACTGGTACAGAATCTGATCCTGAAGATCTGACCCCATCCCTCCTGCCTTCTAGGATGGCTGGTATGCACTACCATGCAGTCTGGGGGCGGGGAGAGTCCGAGCCCAGGACTTCCTGCCTGCTGGCAATCACTCTACCAACTGAGCTACATCTCTGCCTGCTAGGCAATCACTCTACCAACTGAGCTACATCTCTGCCTGCTAGGCAATCACTCTACCTACTGAGCTACATCTCTGCCTGCTAGGCAATCACTCTACCAACTGAGCTACATCTCCAGGCCTCCCAAATATTTGCTGAGTTGGTATTTGGTTTGGTGATCTAAGTGTATCACTGCAGTCCCTCTGTCCTTTTCAAGGTAACCACTCTTGCAGTGCAGACTCCACACCTGCAGCACACGGGCCACCATCATCTACAGCCACGTGGCCTTGTCCAGCAGAGCCACTGACCTCTCTAGTCAGTCTCTGCTTTAGTGTCAATAGCAGCAAGCTGCTCTTAAAGTCTAGCCTGTGGAAAGCAGAGAACCACAGCTCAAAACTCAAAAGCCTATAGGTCCACATTCTTCCACTCTGTAGGTCACTCTGTAGGTGGGGAAGCCATATCCTCCATCACATAACTTCGGAAACCTACATCCAAAGGTGTTACTATTTGGTTTACCATTTGTTCAAGTTTTTAAAAACTTCAAGTTAATCATCTTTAGCACAGGACGTGATGGTCTGTAGTATTAATTATATGTACTGCTGTGCAATGGAACTGTCAAGCTTTCGGGTTTTTTTTTGAATGAATTTATCATTCAGTATGTCTTTTTGAAATAAAAGTAGTTTTTTGAAATCATATTAGGTCCATGGAGATAATATACTCTCAATGTTTGTGGGTTGCTTAATTTTCTTCTTCTACAAAAGAACACTATACAGTGTACCTGCATTACCTGGCCACTTTAGAAAGGTCTTTTAAACCTCTGTTTACCCACTGTCCTAAAAAAGAACAGTGGCGGTGGTAGGAAGGGGCTCTCCAAAGTACAGAGGGTGGCAGTACCCAATGGGAGGTGGTAGAAGCTAGTGGGAGGTGCCCATAGCCAGTGGGAGGTGCCAATAACCAGTGGGAGGTGGCAGAAGCCAGTATAATTAAGAATGTTTTCTAAGTTCAATATTTACAAGCTTGGAGAATCCTATATATAATTAGAAATTACACAGACCTTCTTGTCATTATAAGGCATATTTCCCAAATCTCAATATGATAAATAAATATTTCCTTTAGCAACTGAATTTTAGAGACATTATTGATACTTCAAATGTAATTTTAACAGCTGGATCTGTTAGTAGGAACAAATACAGTAAAACCTAATACCATCTTCAAATGCCCCGGAATATTTCCATATTCTTTCTGCGTTTCAATCCTTCAGCATGTGGGAGCTAAGACAGGGGGCTGTGGGCTTGAGGTCAGCCCAGCCTATATGGTGAGAACCTGATTAAAACACATAGAAGAAGACAGAGCAGACTAGAAGGGACACGCTCTGGTTCATTTTAAAGACTGTTCCAGAAACAAGCGTGCAAGCGAGCAGTTCCCTTACCTGTACAAACGCTTTCTGGAGTAGTCCTCGGCGCTCTGCTAGAGGTAGCTCGCTCTGTGCGCCTCCACCTGCCTCAGGCACATGTGGAAGGTCAAAGAACAGATACAGACATTTAACCAGGGTGGAAGGCACTGACATCGTTGTCATGCAGTCCACGGTTTTCTGGAAAACAAACCAACAGAAGTGAGTAGATAGACAGACAGAAACAACCGTGATAGGGCAGCTGAGGACAGACAAGAGGATGATCTACCGGCCACCCTCACACTTATGTGCAGCAGGGAACTCAAACCCACCTCAGACTGACCAGCAGTCAGTTGGTCATTTGGACAAATTGGCTTCAATCCTTCAATCATATGTTGAGACTGGTTTGCGAGTCATACAGTAAGTTATTTATTAAATGTGCTACTTTTTTTATTAGGAAGTGGCTTGTTTCAAAGAACACAAACTTCTGGAATTTAAGAGGCTACTCAATTTCCTGGGCATTCTTTCTGCCTCCCTCTCACAAATAAGTAGATCTGTGCATACATCTCAGGATAAATATGATATTTAAGATAACAGAATTCAAAACAAACAAACAAACAAAAAACAAAAAAGCTAAGCCAAGGCAGCATCGGCTGCAATCCTTGCTTCCCAGAAAGCAGAGACAGAGGCTCCCAAGCCAAAGTTTATCTGGACAACAAGCCAGTCTAGTCAGCTTACCGAGAGCCTGCCTCAAAAGAAAAACTAGAGTGGGGCAGTGGTGGCGCATGCCTTTAATCCCAGCACTTGGGAGGCAGAGGCAGGTGGATTTCTGAGTTTGAGGCCAGCCTGGTCTACAGAGTGAATTCCAGGACTGCCAGGGCTACATAGAGAAACCCTGTCACGAAAAACAAAAAACAAAAAACAAAAAAACAAAAAAAAAAAAAACCAAAAAACAAAAAACCAAACAAAAAACAAAAATAAACTAGAACAGGGCTAGAGATAAACTTGGGGGTAGAATTCTTGCCCTGAGTCTAATTCTATTACCAAAAAATAAATGAATCAATCAATTGACTTACTAACCACTATTTGCTGTACTGTCGTGTTTATCTTTACTAATAATTGGGTATTCCTGGGTGGAAGGACATCTGAGAGACAGAGCCATCACCAATACAAGGGACACTGGATCATTTTCAAAGATTTGCAAGAACTTATAGACAAGCTTTTAGAAATCGTTTCAGTATGGTTAAGAAGTATGATGTCATTAGCAAGGTCTATGGTACAGTGTGGCATGAGGTTAGGCTACGTTAGGAACTGGTATCTTCCAATTCACGTATTTGCTTTCTCATCAAACATTTACTAAGTGTGTGTAAGACAGTCCATGGAAAACTCTAAAGCTGTATGCAAAGACTGGGAAGCCTCCCTTTCAAAGGACTATAACTATAACCTAAGAGCATCAGCAGGTCTGTAAGTAACTCCGATATCAACGCCCACTGACAGTGGCAGTACATACAACCTAACAGGAATGGGAACGATCAACAATGCCTGGAATGAAACAGATAATTACAAATAATTAAAATAAGTAGGGGGAAAATGCCACCTGAAGACACACAGGATTGTCAGACCATATGGCAGCATGTCTGAAGAACTCAAGAGTTCAAAATGGCAGACACTTGAGAACCACAATAATGACTCCTCATTCTACAAACAAAAGGTTCACAGGTCCAAGATTTATTCCTCAGGGTCAACACTGCACCGCTGATACTAGTACTGCTCGGACCTCCCATTACAAAGACAGCAAGCGAGTCTCATTGTTAACACAGCCCACTGCGTGGGAGAGCTAGCAGAGAGTTTGCTCAGTGGGCTGGAAACACGGGCCCACATTCTCCTAAACTGATGGCTGACACCCAGTGAAGTACTACCAAGAAAACAGAAGAGAAGCAGAATTCAGAAGCAAAATTCAAATCATCAGCCTGGAGTGGCACAGACCATAAACAGCGAGGCAGCAGTATGGAAACTCAAACTGAAAGCCATGGGAGAGATGGCGCCTGACCAGATACAATAGTTGGGGATGGAGAGGAGAGAAGGCTCTAGTCGGGGATGGAGAGGAGAGAGCCATGGCTATACAGACAGCATCTATTCCTGCAGGCATCTGCTGTATTCAGCTTTAGATCACTGCTTCTCAACACCCACGACACCAGATATCTAACAGGTAGTTAAAATCTCTGTCATTTCTCCAACTTTCCCAAATCTAATTCCTTCACGTAACCCTCAACCTCAAAATGTTTAATTCCAGCCTTTCTATTGTGGAGGGGCTACACCTGTACATACACGCAGCCCATCACGATATCTAATGAAACCCTACTGTCTCTTGGTCTCCTGTATGTAGTCAGGACTAACACCATCTTGGTCTCACACCGGTGCCAGCAGAAAACGGCACTCAAACAAAAGCAGCAGCGTAAGGCGCAGCACTGAATTTGCTTTTGAAGTGCATCATTTTCCAGTCAAATTATCACGAGCTTTCCCATCCCATTATGCAAAGCAGTATGGTTTTCATAATTCATCTTATACAACTTGGCATGGAAACTGGCATCTCCCATTTGTCAGCCTTTAAGTGACTAAGGCGCAAACAGATTCTTTTCCTGTTTTTGAGACTTGGTTTCTTTACACAGCCCAGGCTGGCCTCTAACTCACTGTCTAGCAGAGTTGGTCTCATACTTTTCTGGCGACCTGCCTCAGCCTCTTGTTTATAAGTGTGTACCTCTATGCCAGGCTCTTTTTCTAGTCGATGCATTCGAGGACGTAGCTCATTACAGTAGTGAGTTTCTACAGTGCTAGTCTTACTGTACAACAGTCCACTCACAATGAGAGGACCATCCTAGGCATTTAGAGAAAGTATTAACATTCAGAAACACTTCAGTGAAGCAAGCCCTAACACATAGGGTATGGATGGCAAGTTTTCACTTACATGTTTACATTTAAACAGCATATAATGATATGGTACTTTAAGCCAAACTTTGGTTCTGTAGTGTAGAGGCATTTATAGGTGGTATCCACAGCAGATAGAACTGAGGACTTTTCTAGTTCAGCCACAGTCACTGAAACAGTGGTCCATGCTGGGACTATCTGAAGGTTCCTAGGGTGAGTGACCACCTCCACTGGCCTGAGACTCAGTAGATGTCTGGGATACAGGGCTTTCTATGCTGAAATGCAAATAGTTCAGGTCCTGAAATAGGACAAGTTGATGCAGCAGGTTCTCTAATAGAATGCGTGGATACAGATGAATCAGTACGCTACCGAGAACATGGGCTGTCCTTCAGAGAGGCCCAAGGGCTGTGCTCAGGCTAGCGAGAGCTTGAAGACCGTAGCTGCTAAAGCTACCCTGTCTCTACGGTGACCAGTCACCTTCATCACAAGTGAGCTGCTAATGACTACAGGCTAAGTCCGCTGAGTTTAGGAAACAGGCGCCCACATTAGCTTCCCTTCTGATAGGTACCCATACTCCAGATTTTAGGAAAACTGCAAAAGCCTTCGCATCCCAAGAGTGTCACAGGACAAAGGTAAGGTATGCAAATGGTTCATTCCTGAACACATTCAACATAGACGAGGTCAGAGACTTAAAGCTGAGTCGGGAGAGAGAGAGAGCAGTCTCCAGAGCAAACCAGATGGAAACATCCACCATCCTGAAACTCAAAAGGATACTACCGCTCTACTTTTTGTAAAAATCAGAAATGCTCATCAATATTCTGTGCCATTTATTCATTAGCTTATGAGATAATATGAGTACATTTTTCAAGCCACAAGTTTCCTAATGTGACTCAGGCATGCTGGATGTGCTGGTGACTTCCCTCTGGCCACCTTGTGGGATGACCACCCTCTTGCTGTATGCTGTGTATGTGCATTACCACATGACAGAGATGGGGATGCCGCTTCATCAACTGAAAACATTTAAGATGCAGCAGCTCACGAAGCTGTCTGGAGGAGCACAGAAGCAGAATCCACAGAGCAGAAAGGATTATTGGCAGAATCGAGACCCCACAGAAGAGCTCAGCCACCGAACACAAACCCTGCACACTCACCTGACCAGAGGATGCCAGCAAGTTAATTGTTGTTAGGAGCATCCAGCCTCTACTGGCTTCTTCACTCTGATTGATCTCCAGGAACTGGACTATGGCCCGACTTGCAGCCTCTATAAAATCAAAGAAAAGCTAGTAATTAGGGAAACCCCATATAAACTTCACACACCCGTAAAAACTACCAGGGAGAGGGTCGCAAGGGCACATTTTACAGTAGCATTATTTTTTTCTCTATAAAAATAAAATGAAAATCTTTCATTGGATATGTTTGTATGCCTATACACTCTTCTATCTCTACGATGGAAGTGTAAAAAGGTACTTTAGGGGAAAGCCCACAGTGAAGCCATCAGCAGCACTGAAGGAGGAAGTGAATCCTGAACTACAGCTACCTGGGAAGCAAGCGCATCTAAGGACTGAAGAGGTGAAGGCACTGAGGAAATGGGAACAAGACGTTCAAACAGGACCAGAGGATCCAGCTCAACACTACCAAGCAAGGCCAGTAATTACGTTCTTACCATCCAGAGGAGCACATGCTCGGAAACACCCCTGCCACTGACGGGATTAGTGCATGTGAAATTACAAAGGCAGGAGAGCGAGGGTGAACTTGATCTGGGTAAGAAGGAACAAAGAAAGACATACGACTTGAAGACTATTAACCTGGAAGCTCTATGTGCGGCACACCATGGGGCCAGTGACAATGGCAGTCACAGGATAAGAGTGAGATGCTGCCAGGCTTGGTGACCCCAGGGGACTCTGTGAGTACACAGACTCTGTGAGAAGCTAGCCTGGGGAAACCGTAAGGCACATGAGCATTACTCACAGAACTGTAGAGTTAGAGGAGTAACTGAAAGTCCATTTACTCACAGAACTGTAGAGTTAGAGGAATAACTGAAAGTCCATTTAGTCAGTTATGGCTTTGGACTTGCAGGGACTGGCAAGATGGTTCAGCAGGTGAACGTGCCCGTTGCTAAGCATGATGACTGGATTTGACCAGGACACTGGAGGAAGGAGAGAAATGGCTCCTACAAGCTGTCTCCTAATCTCTACCGGTGTACTTTGGACACAGGTATAATGTATCACAATAAATCATTGTAAAAGAGAAAAATCTAAGAAAGAAATCTCCAGACATCCTTTTAACTTTATCAGCAGTTCACCAATTTTAAGAACTGGCATGAATAAAATCTGTCAGATGGCAAAGGCCCCTAAAGAACCAGGAAGACACCAGGCGACTTCACACTTCACACTGAGGAAGCAGGAAGCAGGCTAGAACGGAAAGCCTCAGAGCGTCGTTTTCCTTCAGCGTGACACAGTCTAAGGTATTTGCGTAGACAACAATTCAAATCTTATATATGATGCTATGCCAGGCATGTTCATCTTAATGTACTTGCACTTGAAGAAATATTGTAACAGGAAACATGAAACCATTCGTTCTTACTGAGCCTGAGCTGCATAAGCACATTTTTGGGACCCATGTTGTAGCTTATTCAGTTTTCATAGAACTGGATGAGTTATTTCTATTAATAAGCCCCTTCTGGTAAAAATTGAAAAAATGGATGAGAAGTAATTTGCCAGCAGTAAACTCACATTTACATCCAAGCTGTCTCTAGTCTGTAAAAAAATAAAGAGAAATGAGACAGACAGACAGACAGACAGACAGAGGTACTGGAGTGTTTAGCTGGTCAGGCTCTGACTGTGCAGGCACGAGGGCCTGAGTGTGGCCGCCAGAGTCCACACTTACAAAAGAGAAAACAAGAATAGAGCATGTGTGATGGTGTGTGTGGACATGGTATCTGAACTTAGGAACCTGGCTAATGCAGTTGCAGTTACATGCAGTACAGTATCATACTGGGGCCTTCAACATTTACAGGAAGGGGAGGGACTCAGGAGGGCTCTTTCCTGGGAGACAGTGATGGTGTCTGGGATAAAGGGTGTCACTCTCTTCACTAGCAAGCACACTTGAAAGCTGACTGCTCACCAGAAAACAACCTCCCGCCTGTGCCCAAGAGAGCAATCCTACCTAGTTCAATTCAGTGGGGTAGGAGATAGACACGAAAGCAGGAGGGGTCTTGTTGGAAAGGAGGGTTTTGGTGAGAGAGGAAAGGGAAGAGAGACAGGAATTGGGAAGTGATTAAAACACCCACTCATCTCCAAATTCTTAACCTAGAAGGGTTCCTGTCTAAAGGAAATACAGGAACAAAGAATGGAACAGAGACTGAAGGAAAGGCCATCCAGATACTGCCCCACCTTGGGGATCCATTCATCTAGACACTGCCCCACCTGGGGATCCATCCATCCAGACACTGCCCCACCTGGGGATCCATCCATCCAGACACTGCCCCACCTGGGGATCCATCCCATAGACAGTCACCAAACCCAGACACTATTATGGATGCCAGGAAGTGCTTGCCTAATATAGAGGTCTCCTGAGAGGCTCTGCCAGAACTTGACAAATACAGAGGTGGATGTTTGCAGCCATCCACTGGACTGAGCACAGGGTCCCCAATGAAGGAGCTAGAGAAAGGACCCAAGAGCTGAAGGGTTTGCAGCCCCACAGGAGGAACAACAATATGAACCAACCAGTATTCCCAGAGCTCCCAGGGACTAAACCACCAACCAAAGAGTACACATGGTGGGACTCATGGCTACAGCAGCATATGTAGCAGAGAATGACCTAGTTGGTCATCAATGGAAGGAGAGGCCCTTGGCCCTGTGCAGGCTCAATGCCCTTAGTGTAGGGGAATGTGAGAGTGGGAAGGTGGGAGTAGGTGGGTGGGTGGGTGGGTGAACACCTTCATAGAAGAAAGGGGGCAGGGGATGGGGAGGGGAGGGACTGAGAAACAGGATAACATTTGAAATGTAACTACATAAAATATCCTATAAAAAAAAAGGGAAAAAAAACTCATTATGTACAAGTAAAAGACTGTCAACGAATTAAAAGGAGTAAAAGCTGGGTTTTCGAGAAGTGGAGACAGCAAATTCCTGGGCTCAAAATAAAATAAAATAATAAAATGTGAGCAATACCCAGACAACAAACCCCAGATTGGCCTCTGGTCTCAACGTGTGTGTACATGTGTGAGCACACACACGTATGAACACTCACACACTCATTCATGAACTAAAAAACAAAACCAGAGTAGCCAAGAAACCCAATCCCCGAAAAGTTCAGGTGGTGGGTTGACTATATCCCCGTGCTCATGAACTTACCTCTGCAGCCCTTCTCAAGAGCACCCTCGTCACAGGCACAGGTTCCTCACTAAGCCTTGATAACCTGTGGTCCTGGTCACTGACTGAACACAGAATTGCCACTAAGACTGTGCTCAGCAAGTCTGCCGACAGGCAGCCTGACCAGAACATAGGAAAGATGTCACAGAGTGTCACCCAGGTCCAACTCACTGTGGGCAGCTGGCATTCCTCAACATTAAGGAAGGAGAGACGAGAGCTTGCATCTCACAAATCTGAGACAATCTTACACGGAAAAGAAAAAGGAAGACTGCTCAGCAGCCCACTTCAGCAACTGTAGCCTGAAAATTGTTGTAAAAATGGAAATGAAACTATTTCTTGCAAGGCAACAAAGAAGCCACTGACACGGGTCAGAAACCATATGGCTCTTCCCCTCAGAGGAATTCAACAGATGCAAGGTAGACAAGCCCCAGGTAGCTGACACTCCTGCCCAAAGCAGGCAACACTCCTTATAACCAGGCAACTGTTATTTTCAACCGTGGGCCTCCAATTTCATGACGCAACATCTTTAGAATCTGACTTATACTTCTCAAGACTGACTGTCTAGTCTACCATGCTGGCATACTACCTAACAACAACAACACTGGTCAGTGTCCCCAGTATTAGTCACAAAGGAGAAAAAAAGATTTGTAAAGAACTAAATCAACTTTACAAGCCAGAGCATGGCCATTTTCCTGGCGTAGAGGGCCAAAGGCCATAGACACGCATAGTTTTTGTATACATTTGGAATGAACACTATTAACTTCAAAACAAAATGGTAATATGTGTTTTTTCGCTGCTATTCAAAAGACTGTCAGATACTAACACGGGTTGTTCAAACTAAAACATCAAAGATGTACTTCTGATTTTAAACCATTAGTACTTTGGGCTTATTACATTTATCTATACAATAATAAGCATTTATACTTGAAAGGGATGAGCCCTTTTTTTTGTTTTCTTTTGGTTTTTGGTTTTTCAAGACAGGGTTTCTCTGTGTAGCCCTGGCTGTCCTGGAACTCACTCTGTAGACCAGGCTGGCCTCAAACTCAGAAATCCACCTGCTTCTGCCTCCCAAGTGCTGGGATTAAAGGCATGAGCCACCATTGCCCAGCTGGATGAGCTATTTTTTATCTGTTTTATTTTTTTAATTTTTATTATTACCATTATTATGATTATGGGGTGTGTGAGTGTGTGTGTATGTATATGTGTGTCTGTATGTACACCTGTGCAAGGCTTTACAAAGCATGAGCTCAGAAGTTAGAAGACTACTCTGGGATCTGGCTCTCTCCTACAACCATTGACTGAACTTACATCGTCAGACTCTTACCAAACTTGCCAGCTCTATCTGTCTTAGCTTTGAGACAGGTTCTCATGCAGCTTTGATGAGCCTTGCTCACCTGATCTCTGCTTCAACCCCGACGGCCATGCCTGACAAGGATGTGTTTTTTATATATTCTGTCTGACAGTGAACATTAAGAGACTCTTCATGACTTAAAAGGGCTATGGGGCAAGGATTACGAGCTAACACTACTCATGCTCTGTGGGAATGCCAAATGAATAAAAAAGTGAAAATAAGCCAAAAGGAACCAAGTCAGTATAATCCTTCTGTGTCTCTTGAACACCTTTGTTGAACAATTCTTTTGGAGTAGGTAGGAAAGCCCCAAGTTACACAAGCAGTATGGTGCAATGGGTGCCAGGCTTTGAATCACATATCTGAAGGTCTAGGCGACTTCGTGGCTGGATGATATGGAAGAATCCAAACGTCCCTGGTAAGATGAGTTATAAGGACAGAGAGAGAGCCTGGTAGTTGATTATACATACCATTCATACAAGACTTGAGCTCAATTCCCAGCACTCACATGGGAGGGCTCACAACTACTTGGGACTCGAGTTCCTGGGGTTTAGATACCTTTCCTGGTCTCCAAAGGCATCTATAATCACATGCACAAGCACACACACACACATGGGTAACTAAAGACAAGAATCTTAAGCAGCAACAAGAAACATCCTCATACAACAAATTACATCCTCATACAACAAATGTATGCAAAAAACCTTTCACTTTAACCCGTGGATTTCAATCTATTGTCATTTACAACCAAAGAGATCCCCCACTTTTTATTTAAGCAAGGAAGCAGGCCATGTAAACATAAACTTCATTTATATCTTTAAGACTTTTTGTCCAGGCAGAGGATGTAGCTTAGTGGAAAACCAAACCCTTTACATCTAGCCACAAACATTGTGTCTGTCTTTTAACTTTAGTGACACTAACAAATCTAAGCTGAATGATGACGACTTTTAGCATTAGTGAAGACATACATTAACAGTGGAGTTACAGCAAGTGGTATAAGTCTCAGGTTTCCTACTGCACATCAAGGAAACAGAAGACAAAAGAACCAACAGAGAGATAGTAGAGCTTGAATTAGGTCAACTAGGCAAAGAACATATACAAACTCGACACAGATGTACGTTCCAGCAACACACGAACTACAAGTGAGTTCCAGAAGACAAATTTAGAGCAACTGGTGAAGTCCACTGCCTCCCTCCCTTCGTGAAGTACCCTGAAGCACAAGCAGTTCATTCCAATTATGCTTCAGGATGACAGTGTGAGTCCAATTAGTAGTATTACTGTCTTCATTTCACTAATGGATTAAAGAAAAAAAAAACAAGCCCTAAATAGTCTTGGCTCTCTCACAAAAAAACAAAACAAAACAAAAATAATCAAACCAACAAACAAAATTAAAAATAAATAAATAAATAAGTAAAAAGAAAGGAAAAAAAAAAGAGAACTGTAAAGTTACAGATTTCCACAACCTCTGTGCTTGCTGCTTCTTATGTGTCACATTTGCACTCCTTGGGAACGGAGTTACCCAGTGGTGTTGTGGCTCTGAACTCCTCAGAGCACAGCCCACAGTTTTTCAGGTTTGAAAGAAAAGGCTGTGTAACTGGGGATCTGCAACAAGTCTCTAACCCCGTTGCTGGAGGGCTGGGTCATCATCACCCAGCCTCTCTCTCTACCCCTGGCATCACCCAGCCTCTCTCTCTATCCCTGGCATCACCCAGCCTCTCTCTCTATCCCTGGCATGGTGACAGTGGGGACTGCACTACTGGGTTTAACCAGGGCCTCTACATGTAGCAATGTCATCTATGACACATTGTTCACAGCACACTCTTAGGACATATAAATAAACATTAAAATGTTAAAGCTAAATATTATATAAATATACAAAGTATGATAACTATATGCCTTAAAGCCCCTTAATGATCAGACACCAGCAATGGGGAATGTAATGAGGGGCATCCTGAGATTGTTGCATTCTCGTATTGCATTCTGGTATTATTCTTGCTATGTCCCAGGAGTGGGGGAGGGCTATAAATACTTCAAAATAAAATATCTGCATAACTATTACTGTAATTAAGAATGAAACACACTATTTAAGACATTTGTCATCTCACCAAAAATATTGTGTTATGCGTATAATATCTTCGAGGGAGCAAAGAAAACAAATGTGTAGTCAGCACCACATCTTCTCACAGACAGCTCAGCATGAAAGGATATCAACAATGAGGACAGAAAAGCCAGTGAAATAAATGTTCTGAGATTAGAAAATGCGATGAGCAGAGCTAACCTCACAGAGGAACTTCCCTTCCTCCCAGCTGTTCAGAGCCAGCCACACAGATCTTACATTACACATCTTCGTTCTGTGTGCTAGGACAGGATTCAGTCCCACTTGGGTGCAGGAGGGGTGGGGTCAGACACTTTAACCATCCCTTTCATTAGATGCTTTTCAGGTACTAATGTAATCAAAGCCACCTCAGTTTCAAACCACGTATTATATCGCCTCACATGAACGGAATTAATCCTCAATTAAAGACATTCTAATTATCCACGGGCTCCATAATGGGCTTGGGCTGAGATGCATATTTCAGAAGACGTACGGAACTCTGTTTGCCAAAGCCACTGCTCTGGTCTGAGCTGACACACCCTGGGTGAAGCTACACACAGACGGACATCTGGGATGAAAGCAGGCTGAGATCTGGTCCTGAGGGTCCACAACGAGATGAGTAAACACATTAGAAAAGTCCTGAGGGCTGGCTAGCTTTCTCTCTCCCAGCTGAGTTCAGGGAGACAAGGAAGCTTTCTGTAAAGCAGAAAAATCACCAGTACACAAGAACAAACTAAATACCGAAAGTACACAACCTGCCTCCTGCCCTCCTGTTGGCTTTCAAACTCCCCAGTCAGATATGTCTTCAAGCAGAGTCTGAATAATTCTCTGGGAAATCTTTCTTTCATTAAGAGAAAAAAATCACCAACAAAATGGCCCAACAAGACAACCGTATTCTGACCTCACAGTACCAGGTTCCAGCCACAATTGGGACTTTTTGTCAAAAGGAGGAATGATCCAATCCTTGCTACAAGGTTGTCCCAGATGCCCGCCTCCCTGGGCTCCTGCAGAACGGCCTTGCTGGCCTAACCCCTGACTTAAACAGTGCCTGTGGCTGGGATGAGACACATAACCATAGGCAACGAGTTTGTAGAGGAGAGAGTTCATTTCACCTCACGCTTCTGGGCTAGAGTCCATCATACAGGTGAACTCAAGACAGGGGATGGAAACAAAAGCAACGGAGTCATGTCCTTTACTGGCTTGCTCAGCCTGCTTTCCTATACCATCAAAGACCATGGGTCCAAGGGTGGCATTGCCTTTTAGAGAACAGCCTGCCCTCCACTCAGTGAGCTGAGCCCTTTCACATCAATCATTAATCAAGAAAACACCCCACAGGCCAATCGAGTGAGGACATTGCTCTCACCTGAGCTTCCCTCTTCACAAGTGATTGTAGCTATAGTCAAGCTAAAAAAACCTAAACAGAACAGCCCTTAAGTTGCTTATGGTGTAACAGGAAACAGACACACACACATCCCCCCCCACACACAGACTCACACACACACATACACACCACACACACACAGACTCTCACACACAAACACACCACACACACAGAGACTCTCACACACACATACAAACACTCACACACCACAAACACACACAAACATACACCACACACACACACACACACACACACACACACACACACAAACACACACTCACCACATGCACTACATTCATGAAGCTGAGAAACAAAAGAGTACTTTGGAAGACTGAAAAAATGTTTTGACTGCAGCAGTCAAGAACATTCCACCAAGGAAGTACGACTTAATCCAGGCTGGCCGTGAGAGAAACTGAGGTAAGGGACTGTCCTAGGGGAAGGAGCTCAGTAAAGACAGGAGTGCAAACACCGTCACCTCTGTGGACAGCAAAAGTTCATGTAGATCAAAGTACAGAAAGGACGCAAGAATGAGGGGAGAACGCGGGTGGGCAGATCACAGACTGGCCGGCTCCCTCCTACTGAATTTCAACATCCCACCCTCCGCTCAGCCTGCTTCTGTAAGTACCTGTGGATTTGTTTGACGCTCTCCTTCGGATCTCAGTCACCATTAGTCGGGAGACTTGCGTTGTGAACTGCAGAAGGTCAGAAAATTTTTCTGTCATTGTATTTGGTGGAGCATTTCCAAAAACCTGTGAATGAGAGAGCGCATTTAATGAGATACCGCCCCTTTGTTCTTTTTTTTTAAATTATCAAGTTCAAAATGTGACATAACTTGAAGATCAAGTTACATGAGTGCAGTGACATTTATTCTGGACCTGTTCACACCTAAAGATCATGGCTTTTGAAAGATCACATCTGGCCACATGCCTTTATACATATGAATCTACCGAGTACATGATTAACTGAGTCAGATGGAAAAGTCTCACCAACAAACCATTCTCTGAGGAGACCTGCCTGAGAGAAACCTTAGAGAGACGTCATCAGCCGGGTTCTCTGATGAGAAGCAGCAGCAGAGGACAGACGCTGAGCAGAGCTCACCCCCTCATTTGATATTTCACAAGTTTCTGAATCGTAATCAGTCGTGCCTAATATAAGGCTGCCATGAAAATGACAAAGCAATGGGTAGAAAGCTCAGAAATAAGTTTGCTTTCACGAAAACTTAGAACAAATTAACTCTTAAACTTAAGCTGGTGTGGGCTCAGCAAAGAGGGACGGACTGAAAGCCAGACGGCCCATCGTAAGAAAAGTAGTGTTTCAATAACTACAGAGAGACACTGAATGGGACTTCTGTCTGTTAGGCTGTCATAACAGTTCCCATTTATAATAGAGCATTCATATCATCAATATCCCAGTGTCACTACAGAGACATTGCATGCAATCCGTTCACTTTCCCAAGCTAACTCTACACTATCCCAGGAGCTAAGCAAGGCTGGGTGTTTAGACACAGACTGTTCCTACACACAAACACTTCCTAGAGGCCGTTAAAGGACCACTGGGGCTGACGAGTGTACACAACTATACCCCTCCCTCAGGAAGCCGGGACAGGGAGCCCAGCGGCCACAGCCAGTCTGTGCTACACAGTAAGACTGTCTCAAAACCAAAATAAAGCCAGCAAACAAAGAGCAGGAGCAACACAGAGAGAAGAGACTCATAGTGTGCTCATAAGGGTTGGCTTAGTTAGTCAAAAGATAAACCTAGAAACAAACAAGCAAAGAAACAAACAAAAAAGCCGGGCAGTGGTGGCACACGCCTTTAACCCCAGCACTTGGGAGGCAGAGGCAGGTGAAATTCTGAGTTTGAGGCCAGCCTGGTCTACAGAGTGAGTTCCAGGACAGCCAGGACTACACAGAGAAACCCTGTCTCAGAAAAAAAACCAAAACAATAAAACAAACAAACAAACAAACAAACAAAAGATAAACCTAGACAATCATACTCCTCCTGCCCATCTCCCAGTCTCCCTAAAACAGACTCGTCATCCATATACACTGTACTCATGTGGACGTCTCAGCATCTGCCATACATGAATGTTATATGTAGGCGGACTTCTCCATACAATAATAAAAGACTTTATTCCACAGAGTCTAGTAACATGTGCAAGGAAACCTCACAATATCATTTCAACAAAAGATGTCTCCTACATCCTTGCATAGCCACTGCTTCAAGTTAAGCTAGCTCTAACAGAAGCCGTGTGCAAAAGGCTGCTCTACTCAAGGCCTAACCTAGTCCAGCAACTGCACAGGAGGCATTTGCACAAGTTCAAGGAACAAACTGTTTTTACAGAATTCCTCACTTCTTTCCTGCTGCTTGCTTGCTTAATTTTTCGTTTATTTGTTTGGTCTGTTTTATTGTTTGAGGCAGGGTTTCTCTGTGTAGCCCTGGCTGTCCTGAAACTCACTCTGTGGACCAGGCCACCTCAAACTCATAGATTCATCTGCCTCTGCCTCTGCCTCTGCCTGCTGAGCACTGGGATAAAAGGTATTGCCACTACAGCCTGGCTTTTTTTCTCTGCTACAGTTTTTAGAATTTAAAAACAGTGATTTATTCATACATATATGTGTTTTGCCTGCACTTATATACATGAGCTGTATGCATAAAGACATGTTTGCCTGGGGTCTGTGGAGGCCAGGAGACTGCACCAGATGCCCTGGAAATGGAATTATGGTCTGTTGAGAACTGCAATGTAGGGCAGGTAACTGAGTCTGGGACCTCTGCAAGAGAAGCCAGTGTCCTTAATCACACACCACCTCTCCAGCCCTCACTGACACACCACCTCTCCAGCCCTCACTGACACATCACCTCTCCAGCCCTCACTGACACATCACCTCTCCAGCCCTCACTGACACACCATCTCTCCAGCCCCTCACTGACACACCACCTCTCCAGCCCTCAC
>NW_022196905.1:94318066-94323509 GCF_008632895.1 Mastomys coucha
TCTCTCCAGCCCCTCACTGACACACCATCTCTCCAGCCCCTCACTGACACACCATCTCTCCAGCCCCTGCTATGATCTTAGACAAAAGAATATGTTTAGTTAAATCTATCACCTGTTAAATAAGATGCACAGCTCCCTTCTTTTGTGATACTTGTGCCTGAGCTCACGACTTCAAGCATGCCGGGCAAGTAACTCCACCAGCTGGGCTACATTGCAAGCAAGACCAAGAATATACCTCAACAAATTATAAAACTGATAAAAATTCAAACACCTATTAATGATGTACACTTGAATTCTTACCACTTCTAAGAGTTGAAGAAAGCTTATAAAAACAGTCATATCTTCTAAAGCATAAGAATGTAGTGATTTAAGAAAACTTATTTTTATCTTACTGCTTTATTTTTATCAAGAAATCTTTTCAAAAGATTCAAAAGTATTCACGGATAGTTTCCGACCTCTCTCTACTTGCCAAGTGGTTACTAAGAGTCGTGAATGCACAGGTAAATGAAGATTATACTCTAGAGTCTAGTGTTCACTGAGCTCACACTTTAATCCAGATAACAAATGCTAAGCAAATTAACTTAAAAATTATAATGGCCTACAATTCATTTCTTGGTGCAGCAGAACTATCAACTCTCAGCTTTGCTACGATGGAGGTAAAATCCTTTGGTGATGTGAGGGTCATTGAAATACAGCCTTATTATAATGGCCCAGTTCACCCCCTAGTAACTAACACACACATCAATAGCACATAGATTATAATTTAACAGTTTATAACTTTATAATTTATGCCTATAATCCTATGGCCTGGGAGTCTTGGAACTGCAGAGATTCTGCTTCAAAAACCAGAATACCTATCAAAGTTAGGGCTTCAGCTCAGTGGTAGGCATGCCCTCAGAATACAGGCGTCCCTGGGTTCCCCCACTACCAAAAATAAACAAAAAGACTGAAATTAAAACTAATTTAAGGAGCTAGAGAGATGACTCAAGCTATTAAGAGCACTTGCTGTGGCTGGAAGAGGATCCAAGTTCAGTTTCAATATGAGGAGCTCACCATCACCTAGTACTCCAATATCAGAGATCTATACACTCACACACACACACACACACACACACACACACACACACACACACACACACCATTAAAAAAAACACCCAAGTATGGTAGCACACATCTTTAATCTCAATGATTGGGAGTCCAAGGCAGGTGGATTTTTGTGAGTTTGAGGTGAATTTGATCTACTTGGAGATTTCCAGGATAGCCTGAGGTACATAGTGATGCCCTGTCTTAAGCAAACAAACAAACCTTTTAAATGAAGATAGCCACATGCTATGGGGAATGAGAACAAATGTCCAGGGAGGAGGAAGGCTGTTTACAAAAGTCTATCTGAGGAGATGGCGTGGAACAAGGATGGCGCTCTATGATGCTCTGCAAACCCTCGAGGCACCAATGAGGTCACAAAGGCAAAGAGAGGATACAGAGTCTGGGTAGCCTGGACCACGGTAAGATGGAAGAATCCAGCAAGCAAAACTTCAGTGTGGGGAAGATGGCCACACCGGGGCCCACAAACAAAAGCGTGTTCTTTGGGCCTGACCGCAGTATCTCCATCCTTAAACACCAGGTATGCCTCACCACCTTCAACCAAACAAAGCCATACCACATCAATGTGTGTTGGGGAGGAGGGAGCATGGAGCTGTGAGGAGACTTGGGTTCTTGGCACATGCTCTCAAATGGTCTGTCTCTTTCTTTGTCTCTCTGTGTGCATCTCTCTGTCTCTCTCTGTGTGAGTTTCTCCCTGTCTCTCTCTGTCTGTCTCTCCCTCTCTCTAAAACTTTTGCTCAAGTGATTCCCCACCCATCAAGGGAAATAGTCAAGAAGGAGACTCAGCACATTCAACACAAAAAGGGTGGCTGTATAATAAATTAGTTCCATTTGTGACCCAAACTGTGGGGTGGGAGGATGACAGAGCTGAGGAACATAAACCACCTGATAACACATTCAATAATAACAATACTTAGAAATAACAAGGATTTACAGTGTTTCTAGCAATGTTCAAATGCTTAAGACATCATTAATTAAGAGTCTAATTAAATTACAGAGCAGGGGCAGTTACCCTCCTACCTTCACAGCTAAGGGAATTAAGGGTCAGCTAAGTTAACCTATGCCGGGGGTGGGGGGGTGGGGGGGTGGGGGGGGAACAGAGGGGAGGGGAGAGAACAAGACTACAGATGAGGCCACTTTGATTCTGAGAAGCACTCAGTACAGGTTCCTTAATTTAACTCTGTCTGAGCCCTACCCCTTTACCTCTGCATACTTAAGCCTTTAGCAAGAAGTAACAGAACTTGACTTGGTATTCAGAGAGTTGTTTTATGGGTTAGTTTTTAATTTTAACAGTGTTGTGAAGCAAACCCAGGACCTCCCACACATGAGAAACATAATATTCTCTAATCCCCCTTAAAACTAATTTTTAATATTTACCTAAGTGTTGAAAATTTCCTAGCACTTGAACTAAAATAAATATTTCTGGCATATTCAGAGAAAATAAATTAGTGGTGTTATTAAACAATATGCATAAATTGGGAACCCAGTCTATATTTGTTATTGAATGATATTATTAAACAAGAAGGAAATAGATATAGGGAATAAAAATTGGAATGTATACAGAATCTTCTACATAAAGTATTTTGCTTCTTACATATGTGCAATATGTAAAATCAAATTATAATCCTGGCCAATAGTCCTTAAATAAATTGTTATGGATATGAAAGATGCAACAGGACACACACACTGTTTGAACTTGGATCTTTTTCTTACCTGGTTCTAAGTGTGTCTAAAGCCAACAATTTTAAAAGCAAATGTCACTTGTAAGGGATTTGGACAGTCTTCAACTTGGATACCTCTCGAATAAAAGTTGGAAATACTTTCAAAGGCAAAAGGAATTTTTTGAAGATCGAGTTCATAAATATTAATTTCAAAATAAGACTATGATGATATGCTGTGATAATTAACAATGGCCTTTTAGAAATTTCAGATAATAAAAACTTATTCAGTTCGAAAAGTTTCATTCTAAGTATTTTTTTCCTGTGAGGTTTTGCTCTTGGACATAAAAGTTAATTATTTTTTACAATGCCAAGTAAATTTTACCGTCTGTTCTCAGACTCCCCATAATCTTGTAGTCTGAGATGGGGAATAAGAGCAGCTGCCCTGCAGGACTGTGATGGAGGTCACAGGAGGCATGTCAAGGATTGCACATAGAACCTGCCCAGAATACTCAGCACATATCAATACCAACCCCACTGAAGGAACACTCACATACAGAGAAGCCTGTGTCCAACCATAGGGTGGTTTACTCAACATGAAGCACAAATTAGGCAAAGTCACAAAATAATCAACTCATTCTAGCAAACACTCTATGATCTGGTTGGCCATAACACCATACTAAGTCATTCAACTCACCAAAAATACTTCCTGTTAGTGGAGAATGTTCATGCACAAATAGCCAAACATTACTAAACAAATAATTATCAATTTGTAGACTTAACAGAAATGAAAATCTGTTCTTGTTAGTGTTCACATGAGTGTAATTTGTATCTTTTAATCAGTCACAATGGTATAGAAATTACATCCAATCTTTACATTACTTGGGAATTTCCTACGAAGCTTAATATACCTCTATGGTAGGACACTTGCCTAAGCATGTAAGGGGCCTACTAACCACACACACACAGACACACAGACACACACACACACACACACACACACACACACACACACACACACACACATATACACAAATTCAGTTCACTGAACCAGGAGTGGGTATGTAGCTCAGTAGAGCCCACTTTGGACTTGAGTCCTACAATCACAAAAAACACGGGGTGGGTGGATAGATAATGATTGAAGGGTGGGGATATAGCTCACTTACATATATACATGTGCACAGAGAGAGAGAGAGAGAAACAGACAGACAGGCAGACAGACAGAAGACAGAGACAGAGAGAACACCAAACTTCTGGTGGTCAAATAATTCATCATACAGAGGTTTAAGGAACAGCATATGCCAGTACTTCTATTCAAGCAGAAGTCAGATATCACATTAAAGTGTGTGTTGAGAGTCAGAATCAAGCCGGGCAGGCAGCTCAGGGGTACACTACTTGTCTAGCACACAAGAGGCTCTAAGTTCCAACCCAAGGAACTATAATAGAAAAGCTGAAAGCAATTCTTGTAACTGCTTTAAACAATTATTGTGCCTTTGAAATGCTCATAGTCTGAAAGAAGGGAATTATCTTAATCAAAAACCAGTAGAGTATCATAATTTTTTAAAAAAGACAACTATGAAGTAGAAAAACAAGAATGTCTTACAACGTTCTTGTAAATTTTACTGGTTCCAGTAAGATTAATGACTTTTCTGAACAGGGCTTGAACCAGTAGCCAGCACACAGCCAATTTCTGCTCCCATTTTTTTTTTATTAACCATTTTACTAATTTACATTTCAAATGATATCTTCCTTCTTTGGTTACCTTCCTCAACCCCCCCCCCATTCCATCTCCCGTCTCCTCCCTCCTCTTTGTCTCTAAGAGGATGCTCTTCCACCCATCCACTCCTGCCTTACCCCTCTAGCATCCCCCTTACGATAGGGCACCAAGCCTTCACAGGACCAAGGACCTCCCTCCCATTAATGCCAGACAAGGCAATCCTCTGCTACATATGCAGGTAGAGCCATGGGTGCCCCCATGTGTACTGTTTGGTTTGTGGTTCAGTCCCTGGGAGCCCTGGGTGGTCAGTTAGTTGATACTGTTCTTCCTATGGGGTTGCAATCCCCTTCAGCTCCTTCAGCCCTTCCCCTAGCTCTTCCAATGGGGTCCCAGGGCTCAGTCTGATGGTTAGCTGTGAGTTTCCGCATCTGAATTGGTCAGGTGCTGGTAGCGCCTCTCGGGACAGCGGTACCAGGCTCCTTACAATATTCCGCTCCCATTTTTAAATGGCTGTTTTAACGCTCTTCCTCCTCGAGCTTCTATTCTACTGTCTCCTCCCTCACTACTCTTGACAGATAGTAAAGAAAAAAAAGCATGTTTTGTGAATGTCTTGATATTTTCATTCTCTCTGTAGTCTATCGCGCACAACCCAATAGATGCTATGTGAGTGAATCCTTCCCATGTTCCTCCATCCCAACTATTCTGACTGACTGGCCAGCAAATCCCAAGGCACAAGGTACCACTATCTCCACACATCCTAGTCCCAAAGCACAAGGTACGCTATCTCTCCAAATCCTCAGTCCCAAGCACGAGGTCCCCGCTATCTCCACACATCCTAGTCCTAAAGCACAAGGTACCCACTATCTCCACACATCCTCAGTCCCAAGCACGAGGTACCTACTATCTCCACACATCCTCAGTCCCAAGCACGAGGTCCCCGCTATCTCCACACATCCTCAGTCCCAAG
>NW_022196905.1:94325297-94328382 GCF_008632895.1 Mastomys coucha
ATCTCCACACATCCTCAGTCCCAAGCACAAGGTACCCACTATCTCCACACATCCTCAGTCCCAAGCACGAGGTACCCGCTATCTCCACACATCCTCAGTCCCAAGCACGAGGTCCCTGCTATCTCCACACATCCTAGTCCCAAGCACGAGGTACCCACTATCTCCACACATCCTCAGTCCCAAGCATGAGGTCCCCGCTATCTCCACACATCCTAGTCCTAAAGCACGAGGTCCCCGCTATCTCCACACATCCTAGTCCTAAAGCACGAGGTCCCCGCTATCTCCCACACATCCTAGTCCTAAAGCACGAGGTCCCCGCTATCTCCCACACATCCTAGTCCTAAAGCATGAGGTACCCACTATCTCCAGTCTGGACAAAGAGCAGTGAGAAAACAATACAGTCACCTCTGACATCCTCTACACTCTCAATACTCATCAGTCGTTACTGCTTCTCCCTCTCCACACTATTATTCCAAAAATAAAGTAAAATAAACTTTCCTTGGGCTCACTATTCAGTCTACCTACTCTAGATCCCTGAAGGACATTTTCTGCCAAAGTCAACAGGAAGCTAAGGTCTCCAAGCAAGGTCTTCTCCAACAGCACCACACCCACACACCCATATTCATACCACACACCCATATTCATACCACACACCCATATTCACACCACACACCCATATTCACACCACACACCCACAGTCACACTACACACCCACAGTCACACCACACACACCCACAGTCACACCACACATACCCATATTCACACCACACATCCATATTCACACCAGCGGTTCTGTTTTCCATGGAAGCTCAGTGACAAATGTGCACTGCTTATCCACCCTCCTGTAACCTGACACCATGATCTTCCCTCCTTTGATCTAAATTTACTGTCTTCTCTCCCTTCCAGGGCCTCTTCTTTTTTGTATATGATCAAGCCTGAATCTTCCTAATCTTCAAAAAAGAAAAAAAACAGAGCAAAATTCTTTAAACATACAAAAAACCCTAAATCTCCTTGTGTGCTGCCAGGGTTTTGCCAACTTGATACAAACTACAGTCATCTAGAAAGAGCACACCTCAAATGAGGAGTGGTAGTTGTTGGGCGTCTGTGGGGCACTGTCTTAACGATTGATGTGGGAGGGCCCACTCCACGGAGGGCCTAGACCGTATGAAGAAGTAGGGTGAGCAAGCTAGTGAGCAGTGCCCTCTGGTTCCTCATTCTGCTCCCGCATGAGTTTCTCCACTGATTCTCTCAGGGACCCACTGTGATCTTTCTTTTTCCTTCTCTGGTGTGACTCAGTACCTTTGCTGTCAAGACCTCCCAACTTCTTTCTCAGACAAAGTACCCACCCTCAAGTGTTCTGTTATAGCAACACCAGGCTAACAGAACATCTACCAATATCTTTTGTTAGAATTTCTTTCAAACCCAGAAAAGCCTAGTATATTCCTTTCATCTCCCATTCGCTCCTCAACTCACTGCCTTCTAGCTCCACTAGGGACTGTCTGCACAGCTGTGAGGGCTGTCTGCTTACTTAGGATGGCCTGTGGGCACAGCTGTGAGGGCTGTCTGGTTAGGATGGCCTCTGGGCACAGCTGTGAGGGCTGTCTAGTTAGGATGGCCTTTGGGCACAGCTGTGAGGACTGTCTGCACAGGATGGCCTCTGGGCACAGCTGTGAGGGCTGTCTGGTTAGGATGGCCTCTGAGTGTGCCTGAGAGGGATTATCTAGTTTATACTAACTGAAGTAGAAAGGCTCTGTAACTGAGCAGCACATAGGAATGTGAGCAGAACACTGAGTATTCATCTCCCCCTGCTTCCCGACCATGAATGCAATGTGATCAGTTTCCTCAAACTCCTGCCATTATAACCTCTGTACCCTGACAGCCTGGGACTTTAAACTGTGAACTAAGCCAGGCAGTGGTGGCACACGCCTTTAATCCCAGCACTTGGGAGGCAGAGGCAGGTGGATTTCTGAGTTTGAGACCAGCCTGGTCTACAGAGTGAGTTCCAGGACAGCCAAGGCAACAACAGAGAAACCCTGTCTCAAAAAAAACCAAAAGACTGCTGTCATTAAACTGTGAGCTAAAACTAAGGTTAAGTTTTCCTTAAGTTATGTTGGTCGGGAAACTTCACACAGTAGCGAGAAAAGTAGCCACTACAAGTGGAAAATCTTATTTTTATGTTACAGCCCAGAAAATGAAGATGACCTCCTCTCTCCAAGTGCAATAAACAAGTGAAATCCTGACTCCAGCACAGACCAAAGCCAAGGCAGTGATACAGAAAAATTGGAAACTAGGTAAAATTCTACTGAATATGAGCTATGAGCCTCACTTTACAACGTGGCTTTAAGAAAACACTGGTGCCAAGCTGATAAAAACCCCTGCTTCCTAAGATAAGAAAGAAATCAAGAAATAAGCAGTGTGAATATTATGACCAGGAGAGATCTCAACTGTGGAAGCCAGATAACCCAGCCATACCATCTCACCACACGAGCTCCCACTTCCTACACAGGTAACTTACAGAATATATTTTCAATTTCTCATCCTTGAATATCAGCACAGATGATTAGGAGAAAAGAACAGCTGCAGTTTCCAGACGATATGCCAGCAGAGGGAATGAGGTAGAAGTGAAGTGAGTGAATCAGAAACTAGAGAGGGAGAGGGAGAGGACAGGAGACAGAGTAGAAGGGAAAGGAAACTGTGAAGGGATAGAGTTAGGGGAGAATGGAGGGGGACATGTATTAGAGAGATGGAGTCAGGAGGAAGAGAGAGAGGAAAGAAGAAAGGCAGCTAGGGACAGAGAGAGACCAGAAAGAAGGGGAGGAGAGGGGATGTGGTGGGGAGAGAAGGAGAGGAGCAGGCAGGGAGGAGAGAGTCGGAAACTGAAGAGATTGTGACATCAGGGAACAGGTCTGAAGGAGCAAAGGTAACACACCCTGAGGTTTACCTTGGCAGGATGCTGACCCCTCAGCCAGGGCCAACAGACACTGAGATCTCATTGGGCACAACTGCATGGAGAAGGGGAGAGGGGAATGTGTGAGGCAGGGGGATTGGAGTGTGTGAGGCAGGGGGATTGAGTGTGAGGCAGGGG
>NW_022196905.1:94329170-94367419 GCF_008632895.1 Mastomys coucha
TGAGGCAGGGGGACTGAGTGTGTGAGGCAGGGGGACTGAGTTTGTTGTGGTTGGGAGGGAAGTAGACAAGTTGTCACAATTAGAAAAGGACGGTCAGCACAGAGCCGTGAAAGCCTGTATTGAGCTTCCATGGCAGCAGCATTGGTGGACAGCAGCAGGATCTCCAAGCCCACCACGGAGCTTCTAAACTTCTCAAGGCTACATGCCTGCAAACCTTTGGTCGATGCTATAACACGAAGTCATTTTAAAAGTTGCAACAAAGTAATTCTGTGCTATAATAACAATATACAAGCCTCCTTTCACTCTCTGTAGATAGCAACTATCCCCTTATGTAAGGTATCAGAAAGCCAGCTGAACAGAGCACACTGTAGCGGCTTTTTCCTTTGAGATGTTCTCGCTATGTAGCCCAGGCTAGCCTGGGACTCAAGACATCCACCTGCCTCCTGAGTGCCAGGGTTAAAGGTGGCACTGCCATACTATTTGTGACAACTTCAAAGCTTATAAAGAGCTTAACAATCACACAACAGAATAACACAAGATAACTGACAATCTTGCCTCTTCTCAACCTAACCACTTTCCACGCCAGGGCTGAAGAGGACTAAGTCAGCACTCCATACTTGGCCAGCTTTCAGCCTCTCTCACTGTAGAAATGGAAAGGAAAACCTTGGAGCCGTGGCTCTCACTCTGTAGTGCAGGGTGACAGTGAGCCTACCATCTTCTCAGTCTCCCAGGTGCTGTAACTACAGATGTGTGCTCAACATTTGGCTTATAGCAAACTAAGAAAAAAACAGGTCCCATGCTATCATCCACTGGTGGCCTGCCACCAACTGTAAGGTGGTCCGCAGTACCAGCCGTCCTGGAAGGAACATTTTGGCAAGCTAGACTCACCCTGTTGAACACTGGCAGCATCATGTACAGCTTTTCCTCCTGCTCCTTCTGGGTCATGTGCCTTGGAGGGTGGCACAGCTCGGTGAAGAGCCGGCGGAGGTGCATCAGGCCCAAGGCGTTGTCCTGCGGACTGCACTCCTCCTGCCGAGGCCGCCCCATGATCCTCTTCACCATGTTCATCTTGGCTGGCAGGTGAAACACACGTCTGTTTCTGTAAGGAAATATGAAGACATGAATTGTCAGCATGTCCCCACCCTGCCTCAGCTAAGCAAGCATGTGAGAACCTTACATAGTTCTAAGACAGGCCAACACTCTGCCGCTTCTATACACGCAGAAGTGGGGTTGATAAACCCCTACACCAACCCTATGAACCATGCAATCTCAGCTCCATGCTGCTTCCCACAATTTATAGACAATACAATGGGGCAAGTAAAAAAATGCTTCCCCATTCATTCACTATCAAGTGCAAATCAAAGGGCCCAGAAACCCTGCTACCCCGTGAGCTTAACAGTTAGGCTACGTAGAAGGAACAAAGCTAGGAAGTGAACCCTGACCTCAACACCTAAAATCAAAACCCACAAATCCTCTAGTTTCAATTTTAAAATGTTTTGATATGAAGGATTCTGTGCATGTGATGAACAATTTGTTAATCTGAAAACACACAAATTAAGTGGAATGATATTCCCCTTACACATTATAAATATAAAAAGATTGATCATAGAACTAAAGAAGACTTTCTTAAACTGTGGTTGGAAACCTTTGTTAAGTCTCATTAACTTGTCACAGTGATAGACATTTTTTTTTTAAAGAAATAGCAAAGAAGCCAATGGTGCATGTGGTAAGGGTGGCCACTCACCAATGACACGCATTTTAGGTAAGGATGCGTGCGTGCACACTGTACGGTTATGTAACACACACCCCTCGCTGGACCCAAGTCAGTAAACTAATCACTGAGTTCTAGAATATGTGAACTCAATCATGCTTTCAGAAAGCATCAAAAGCCATTTAGTTATTTCCAACTGTGCCGGGAATTGGCTAATCTCAGACACAAAGCCAGGAAATCTAACAAAGGAGCCAGGAGGGCTAGGGGAACATTACAGATAAGGAGAATCTGGATGAAATGAAGTTTCATTTTAGTCTGCAAAAAAGTAGCCATGCCTGGCTTTTATTTCTGCTGCAGTTACATGAACCAGTATGCAGGAAAAGAAGGGCTGTGTCTGAGCAGGGATTTACCTACTTACTGTGTGCCACTTGCTGGTTTCTTAAAACTTTGATAACAAGGACCTAAAGCACAGTGCCCTTAAGAACTCTCTCTGGCCACAGGTTTGCACTTGGCACCTCTGTCCCAGTTCTATCTCGGGCTGTGCTGGGTGAGTGTGGAGTCTCTACTGTGCAAAGCATGATCAATATATAGTCAAGTGCTCTGCTGCAGCAGAGAGCGCTTGGACACAGGCACAAGGCTGCAAACATAAAGTAACAAAGAAAATGAGCCCAGTTCTGGGGTATCCAACAAACTCGTGTTTTAAAAGTCTGCCCAATGTTAGCAAAATGTGGCATATGCCTTTAATCCCAGCACTTGGGAGGCAGAGACAGGCGGATCTCTGAGTTCGAGGCCAACCTGGTCTACAGAGTGAGTTCCAGGACAGCCAGGGCTACACAGAGAAACCCTGTCTCGGAAAACAAACAAATAAACAAAAAAGGATTTCAGCAAATATATCCAAGAGGCCAACTAATATGCTAGTATGTTACAGTCCTGAAAATCCTGAAAACCTCTAAATCAAAAGTAAACATGGAAGAGATCAGTGAGCATGCACACTCACACCATCTGCAACCTCAGTTCCAGGGCATCTGATGCCCTCCTCTGGACTCTGTAGGCACCTACACACATTATGGTGCACTTAATCACACAGGAGAGCACAAAAATAAATGAATAAATAAATAAATCTTGTAAAAAGAGGCTGGGAGTAATGCATGGTGAGGATCTTGTCCAGGTATCCATTTAGCAAATGCTGATCATGCAATTGAGCATTACCACTAGCATTACACTGCTGTGTAGTGGATGTCCTTGATCAACAGCTCCCCACTTCCCCCCAGCTCTGGTGTCTGACTAGGCTGAGTTGTCACATAACTGACAGCGCATAGCATCTGTACTTACGAAGCCTCCTTAGTCACACTTAACATAGTGAACTCAAGATCCATCCATATCCACTGCAAGGGAAAGTTTCTGTAGTTTTCTGTATTCTCTACAGCTGAGTGATATTCTACTGGGTATATATTCTTATGTCATTCTTTTTCATCCATTTCTATACTGTGTTAGCTACTGTTCTATTGCTGTGAAGGGGGACCATGACCAAGGCAATTTATTTTTTGAAATAAGCACTTAATTGGGGCTTGCTTACAGTTTGACATAAATAAGTGTTAGTCCATGGTCATCATGGCGGGGAGCACAAGAGGCAGGGATAGCAATGGACCACTAGTTGAAAGCTTGTATCTTATCCACTAGACAGACAGACAGACACACAGACAGATGATATAGATAAATGACTGATAGACAGACAGACAAGGAGCAAGGCAGTCAGAGACACAGAGGAAGAGAGACTGACTGACTGAGCTTGGTGTTGGCTTTTGAAACCTCAAGACCCACTCCAAATGACTCATCCCCCTACAAAGGTCACACTTGTCCAACAACTGAGAATCAAACTCCATATACAGAAAGAAGCCCACAGGGGCCAGCCACATTCAAACCACCGCATCAAGAGGAATGTAGGTTGTTTCTCTATCTTAGCTATTGTGAATACCCTGAGGGCAAGCATGGGAATGGAGATATCTGAGATCAATGTCATTTCAATATCTAGAAGTAGAATGCAGGATCACTGCATGGCTCTATTTACACAGTTTCTGCAATAGCTATATCAATTTCCATTCCTGCCAACGGTATACAAAGGCTGTCTTTTTTTTTTTTTCCACCTGGCCAACATTTCTTATATAACAGTCACGCACCATACAGGAGCAGCTCGTGGTTTGGGTTTGCATCACATTGCTGCCAGGGTGCTAAGCACATTTTCATAGAAACCTCACTCACGGGAATATACTCTTTTGAGAAGTGTCTGTCCAGACCATTGGCTCAGTTTTTATTTTGGTTATTTGAGAATTTACTACCAAGTCATTTGAGTCTCTTGTATGTTTGAGACCTAACCTCTTAACAGATACAGGCATCATGGGCAAGCGGCCACGATTTCCTGCTGCCCACAGGTGGTCTTCACTCCTGGCAGCTGCCGTCTCTCTGCAGAGAGGCTCACCTCTAATGCACTCTTACCAGGTTAGCTGCTTTGTTGACTTCTTGGTGCCAAAACCAACAATATTATTTCCTAAACCAATAGTAAGAAGCTTTCATTTGCTTTTCCCTACTGGCTGTTAGTTCTACTTGAAACTCTTTTGACTTGGCTTTTACTTTAAAATACCCTGTAAAGTAAGAGTTTACTTTCAGTTTTCTGCATTTGGGTTCCCAGTTTTCCCAAATCCACTTATTAAAAGGAGCGCCTATGCTCACTGTGTGTCCTTGGTACATCTGCTGAAGAAGGTGAGTTTAGAGCTGGGCAGTAGTGGCGCACGCCTTTAATCCCAGCACTTGGGAGGCAGAGGCAGGTGGATTTCTGAGTTCAAGGCCAGCCTGGTCTACAGAATGAGTTCCAGGACAGCAGAGAAACCCTGTCTCGAAAAACCAAAAAAAAAAAAAAAAAGAAGGTGAATTTATTCCTAATCTAATTTACTTCTTCCTTTCTACTTTGCTATTCTGTTTTGTTGATGTAAATAAACCTTAAAATTACTGTTGATGTGTGACATATTTGGGAACCAGAAAACAGAAAGCCTCCAGCTTTATTGTTATTTTCTTCTTCAAGACTGCTGTAAGAAGTATCACTATTAAGACTTTTGTTGTTATTACTTCAGAAAAGAGCAAGACAAGACAACAGAGCTTGTCATGTTGAAAATTAGCCTCTAACTTCGAGTTTGCATTAGCGCTATTGTCTGTGCCTCCTGCACAGCCTGGACACCAGTGCACCCTGTCTCTCGCTGCTGCCGCCGCTGCTTGTCTGAGCCTGCTGCACAGCCTGGACACCAGTGGGACACCAGTGCACCCTGTCACTCGCTGCTGTTGCTGCTACTAATTCAGAGTTCTGTTCACTCATTTGTTTATTCCTTTCTAGTTTTGCGGAGAATGCCACTTGGGTTTGGATAGTGATGGAACTGACTCTGCAGGCATTTTTACACTAATCTACCCAGTCCCCAAGCATAGAATACCTACTTTTCCCTGTCGCTTCTCCACCTCTCAGCAGTGGCCAATAACACTAGTGTAGAAATCTTTTACTTATACTTGTGGCTATGAATCATATCATTATTTCCTGCTACTGGGAATGTAATTGCTCTCTCTCTAATGAAGTCCACTAGGAGATGAATAAATCACCTCTATTATCAGAGGGGCAAAACTAAGGCTGGGGGTGGGATCTAGGCCTTTTAGCTCTTACCATATCTATGACATCTACTTTAAGAGTAAACAACTCTTGGAAACTGTGATATTTGCATATGCTTGACCCAGGGAGTGGCACTATTAGAAGGTGTGTCACTGTGGGTGTGGGCTTTAAGACCCTCATCTTAGCTGCCTAGAAGTCAGTATTCTCCTAGCAGCCTTCAGATGAAGATGTAGAACTCTCAGTTCCTCCTGCACCATGCCTGCCTGGACGCTGCTATGCTCCCACCTTGATGATAATAGACTGAACCTCTGAACCTGTAAGCCAGCCCCACTTAACTGTTGTCCTTGGTCATGTTGCCTTGGTCATGATGTCTGTTCACAGCAGTAAAACCCTAAGACAGAAACAGTAAGCTTTAATGGCTTAATATTTATTTAACATAAAGAAATGATCAGAATCTGAAGTTTTTCCTAGAGATGAGTTAAGAAATTTTCACTTTACAACAACAGCAACACCAACACCACCTCAGAAGGCTACAGAAGCAGGTGCTAACCGTTTCTCACACGCAGAGGCTGAGGTCAGAGGCTCTGACAAACCCTGAGCAGAGTGTGCCATGCTGAGAAACAACTGCAGGAAAGAAAGGAACTCCAAAACACCTCACGGGCTTCAAGCCCTCAATGGCCTGCATCCGAGCTTCGCCTGTGACACATTCCCTTGGGGACTTTTTGTAAAACACAAACAACATTTATATGATTTAATGCTATGTGCATTAATAAATACTTATTTTCTTCCATTACCTCCGTCATGAGACTTCATTCCTCTTTATAATTGTAGTAGTGTAATCAAGTAAAAAACAATATAAATCCTCAAGACTGTTAAGAGACTTGCAAAATGATGAAACAGGCATGTATCTACACAAATATATATACATATAGATTCCCCAATACTACCATTACTAATAATAGAGATAATAAAATGTAATGCATATTATATTAGATAGATGATAGGTAGGTAGATGATAGAAAGACAGGATGAATGAATGAATGAATGAATGAATGAATGAATTCTGTAGTTGATGCTCAAGGATGGATTATATTGTTTTGTTTGGATACAGGTCTCACTACTACACAACCTGCTCTACTGAGGTTTGACTGTACTCATGGCAAGCCTCCAGCCTCAGCTTGCTAGGAGTTGAGTGAGATGACAGGCCTATGCCACCATTCCCAAATCAAGAGGACAGATAGAAAGCAGAAGATTAAAGAAATATACAAGATACACAGCATTTTGGAAAGAATGTTAAAAGTTTAAGATTTTTTTTTATAGTTTGGAAGATTATTGTGTTTAACAGGCTTTCCAACAGAAACCCAATTTTTCCCACACAAGAAAAGTGTTTGCACTGCCCAGGAGGGTATTTAAATATCACTGGGATAAAGTGCCTTAATCCAGACAGTATTCCTTAGTCTAACCTTTTATGTTAACGCCTGAAAACCACTCTACACTTCCCCTTCCAAAATCCTGTAAAAGGATTTCATTATTTAAGTTACAGAAGCATATAGCCCAGGCAAAGAGCCTGCACGTGCCAGTCACCAGCTGCCACCCCAGGCTCGCTGGAAGTCCCACCCCGAGGCTTGCTGGAGACTTCTGACAGCTGGGCTACACTGTTCTTTATCTAAGGAGAAAAAAACAAAAACCCACAGCTTCATCAAGGACCTAAAGTTCCTCCTTTTGAGTTTTCTAGGGAAAAAAAAAATCTAGTTTTTTTTTTTTTTAACATAGGAAGAGCAAAGGCAAAACTTTTAGAGGGTAAAACAGAGTCCATATAAGGTGACGATGTAACATGTGAATAGGAATAACTACAGAGCTACTTGAGAGACACACTTTAAAAACTCTACTTGGTCCCTAGCTTGTAAGAGATCCTAATGGCCAGGGCAACTGTCGGGAAGCCTCAGCAGGCATGGTGAGCACGCCTTGATTCCCAGCATTCTAGAGTCAGAAGCAGTAGATTTTTGTGAGTTCAAGGCTACATAGAACATTAAGGGCCAGATGATGATGATGATGATGATGATGATGATGATGATGATGAAAGTGCTGCCCTCTGATGTCTGAGCTCTTTGCCTTTCAATGTCACTCATTAGAGTGTAGCCCAATGTGAACTGTTCTAAAACCATCCATCTTCTTTATAGGACAAACTACTTAAGACCTATTCCCTAACATTCTCCAGCTAAACTCATTTTCCCTTTAATTCTTTAACTTTCTTTCAGTGGAGAAAGCGTACAAAAGAAACTCAGAACCACTCAGAACACTCAGACACAGCTCCCACCTAGGAGCAGACACCGTACACATCTCCAAGCATCCTCCACCACCTCCAGCTTGGACTCCCGCTATCAGGATAACCATCGATGACGGACGTCTCAGAGGAGCATTTACCTTAACGAAGGTTAGTTGGTATTACTAATTAGTATAATTTGGTTACAATATGAAATAAATGCTTTTAGTCATACACACAATCACTGGCACACTCTAAAAGCAAGTGTTTATATATTGTATGGAAGACTTGTAAAGATTTTTTACAACTCAGGGTTTCTGTAGTCCTGGCTGCCTGACAAACTTTGTATCCTAGATCACTGGGTTCAAGTCCAGGTCAGGGCGTTCAGCCATAACCCTTCTGCACTCTCACCTTAGACAATTTCCCAGAATTCCTCTCCCCTTAGACAATTTCCCCAAATTCATGCCCGGATGAGATCAACCATGCTATTTCCTAATGTCTACATTCGCAGTTGGGCTAAGGTGGAGAAAATTCTACAGTTCTTCACAAGATTTAAAATATATGTGTGGGGCTAGAGAGATGGCTCAGCAGTTAAGAGCACTGACTACTCTTCCAAAGGTCCTGAGTTCAAATCCCAGCAACCACATGATGGCTCACAACCATCTGTACAGCTACAGTGTACTCATATACATAAAATAAATTAATAAATCTTTAATGTATATATATATACATATATATATATGTATATATATATATGTTGTGATGGGCATGGTGGCTCAGGCCTTTAATCCCAGCATTCCAGCACTGAGAGGCAGACACAGGTACATCTCTCTGAAGTTGGCCTGGCCAGCATAGACAGGGGTAGGCTTGGCAGAGCCTCAAAAACCAAAAGGTAATGTTATGATTTTTAAAAAAAGCATTGTGCTGGTCGGTGGTGGCGCACGCCTTTAATCCCAGCACCTGGGAGGCAGAGGCAGGCGGATTTCTGAGTTTGAGGCCAGCCTGGTCTACAGAGTGAGTTCCAGGACAGCCAGGACTACACAGAGAAACCCTGTCTCGAAAATACCAAAAAAAAAAAAAAAAAAAAAAAAAAAAAAGCATCGTGAGTAAAATACCCCAACATTACGACACACAAAACAAGCAGAAGCAAGCCTGTCTAAAAGAAATGTAAACAAACAACAATGACAGAAAGAAATGAGCTAATAAAAAAAAAAAAACAGGTACAAAATAACTTTGTTTAATCAAGTCTTAGCAACTAGAATACCTACAGGATTATTTTAATCAAAAATCCTAGACCAATATGTACCTGAAACAAAAAATAGCCAAACCTAACAGCTCACATCTATAATCCCAGCACTAAAGGACTGAGGCTAGCCTGGGCTGATTCAATGAAAACCACAAATCAATAAATTAAAATAACCAACCACTGCAGGTAAAAAGAGTATGTCATTATGCATGTATCGAGAACACCAGAGATGCAAATGAAAACAAAAAACGAGTACTGGTTCATCAACTTGACAAAACTAAGAATGTATAAACTACATACTCAGTAACAGCAGCAAAAATGGAGATGTGCAGACATTGTTGATTAAAACCTAAGCCACTGTTTTCTTAGAGTATTTGATGGTCCCAATTGGCTTCTGAGCCGTGAGCACATCCTTAAAGACCCTGCTCTGTAGGAATGCAAAGGTCACAAACATACCACACAAGGTGCAATGTGTTTCTACAACTTTTGTGCTCTTACGACTTTTACTAGGGCCTCCATCACAGGCCGGGCTAGCTAGGACTCAAGCCCCAAGCTGTTAGTTTACAGGTACACACCACCCCAGGAGCTGGATGGCTGGGTGTGGTGCAGCCAAAGCGTAATTTACAGTGGTTAATTATTAGAGTGTTGAAAACTAGTAGCAGAAAAAAGTTAAAGAAAAATGCTAAAGTCGAGTTTATCCTAACACAAAAAGTCTTGAGATTCTGGCCCTTACACAGGAAGCCACTGAGTAAACAGGAAATATTCCTGGTCTTGGAAGACTGGGGTGAAGTTTGCTTTATAGCAGAAGCCTTACATGAGCCGCAGGAAAGGGCATCCAGGTACGTGGTCTCAGGACGAGCAGACAAAGGCCACCAAGTGCTCACTTGTTTTTGCCTTTGGCAAAGGGGAAGAACACTTTCAGTAAGAAAAGGTCACCCCTAGAATACTGCACACAGGAAGGCCATTTCCCCAGGGGAAAGCAGTCCTCGGAGTGCTGAGGGACTGGACTCAGGGAAGGGCCATCCCCAACCTGATCACCAATGATGCCCCTGGGCTTCTGAAGAAAGAAAAATAAAGATAAACCTAAAGAACTGAGTTAAAGCTGAAGAGAAAGAGAAGGCTGACGGGGGGGGGGGCAGATAAAGAGCAAAGGAAACAAGAGGAAAGCTACAGAGTCGCTAATCAGGACTATAATTGCTTTAATTGCTTGCATCACCGTATGTTGATCAATAACAAGTCCTGCAGCTGTACAGACAGCATTTACAAGAAAGTAACCGCAAATATCAGTTGCAAAAATTGGAATGATTGGAAGTATAGTTGGGATGTGGACACTTGCCTATAATCCCAGCATTTGAGGGGCAAAGGCAGGAGGAACACCAACAGCTTGAGGCCACTTGAGCGCACCTGGACACAGGTAGCAAGAGACACGGCAAGGGCATACCATTCTAACTGCAACCAGAAGGGGAAATGGAGAAACTAGGTCAATTTCATACACTGTCCTCATTTGAAGAAGGGGGAGGGGGGTCCGTCCACATTGGCAGGACTCAGTTCAGCACTCCTTAATGGGTGAAAGAAACAGTCAGCGCATGAGACAGACTCTACAGGACCAGGAGAGAAAAGAGAAGGTCGGAGACCTTACATCCTAGAGGACTTGCCTTTCTCTCTTGGTGTAAACCTTTAATCCTAGCATTCCAGGGGTGGAGGTGGAGTCACAAATTAAAAAGAGAAATTCCAAGCTGGGACTGTAGGTGACAGAGCATTTGCTGGGACTGTAGGTGACAGAGCATTTGCTGGGACTGTAGGTGACAGAGCATTTGCTGGGACTGTAGGTGACAGAGCAATTGCTGGGACTGTAGGTGACAGAGCATTTGCTGGGACTGTAGGTGACAGAGCATTTGCTGGGACTGTAGGTGACAGAGCATTTGCTGGGACTGTAGGTGACAGAGCATTTGCTGGGACTGTAGGTGACAGAGTACTTATTTGCCCAGCATTTACTAGGTCCTGGACTTGATCAGCATCCCAAAAGATATGGCTGAGGAGGTCTGCATAGACATGGGTCACTGGACAGCACTAGGAACCCGGACCATTGCTGATAGGAACTCTGAAGACGGCACAGCATGTACGACTTCTTCTCAGGTTCACACAGGACATTCACCATGACAGACCTCACACAAGGTAATAAAAATGAACTGTAGCAAGGTTACAAACACAGCAATCAGACACAGCAAACCCAAAGACAACAACAGATGCAAACAAATCAGTGAGACAGCACCAAGTTGTTTCAGGCAGGGGACGAAGCCCAGTGGTACAGCACTTGCCTAGCATGTGCAAGGCCCCAGGTCTGATCCCTCTTTCCCTAGATAACACCTGAATCGGGCATGGTGGCTGTCACACAGCTGTGATTCCAGGCATGGCGGCTGTCATAGAACTGTGATCCAGTCTTCAGAATTAAGTGGCAGAAAAATCAGAAGTTCACATCATCCTGTGTTACATAGAGAGTTTGAGGCTAGCCTGGTCTATAAGAGACCCTGTCCCCAAAGCCAAAATTAAACAGGAAGTTGGGCATGGTGGTTTGTACCTGAATGCCCAGCACTCTGAAGTGAAGTTAGGATGAGCCAGGTCCTGGTCAGCCTGGGCTGTGTGGTTTGTATGAAGCCTGTCTCAAACAAATACAAAGCCAAAAAAGCAGAAAAAGGAAATCAACCAAACCAAAGCCTGGTCCTTGGAACTGATTAATAAACTTAAACTACACCTCCCAACTCCAGGACTAGTATCTGCTCTAGGCTCTGGAACAGTATCCTGTAAGTGTCCTACATGGCTCATGACCTACCCTGTGAATAAACAAGCAGACACCACAACACGTCCTCTATTCCTGAGAATACATTCAAGCAACTCAACCGATTATCTGAGTTCTCAGACTCCCTGGCTTCATTGATCCTCAGCAGCTTGCACTCCACTCTCCAGGAAGGGGGTCCCCCAACCCTTGAAGATACGTGTGTGGGGAAGGCTGTTTTCTCTCCCAAGAGAGCAGGACTTCATATAGACCAAGATTCCTGGAAAAGAGACACACTGCCTGCCTGCAGGAGGATTAGACCTTCGGTAACTGCAGAGAGGGTGGCATGCTGCAAGCCTGGCTTCGGCCATATTCTGTAAATCTTTGTAATGTACAGACCATTAACTCCTCCAACCAAAAGGCTAAGGATGCCACAGGCAGCCCCTGAGCTGCTGCCGGCATCTCTCCTGTCCTGTGAGCTCTGCCTGAGTTCACAGCATACGCACTAGGCACACAAGGCTCTCTGCTTTATTACTATGTTAACACTTCAGAACATGAACTCTGCAGTCCTAGGCTATGGTCACTCAAATGTGGCTCCAGAATAAACTGCCATAGGCAAGAGTACAGCAAGCAGTAGTTACTACTACATTAGTTATTATCTATTTAGGATACATTTACTAATGAACGGGTTTATGCTCATGAATCTAATAATTTCCTCAGTGGTGGGAGCCAAATCTTAGTCAGGTTTGTATTGATAGTCTCTGGTGGGCGACTACATTAAAAGATAAACAAACTGTCACTTGCCTAGTAAGTGGCAAAATCAGATTTTTTTTCCTCTCAAGTTACTGGGATCTCTGCATAGGCCAGAGTCATTGTCCTTCAAGAAGTTAAATATTATATCACATAATTTGTTAAAAACTTGTAATTTATGTATCTTACTTCTTACCAAGTGAGTAAACCTTCACAAAGCCCCTTAACTGTCTGCAGAACTGTCTGGGTTAAGCACAGGGCTAAGCTGAAAAGATACCGATAGGCTGAGAGAAAATGTCTAGCTATCTGCTCATCAGCATCCCTCCCTAATGGATGGATTCCCTCACATATGACTGTGGCCTCCAAATCCTCACCTCCTGACAGGGGTAGAGTGCACACTGAAAATGAAGAGGCACATGAGCAGGCAATGGCTGCTCTGTAGGTGTGCAGCTGCTCTGTGGGTCCTCACTGTGTGTCCCCTGCACAGGGGGCAGTACTGTCACACCCCAGGACTTGCTGCTCTGTGTCACTACTAAGCTCAGCTGTGCCTCTTTGGAGAAAGCCTCCCCAACCCCCAGCCCCCCAAACCTCCCAGGTTCACAGCGAGTCACTCTCTTGTCCCCATAGTGCATGGTGGACTTGCTATTCTATCTTTTTCCAACACCAGATCAAAAAAAGTATATGATGCAGGAGGCAAAGGTGACACTCCACTCAACTTTTCTTGCCCAATACTGACGATACATGGGAAAGAAGAAAGAGGAAAAGAGCTTGTCTTAAGCCCGGCAGCTGGGAGCAGAGGCAGGTGGACGTGTGTGAGGATTGAGGACAGCCTGGTCTATATACTAGTTCCCGAACTACGTAGTGAGACCCTGTCTCAGAGAGAGGAGAGAGACAGAGAGACACACAGAAAGAAACAGACAGAAAAACAGAAACAGACATACAAAGAGAGACAAAGAGATTCTTGGATGCACAAATGAAAGAAAGATGAGCAATATAGCTGAGATGAATCAATGAAAGGTATCTCAAGGCAGAGGCAAGTGCAGATGATTTAAGATGCATCACACGGCCAAGCAGTGATGGAAGCAAAGGCACAGAGGAGCTCAATTTAGAGACCAGCGTGAGCTATACATAGCAAGACCCTGGTAGATCTCTAATGTTAGCACTCAAGAGGCCGAGGCAGGGGGACTGTAAGAACCAGCCAGGCTGAGATAAGGTATGATCCCGTCTCAAAATCAAAATAAGGAAGAATAAATTGGGGGACCTGGTAATATAGGGCAGTAATTTCCCTATTTCCCTAGCAAGTAGGACCCTTGGTTTAATCCTCAGCTCACTAAAACCACAGTGCTCCCACCTCTGTGGGTGGAGACAAAAGATGTGAATTCAAGGACAGCCTGGGCTATACAGTGAAGTGAGGACAGCCTAGGCTACACAGTGAAGTGGAGCTGAACCTGTCTGGATGTCCCACTATTCACCTAAATGGCTTTCAGAGTGTTGATAAGCTCCAAATAAAAATCACTGTCACTGTGTCTGTTTTGGCAAAAATGGAATGGCCCAGCTTCCTCACCTGACTGTTTCCACACTGCTGCAGTGAGCACAGAATTCCACTGCAGCCACCAGCACTTGATACAATGTGCTGAGGTCACTGCCGTTGTTGTGTTCTAGCCACAAGGGTTTTGTTGAAATTGAACTCCTTGAGTGCCTGCTCTATATAAAACATCACAGAAATGCCAGCGCCAGTCTTTACTCCATCCATCCATCCATGGTGTGGCAACACGCCTTTCTCCAAAGCCCCGAGCAAGTTGGTACATACTCTGTCTAAAAGTGAGTCGAACTACCTGCCATATGCTAGGCAAGAGTCCTCCAACTAGGGATGGATGCACGTGGCACGTTGCAACCTTGGCTTTCTACAGAGAGACTTTCTTCTGTTTGAAATGAGAACTAAAAATTTTTAACTGCCTGACAATTTATCATGGATACTTGATTTTCCTGACACCCAGGATTTTCCTAATTCTAAGCCAATCATGAACACATGGCCACAGAAATACCCACAGCCACTCGCTTTCTCTGAGTATTAGACACTAGGGACAATAAAACTTGTTTTTAAAGAGTCTCCACTATGTAAGATGGACTGAAACTCATGATCCTCCTGCCTCATACACTCTCCTGAGTGTTGGAGGAGGAAAAATAACAATGAAGAAATATTCACTATGTTGAGGGTAAAAATAATGTTAAACAAAACTAGACATATATACACAGAATCAACTTTATCAAAATTAAAAGCCACTCACTGCACATCCAAATCAACAAAGAAACATAAACTCATAACATACAAGTTCCAAACTGGGGAAGAGGGAATAACCTGTGATGTCTAAATAAGTAGAAAAGCACAAGTTCCAGAACATACAAAGAGCACCTTCTAATCAATGACAGAAAAGCAAATAAACACCACCACAAACATGAGCAAAAAACAAGTATACTTTCACAGAAAAAAAATATAAATGAATGGCCACGAATCTTAGGAAGGCTGCACAACCTGGTTAATAATAAAGGAGATGCAACTTAATAAAACAAGTTTATAGTGAGCCAACATAACTTCTCTACACTAAAATTAAAAGTTCCCATTTATATAAAGCAGATAAGGCCTCAGCCAAAGCCCCTTCCACCCATCCCTAGGATACGCGGTGGCTTACATGGCAAAACGGGCTGTGGCGGACGTGGCTGTTGGACTTTTTTTATTTTTTAAGATTTTATTTTTACTTTATGTATTCGAGTGTTTTATCTGCTTGTATGTAAATACACCATGTGTGTGGTTCCCTTGGGGGCCAGGAGAGGGCGCCAGAGCCCCCCGGAACAGAAGTTATAGGCAGCTGGTTAGTCCCTGTGAGTTCAAGGCCAGCCTAGTCTACATAATTGAGCTCTGCCCCCCAAAAATAAATAAGCCAGGACTACATAGTGAGGCCTGCCCCCAAAATAAATCAAAAGGGCTTTGAAAGTATAAAGTCAGGCTGTGGCTGTGGAGGTGGCATCAGGGAGAGGCAGCCATGGGCTAGGAATGTGGCAGCCCCCAGAAGCCGACACACCCGACCCCTCCCACCTTCAGAAGGAGCACAGCTCCTGTACGCCCCACTTGCACTGTTAGACCAATTTCAGACTTCTGACATCAGGACCCAAAGATAAAAACTCTGTGATGTCATATGCCACTTAAAACCAAGGAAAGTGCCTGACAATGGGAACGTATCACGAAACCAAAAGTTTAACATGACATTAGGCTGGTTTAGCTGTGAAACTGAACATGGGTACGCCACCTCATCCTGCAACTCTGCTCTCAGGCACATGTCCAGAGGCCCTCTTTCATGTGCACAAGGATGTGTGGGAGAAGGAACATCCAAAGGGGATAATTTGTGATTTACTACATAGTTAAATGTATAAAAACAGTAAGAACAGGAAGTTGAAAAATATAACATGCTCCTTTATACCACTTTTTGAAATAAAACTTCAGAACACAACCTAGCATCCCTACATACACATTCTTGTTAATACACTGTGGGACTGTGTGAGTCTACGATGTACTTTTTCTTCATAGTCAACACACATGGAAAGCAGAGGAAGAAAGAAGCAGGAGAGTGGGTGTCTCCTAGGAGACGGGAGGCGTGGCTTCCTGCTCTCAGGAGACGGGAGGCGTGGCTTCCTGCTCTCAGGAGACGGGAGGCGTGGCTTCCTGCTCTCGGGGAGACGGGAGGCGTGGCTTCCTGAACCACACAGGGACCAGTCTGTGCTGGTACTTGTTTGTGCTTTTCAGTTTTGTTTTTCCAGTTTAGTCCCATGTCTGTGTTTTCATATCATGAAACATTTTGCAATTTATAAACCTTGAAAACTTTTGCATCACACGTATCAGTTGCTAGACATCTCATGATACATTTTATTGCCCCTCCCCATCTGTTTTCAGACACTCCCAGGTCTCAGGTGATCACAGAATTCATTGATATTTATTGGTGGTAAAAATATATATACTATAAATATATATTATATTTACTGTGTGGGCATACCCATGAAATGGTTTTATTGAACTTTAATTAAAATGCCATTCTTGAGATCATAAAGTAAAAGGCTCTTTAGACCAGTTTATAAGCTACTACTCTGTGTGTGCATGTGTGTATACAGCAGGCTTTGGAATTACAAAAGCAAGCATGGGGGAACACACCTGCCTCATGCAATATGCAGAGCTGCTGGAGAAAAGGCACCTCAGCAATGGGAAGTGACTGGTCCAGTCCTTACTAAGTAGGGCTGACTTCACCCTCCCACACCTCTGCTCTGTGCGGACGGACAGACGGACGGACAGACGGACGGACGGACGACTGTTTAAACACTTCCCTGCAGGTCGGCTGTGGCTTCACACCCACTTAGCCAGAATCAGACACTGCTCTTTGCTGGCTAAAGTACACTCTCCAAACACCACACCGAGCCTTTCCATCAGGATGTGCTGGCACTGACAGCCAATAACCAAGTCTGATCCCCAAGGCCATTTCTCAACCTACCCAGAGGTCAGTAAAAGTGTCTTGGGACTTCTGAGGGGGATTTCCAGTGAACATGTGACTAAGACTGCTTTAAAATATACTTCATGTCAGTCAGTGGCCTGTGGGATGTTCTCTTGTTTACATCCCAGCCTTCAGTGTTTGGCCCTGCAGGTCTTCTATACACGGAGGATGCTCTTCGTGTCTTCCTGTCCTGAGCCATTCAACTTTTGAGACAGGGCTCTTGAACGAACCTTAAGCTCCACTTCAGCTATGCTGGTTGGCTCTCAAGCCCATGGAGTTTGCTCCCCAGCAGCTGGATTCTAGGGTGTATGCTACAGTACCCAGCTTGTACATGGCTCCTAGGAGCCGAACTTGGGTTCTCCTGCTTGACAAGCAAACACCTCACTGATTAATCTATCTCCCTAGCACTGAACATGTTCTCTTAACAAGAGTGTGAAACAGACCAGGGCTGGAGGAGGCAAGGTATATTCTTGCTGACAGTAAATGCTTTTTTCCTGTAAATTCTCCACCAAAATTATTTTAAATATACAATCTACTATTTAGTCATTTAGCAGAGACATATGAATGGGAAATATTAGGTACTATGAAGCCGCAAGGAAACACTTTTAAATACCAGTGACATTACTGATGACAAAGCAGATATAAACTTATTACTTATTACCTTATTACTAGATCAGATAGTATATCAGAATTATTAACTCAGCAACAGGACTTATATAATGGACACACATGGACACAAATGGAATAAAAACTGATCGTCAGTTTCATGTTTGGGGAACGAGGACTGGACTCACTGACAGGTCTGAGGGGTGAACCCTAGGGAGGAGAGCTAGGGACAAGGGGGAAAGAGTATGAAATTGATACCTCTGACCCTTGAAGCATTATAGGAACACAAGTCTGGCCTCCTGCAGCCCTGGTCTGCTATATCTGAATTACATCACTTTACTGCTGGTCACGTGAAGCCATTTTGAAAACCATCTTTGGGGAAGACTGGGAAATCCCCGATCCTTTTCCCCTAATTTTTTTCTTCCTTTCCTCCTCCTCTTTTTCTTCTTCTTCTTTTTTTTTTTTTTTAATTTGGAGACAAGGTCTCACTATGTAGCCCTGGATGTCCCAGATTAGTTATGTAGATCTGGGTGACCTTAAACTCACAGAGACCCTCCTGCCTCTAGCCTTCCAAGCGCTGGGATTAAAAAGAGTATAACAGAGGCTGGTGAGATGGCTCAGTGGTTAAGAGTACTGACCACTCTTCCAGAGGTTCTGAGTTCAATTCCCAGCAACCACATGGTGGCTCACAACCATCTGTAATGGGATCTGATGCCCTCTTCTGGTATGTCTGAAGACAGCTATGGTGTATTCATATATACATAAAATAAAATCTTTTTTAAAAAAGAGTATAAGAAGGGTTGTTTGTGTATGAGGTGTCATTAGTGACACTGCCTGCATTTTAAAGTGTTTATTTGAGGCTTCATAGTACCTACTCCTTCCCATTCATGTGTCCTTGCTAAATGACTAAATAGATGACATATGTCTTTAAAATAACTTTGGATTTACAGGGGAAAATGCTTAAGAGAATTCCTTGCCTCATTCGTTCCTGCAGCCCTGGTCTGCTTCACACACGTGTTAAGATAACACATTCAGTGCTGGGGAGACAGAATGATCAGCGAGGTGCTTGCTGCTCAGGCAGATGTGGATTTCATCAGCCACCATGCTGTGTTCTCAAAACCCATGTGACAGAGGCACTCCTTTAAAGGCACTGTCTTTCTAACTTGTGGGTAAATTAGTCTGTGTGGCACCTGAATCAGCTCACTACATCTTCTTCTAGTGGCCCATCTTCCTCTCAGAAGGAAGGACAGATGTCATGTCATAAAATACATAAATAGTTCCTTAAAATTCTCCTCTGGTGGTGGAGGATTGAGTGTTTGTTCGAAAATATGCTATACCAATGTCAGGCATCATGGGCTAACACCCTGACAATGTACAGCCTTCGCCTCAGGCTGGAGGGTGAGGCGAGCCTTGCTGGCCTCTCTTACTGACAACAGCTCACACAGAGCCAGGAAGGGAACGAAAACACACACTTGAAACAGGTTAAACATGTCTGCTAGAGGCAGCACTTGACAACTAAAACCAAATAATAATCTACTGTGTGCACTTCATGTCTAAAGGCTTAAACAGAAAACTCAGGCCGTGAAGGACATACTGCTCGCAGCATCACCTAGCTTCCCTTGGGAGGTAACAGACTCTTAATGGCCACAATACAGTATCAATGTGTGCTTGTTAGAGGTATTAAAACATTATGTTAGAGATGACAGTTTGTATTGAACAAACTAAAAACGACAATTCAGGTCAGCCGCATGAAAGACTTGGACTTTACCACTCACAGTTGAGTTCACAAAGCACGCCATGAAAAGTAGCTCACACAGCTGTCCACTCAGCAGCATCCTGGGGAAGCCAGTGGCTGTGTCTCCCTGTGCCTCCCCCTGCTCCATGACTGGCATCTTCTTGTAACTGTCTGGTTTGATTACCAGGGTTTGACAGGGGCTGTTTTCAATCTAACACATACTGTACCTAACTTAACTGTCAAGTGTCCTGAACACTGTATCTTCTGAGCTTCCGAATATGTGGACAACCTTGTAGCAGGTACTATGACTTTTAAAACATACATACTGAAAACATCCAATCAGTGTCTTTAAGTACAATTATATTTTACTTAAAATTAATTGCATTAGGTCTGAGGAGATGGCTCAGTGGTTAAGAGCACTGACCGTTCTTCCAGAGGTCCTGAGTTTAATTCCCAGCAACCAAATGGTGGCTCAGAACCATGTGTAATGGGATCCGATGCCCTCTTCTAGTGTGTCTGAAGACAGGGACAATGCACTCATATAAATAAATCTTTAAAAAAAAAAAAAGTAACTGCATTAGATTTCTTAATCGGTTTCTTTAAATATAAAAAATGGTTCCCAACTTAAAGTTATAAATTCTTTACAGGTTTCTTGAAATATACAGTTGGCTCAGCAGGTAAAGACAGCAAATAATCTGAGTTCAATCACTGGGATCCAGATGGTATAGAAGGAAAGAAACGGCTTCTACAGGTTGTCTTCTGACTTACACACACACACACACACACACACTAATAAAATGTATTAAAAGCTTAAATAACTACACAGATGGTTTCTGACTTAGACTTAGGATGGTTTGGATGACAATTCTTCAACGATATAGGCACAAAGTGAGACGCAGTAGTGACTGTACGTCCTACAGACTGTAAATGGGACTTTTCTAGGACTAGCCAGGTGGAACTATATTCTAGACAGTGGCAGCCAGCTGCAGTTCGCAGTCATCCACCAAAGGCAACCGTGATGAGCTGCAATCCAGCCTGTGACCAGGTAGGATCCTCAGTGCGTTGGGGACAGTCTGTGCTGTTAGATCATGGCGGTTTCCGTTTACTGGGTTCTGTTGCTGGTTTTGTGCTGCTTGTGGACGTATGCTATAATAAAGCAAGGAGCATCTGTAATGAAGTCTAACTGCTTCCTAGTCTCTCTTTTTCATTTTTAAACATTAAATTTTATCTTCTGAACAAATCAGGATTTGAACATAAATAAGTTAGAAAGAATACTGTGAACCAACTGAAAAGAGGGAACACAACAGAACAAGATATCTCAATGAGCTAAATTGGGTAACAACTAGACGTTACAAATAATTCCCAAATCAGCAAACCACAGCAATCTAACGAAGAAAGGCAAATTATGAAACACACCAGGATGCTCCAATGACATCGTCACCACAGGTACAGATAAAACAAGGAAATGCTATGGTAGCCCATTCTAACTTGAGGGGATCCAGTACCCTCTTCTGGCCTCAAGTATACCAGGCATGCACATGGATGGTACAGAAACATAGGCAGCTAAGACACCCACACACATAGAATAATTTTTTAAAAGAATATTTACATTATTCACTTAAAATTAAATACTTATACACTAACTTTAGTGCTCTAAAACTTAAAAAAAATCTTAAAGTATAATTTATCTATTCAGCAAGTAACAAGAAAAGTAGCACACCTGCAGATATATTAGCTGGAAGTAGGTTGGGTTTTTTGTGTGTTTGTTATTTTGTTTTGTTTTAATGGTTGTGACCATTAGAATCCTATAAACATAAGTAAATCCCAGGTAGGCGTCTCTATCCTCTGGGGAAGGTGTAATGGCTCTCTCAGCCAGTGACGGCAACTTGGCAAGTGTTTGTCCTTAGGGAAATAGGGTCCATCCCAGAGACCCCAGAGGGGGAGAAGGAACAAACCAGTCAGCTCCCTCAACCCCAGGAAGATTCCTACACGAGGGAGAAAGAGGACTAAAACTGAGTACTTTAAAATAGCATCCAGACAAACTGCGCCATGCTCAATGACGCAATCCATCTGATCTTATGCTCCCAAGACAGGCCTTCCCTGGCCTCCAACAACAAAAACAAGTCGATTCTGCAGTGGTCAAAAACTCCAAGTTGTTTATATTTGGGGATCACCATAAATTTCAGTGTACCCTCCCATTTTGTTCTGTGGCTATAGGGTAAGAATTGTGGTTCTAAATGACAACTTAGAATCATGAATAATTTACAAGCTGTTAACCGTTCCCTGGGTAGGCAGGTCCCTAGGATACCGCCCAGCAGAAGTCACACCGCCATTTACCAGAGAACGCCAACTCCCTTGAGAAGGAATCCAGGAGGTGAGGATACTGATGGCTGATGGGGCCATGCCCTTGAGAGTGGAGAGAGGTAAAAGAGAGTAAGAGAGACAGAACCAGAGGCATGGAGGGACCTCGGGGGGAAAGTGTCCGAGCTATATGCGTGTTTACAAAGTTCTCATCTTCAAGAACAAGCAAACGGTGGTCCCTGGCCTGGCCTGAGACCAGTGCAGCCTGTCCAGCTTCTGCGGTTCAGCCTCTGCCTGCTAATTATTCAGACAGTCTTTTCCCTCACCGGCCAGTAACCAGTCTTCCCAAGTGGAAAACACCAGCTAGTCAGCCCTTGAGTCATGCTAGGAGTCTAACTGAACCCCATCTACACTCAGTAGCCAGGCCTGGTGTTAGTCTCCAGGGAGCTCTAGCTTCCTGCCTATGGATCGGTTTTCATTTAGGAAGGATAGCCTGAGATCCTTGGTCACACACAGAGTATTAGGCACTTTCAGAGAAATGGACTCAGGTATTTAGTGCTCAAAATAAGCGATGGAGAGATTAAAGCAACTTTCCGGGAGATTGAAAAAAATCAACCTTAGCTAAAATTTTAAGATAGAGAACTCCTTGGGCTGGCGAGATGGCTCAGCAGGTAAGAGCACTGGCTACTCTTCCAAAGGTCCTGAGTTCAAATCCCAGCATACACATGGTGGCTCACAACCACCCATTATGAGATCTGACACCCTATTCTGGTATGTCTGAAGACAGCAACAGTGTATTTATCTATAATAATAAATAAATCTTTGGGCAGGAGCAAGCAGGGACTGAACAAGTGGGGACTGAGCGAGCAGGGCCAACCAGAGCAAGCAGAGGTCCAAAATTCAATTCCCAACAACCACATGAAAGCTCACAACTATCTGTACAGCTATAGTATACTCATATACATAAAATAAATAAATAAAAATCTTAAATTAAAAAAAAAAGTCGCCGGGCAGTGGTGGTGCACGCCTTTAATCCCAGCACTCCGGAGGCAGAGGCAGACAGATTTCTGAGTTTGAGGCCAACTATGTCTACAGAGTAAGTTCCAGGACAGCAAGGGCTACACAGAGAAACCCTGTCTCAAAAAACCAAAACAACAACAAAAAAAGCCGGGCAGGCAGTGATGGTGCACACCTTTAATCCCAGCACTTGGGAGGCAGAGGCAGGCAGATTTCTGAGTTTGAGACCAGCCTGGTCTACAGAGTGAGTTCCAGGACAGCCAGAGCTATGCAAAGAAACCTTGTCTCGAAAAACAAAACAAACAAACAAAAAAAGATAGAGAACTCCTGATTTATCCCATCTTGTACTGTCAATAGGAAGCTAACTCAGGAATAGCATTATGTATGTGTGTATGTAAGTGTGCTCATGTGCACATCTGTACAAGTTGCTGCAGGCACCTGTAGACACAAGAAGTTGACAAGGTGTCTTCCTTCCTTGATCATGTCTCCACCTTAGTTTTTCGAGACACTCTCTCACAGACACCAGGGCTCACTGGTTGCACAGGCTGGCTGACAAGAAAGTCCTCGGATCTTCTTGTCTCCAAGTACCGGGCTGCAGGTGCACATGGCCCTAGCTTGCTTTAAATGGGTGCTGGGTCTGCACTCAGGTCTCCATGCCGGCACAGCAAACCTCACCCACTCAGTCACGTCTCCAACCCAGGAAATAACTGTTTGTTCAAACGATAGTGATCTTTATTTTCTAGCTATTCCTAGCAAAGACAGTATGATTTGTTCTTCTTTTAGCATTCTGATAAAATCACCACATCAAGTACGTAAAAAGAAGCTTTTACACACTCACACACTCACGCACACACACGTACAATGTGCACACAAACTCACTCACAATCACACATGCACGCACCCACAGCACACGTAAATACAGACAAAGCAACACACACATTCACATGTACACACATATATGCTCACGTGCACACACATCACACTTGTACACACATTCACATGTACATATTCACACATAGCATACAAATGAGCACACACTCACATGCATGCATGCATACATACACATGCACACACATATACAAACATACATACACAGAGCTCAAATATGACTGAGCCTATGTTGACTCTGTTTCTTCCACCAAGGGTGTAACCAGACAGTAAGAAGAACTCTGGCAGGAGTACTACCTGGCCAGAGAATTCCATTATCCCTAGACACATCTGACCTTTGAGAAGTGTTCTGTATACCTGGCTACATTTTCTTCTCTCTTAAACATTTCGTGTTGTTTGAGGTGGTTTCCCCTGACTAGCAACCACACCCTGGTCCCACGTATGACTAGCACCCGGAGAATATTAAGGAAAGAATTCCCTGGAAGAATCCATTAAGGAGAACTACAAATAAAGACACTATTGGCAGTTAAATGGAATGATATGGTACATAATTTTAAGTGGTCTTACAAACCTCATGAATAAGAAAAAAATATTTAAAACTAGGTGTTGGGGTCAGAAATAAATCCAGCAGTAGTAACTCAGGGCCATAGTAGCCACTCTGCCAGGTAGTTTTTGTTGTAACTGCTTAACACTGCCATTGTGGAGGTGAGATTGGTCAAAGCAGTAAGTGCCATTGTGGAGGTGAGAGCAGTCAACGCAGTAAGTGTGGCTACATTACATTACAGTTCTTATCACATATATGTGCACTTCTTCTCATACAAAACCTTGGCATCATATTTTAGGAATATACTGTAAATAATCTATTAAAAATTCATTGGAAATGACTATAAGCTTTAAAAAATGAAAAACAACAGTTAGTATTAGGGGACAATTCGATGGCCCCAGTACTTAGAATGCTGAAGCCAAAGGATTATGAGTTTGAGGGTAGCCCAGGCTACATCCCAAGATGAGCCAGAAAAGCAAACACACAGAGAAAGGGAGGAGGCGAGGAGACTGCAGAGGCTTTCAAGCCTGACCATCCAAAAGCAGGGCACTGAACTGAGCTTCATCATAGGCTTACAGAGGAAGCAGCAGAGCCAAGGATCTCCCACGCTGAGCAACACGGTAAAAATAGGAAAATGTCGATCCCTAACGTCAGAGGATTTATTGTGTGTGAGCCTCATATACATAAAAGCAGAGCAGGAAAGAGCTGTCCTGTTCTTTCTGAGATTAGGAAAATGGAGTTGTAGAGTCAGAAAGCAAACAACTTGGGATTGGTCTATAGAAAATGTTTGGTTTTGCTGAAGAAAAAAAAGAGTCTCAAAGCTGGGCATGGTGGCACACGCCTTTAATCCTGGCACTTGAGGCCAGTCTGGTCTGTAGAATGAGTTCTAGGACAGCCAACATACAAGCAAGCAGCAGCAGGACTCACTCTTGTAGCTGAGGGTGACTTTGAACTGACCTTCGTCTCTACTTCCCAACTGCTGGGATCATGGGCCTGGGTTACCACACTCATTTCCTTTTGCTTGTAATGCATCAAAACTATCATTTCTAAAAATCTGCATTTCTAGTCTGTGTGTGCTGGAAGGACTTTATACATGGTAGGTATCAGTTAGCTTCAGTCATCAACTTGACAGACCTGGGATGAGGGAACTGTCTCCATCCAATGGGGCTGCTTGGGCATGTCTCTGGGGCATTTGTGGGCAGAGCCATTCCTAGGCAAGTAGGCCTGGGCTGTATAAACTGAACCTGAACATGAGCCTAGGAACAAGCCTGGAAGCTTGTGACTGGTGACTGCTGCTTCAGTTCCTCCCTGGAGGTCCTGCTATGGCTTCCTTCCATGAAGGACTGAAATCTGAAAGTAGGTTGGACCCTTCTTTCCTCCTCTAAGTAGTCAATGTTTTCTCGCAGCCACAGAAGGCAGGCTAGAGCACTGGGTAAGTATCTAGCACTGACTTTCCTCTGCAGGACTTTTAGAAGTATTTTTTTTTTTTTGAGATAAAATCTAATTGCCTGGGTTGACCTTGGATTTGCAATCTCCCGTACTTCCCTTCCTAAGCAACAGGAATTACAGGTGAGCACCTCTTAAGTCCAGGCCTTGGACTTGAGATTCTTCACCTGCCTGATGCTGGGATGTACAGGCAGGTGGCAACATACCTGGCTAATCCCCACCATTCACCTTCAAATATCCAGCATCCAAACCATCTTATAAATGTCAGTCCTACTTCTATAGTTCTCTCCTGTGAGTCAGACTCAAAACGGGGCTAACTTACTGCCACTGGCTGACTAACGTCGTGCAAGCCCCCTCTCTGGACTATTCCTATCAGAAGTCCTTCCCATATATTCAACTGTTTAGTAACTTGGTGTTGTCACATAGGGCTTTGCCATATAGCCCTGGCAGACCTGGTATATACTATGTAGCTCAAGCTGGTCTTGAACCTGTGACCTGCCAATCTCAGTAGCGAGTATTCCAAGTCCTGAGATTACAGCTGTGAACTGACTCACCTGGCTTAAACAATTTAACAAGTACTTATTAAGTGGTTAAACTGGTTTTGGTAACTAGGGAGATACATGGTAAAAGTATGTGTCTTTCTAGAGCTTAGATTTTAAAAGGCAGGAGGAAAGCCATGTTACCACTCTCCTTCCCTTTCTCAGCTGTGTTCTCTTGGCTAAGCTCACTTTGGCCAAGTCTAAGTGGACTCCTTTCCTCACCTCCTACACAGAGGACATACCTGGATGGCGGATCGAATTTACATTTCTCATCTGCTACATGGACGTACATGGACTGTGATGGATAGAACTTACATTTCTCTACCAACAGCTTTCCTACTTGGAAGGTTGAAAAATTCTAAAACACCAAGAAGAACGCACTTGTAACTGCATAGAGCCAGCTCTAAGTGTTCATTCCTTAGATCACGGCGTGTATAAAAACAGATGTGACTTTCTAAACAGATGTGCATTCAAACTACAACATGGCAAAAATATCCTAATTTCCAAATGAAAATGTCCTGAAGAGAAAGCAAAACATCTAGCCACTGTCACTATTTCTTTAAATGTAAAGTGAAAGTCCGCCTGGGGTGTAATCACCACAGGAGCCATTTGTGAGAAATGTGTTCAGTTCCTTTAAAGATGACCATTTCCGTTCTTTTCAAATAAAAGTAACTAATAATCCGTTTCTTCAAAAATGTCAGTTTTAGTGAGGTCTTATGCAATTATCAAAAACACTGAAGTGGTGAGTGCAAGTATTTATAGGCAAGAATATAAAACCTGAACACATTAACTTCTATTTCCTTGTTCATTTGGAAACACTTAAGCATCCTGTTACTAGAGAAGCAGACGTTAGTGACAGGAAAGTCAAAAGACCACTTTCTAGAGTCTTGTGAAAAAATGACAAGAAACCTATCAGGCGATGTATGAGCTAATACCAATGATATTTAAATGAACAGGGTGCCAGGGAAACACAGAAGACATCAACTAGCATCAGAGATGATATCTGAAGCAGATCTCCGAAGCTGAACTGAAGCCGTAAGGATGGATCTCATTTCAGACACAGTAAACAGACCACGGATCAAAGGAAAGACATGCACTGGGTCCTCTTACTATCAGGTTCAGTAAGAACATAAGGTGAACTTGGGGGAATGACGGACGACCTGCATAGGAGAGGCAGACACCAACAGATCATTAAAGGCTTACTTGTGAGCCTGATAATAATTTTTACACATAGTGTGTGCTGTTTGGTGGATGAATTTAATGCTGCTTCGTTAGCAAAGGTGGGTACTGGTGGGGCAAGGGATGCCAACATCAAAACAGGATCAACAACCTGGGAACCAGTTTCCCTTCGGAATTAAAGGATAAGACTACACAGCACTGGCATTCAGGATGGCCTCGAACTCAGAAATCCACCTGCCTCTGCCTCCCAAGTGCTGGGACTAAAGGCATGCGCCACCACCGCCTGGCCAATGAAAACTTTCTTGCTCTCTATTTTCCTAGTGTGAAAAACCATAGAAATTCTAAAACGTTTTCAGCCATTGTTCTTTTTTTTTTATTTTATCATAATCAGAAGTTTTAAAAGATCGTAGTAATACACAAATATTCACTGAAGAGTATCCCCAGCTTCATCTCCTGTGTCCATAGCCAGCATCACTATCTCTTGAATATCCTTGCATACATGTTACACACCTATAAGCACATAGGTGAACATACGTTATACATCCTGCTTTAAACAGCCCATTCCAATGTAATTCTTATGACATTTTATGGTTGCTAATATGCTTAAATAATCAAATGTATAAAGGTAGAACTATTAATCAAGTCAATCTAAAAAGGCATTTCTACTCATGAATTCATCATCACAGTTTCCTAATAAATGAGATAATAGTAACAATTAACCACAAGTCCTCTGCTCGCCCTCCCAGGCACTGACCTTTAGGGCATTCCTTGGACAGCTCGTTCTGAGTGTGTGAGCACAGTGGGTCCCATCCACGGATGATACTTCACTCGGGCCTTGAAATCGGGGTTCCAACTAGAAAATGGAAAGGAGATAATGAATTAGTTTCTAACTGAGAATATTTTTCTCCATATAGAAACCCACATTCTCGGGGCTGGAGAAATGGCTCAGTGGTTAAGAGTAATGACTGCTCTTCTGAAGGTCCCGAGTTCAAATCCCAGAAACTACATGGTAGCTCACAACAATCCATAATGATATCTGACACCTTCTTCTGGTGTGTCTGAAGACAGCTCCAATGTACTTTCATATAATAAATAAATAATCTAAAAAAAAAAAGAAGCCCACATTCGCTAATTACCTTGGGCCCACTCCATTCATATTTTCCAATGGCCTAATGCCCATACCCTCTTCTTCCCAAGCCAGGAAGCCCAGGGTAGAGCCATGGTGTGGGTATAAGACATTCTTCAGTTGCCTCTAACACACACCAAGGCTGAGAACCATTACCACAGAAATAAAACGTGAGATGTTATGAAGGTCACTGTTCAAGTTCTGATCTTAGTACTAAGCAATGTTCAGGTATGGGAGCTGCCACTTTTAAAGTATTTAGTTAAGGATGGCTTTAGATCCTCAGAGTCCTAACAGGGACACAGTAGCCGGGAGGATCCACAGTGGCCTTCCTTACACAGCCACTCACCTCAAATTATCTCAATAAACTCAACAGCCTGAGATACTCACTACAGAATCCAACCCCGAGAAGCTGCATTACAATTCACTTAGACAGCAAGGTACTGTAAGTACTAATCCAGAAGTAAGGTGAACAAATGAAATTCTAGATCAATTCCACACGCAGACCTCTTCCTGACCCACAGGACTTGGAAGAATTTAAGTCTGTATGGTCCACTACGGCTTCCTGTGGCTCAAGCTCACATTAATTTCAATATATTAGGTAGAAAATCCACTTCCTCAGTTTCATGTGTCACGTGCCAGTCACAATCCCCTTAGACAAAACCCTGTGGGGTATTCCAATTATTAAGTAAGTTAAACTGGACAGTATTAGCTTGTCAATACTATCATCCTGAATTCTAGGAAAATGGTCTATGGCTTTGAATCAATGTTCAAAGATTACATTAAACTATCAGAAGGGCAATGCTCCAATCGTCTATCACAAGCCAACAGAAGCCAGGAAAGAGCTTGCTTTTCAAAGCAACAGATAACATTCTATGAACAGTAGCACGTCCTACACAAGACTACAGCCTTCCTCTGACCCAGGGATTAACAGGACCTGGGACGACTCCAACTGCTCATCCCTGCTCTGATGCCCTCACAGTCCTGGGACACGAAGAAAAAGAGACAATCACAGCCAGACAGACCCCATTTGCTTCACCATCAACTCCAACATCATAGACTGTTGGCATGCCCAAGATGACTGGCCTTTCTCTTTGACACCCAACCTGCTTTTTATGTCCAACGTAACCAAGATCAGCAACCTCCCTGACACAGATGACTGCTTCCAACTGGCACTGACTGATGTGGCCATCAGGGCCTTATAATCAGGTGACCTACTGACTGGAAACAGCTGGGCAGACAGCTGAAACAAACATCCTGGCTATGTTCAGCAGCGGAGTAGCTGTGACTGACAATGAGGGTTCCTCAGATGGAAGGAGAAGGAGGAGTGGGAAGAGGAGGGGGAATAGGAGGGGGAGGAGGGGGGAGGAGGAGGGAACGAGCAGGGAACAACTGTTCTGTATGGACTCTGTATAGACTCTACCCATTAGTGAGATCTGCATCATCACGTTCTGTAACCATCAGTTTTCATTAGTTTTTAAGAACTAAGTTTTGGAGGCGATATATACAAAAATAGCGGATAGTGAAAAACAAAGAAACAAATTCTGGACAAAGAAATTGAGCAATTTTTTTTCATTGTTTGTTTTTGTTTTGTTTGCTTTTATTTTTCTGAGACAGGGTTTCTCTGTGTAGTTGTGGCCATCCTGGAACTCACTCCATACACCAGGCTGGCCTTGAATTAGATCCACCTGCCTCTGTTTCCTCAGGGCTGGGATTAAAGATGTGTTCCACCACCTGGCAAATTTGAGCAATTTCCCAGGAAGATCTTCGTAGAAAGTGTAAGCTGAATCTCTACAGACTTGGATTTCATTCCTGATGGCATCTTTGGCTCACTACAGGGCATTAAACCAATACATCATGCTAATTCTTTCTACGGTTTTTCTGCATACTTTGATAGGTTGGTGTTTGGCTTCTGATACAGCTCAAGGGACTATTTTACATACCAAAGCAGACCTGGCCTTAAGGTTCTCCCAGCATTCCTCAGTCCCTACCAGCATACCCTGCCTCCAATCTTGAACTTTCCAGTCCAGGGGCTGGGCTGCCCTTCCCCCCAGAGGCTCCTCCCTATATATAATCTGGACATTTTGTTCTCTCTCTTCCTCCCCTCCTCCCCTCCTCCCACTCTTTCCCTCTTACCCCATGACAACTCCCCTGGCCTACTTCCTCAGGGCCAATGAACTCACCTGCCCAAGAGCAGTTCCTTTAATATAATCTAATCTGCTTTGCATTAAGTAGCTCACTTTGCTGGTGGAGAAATAACCTATCCATTGGCATTTGAATGTGCTACACTTTCCCTGTTGAACCTGACGCAGGACACAAGGAAATGCTGTGATTCATGTTATCTTGGAGTACTTGCCTTCTGCGCTGAAGGCTAGCTGTAAACAAGGAGATGTGGTTTGCATCAGGGAACAGTCATTTTCACACATGCAAGTTTCCCCCTTCTTCTCTCAAAGCAGTTTCCCATTTCCAAGCTATTAATAAAAAGTTAGCAAGCTGGGCAGTGGTGGCGCACGCCTTGCCTTTAATCCCAGCACTTGGGAGGCAAAGGCAGGAGGATTTCTGAGTTTGAGGCCAGCCTGGTCTGCAGAGTGAGTTCCAGGACAGCCAGGGCTACACAGAGAAACCCTGTCTCGAAAAAACAAAAACAAAACAAAACAAAAAAAGAGTTAGCATCTCACCCCACCCGCACCAGGACACTCTACCATAAAAACAACCCCTTACAATAAAAGCAACATGAGGGCAGAGGGAGACGTGTTCTCCTTCAGCCAGGCAATTGCTCTACAAGCCTGAGGACCAGAGTTCCAATCCTCAGCACTCACAAAAGCGTGAGAAGAGTGTCATGGCCCACAATCCTAGCATTTTGGGAACCAGAGACGCAGGCTCTATAGAGCCAATTAACCAACTCGAATGAGCAAGCATTATAATCTTCAAGCGAGAAACTGGACACTGGTCAAGGAAGACTTTTAACATAGCCTCTGGTCTCCATACACACACATATACATATCCCCATACACTTATGCACCACATACACGCAAACCTCTTGTACACTACACATGCACACATATTAAAAGGAACTTGTACACTACCAAGGATAGGTACTCTGTGTATGAGTAATGCAGGACAGCTAAGTCCTGTAGGCAGGAGCTCAGAGACTAAACTTCTGTAAGTCGTTTACACCTGTATCAGAGGCCCTACTAAGACTCCCACCAGATAGCAGTGAATCCGGAAGTCCCAGCTACTGATTTGTAGTGATTAAAATGTCAGCCAATCAACCCACATGCCTACCTCTAAAGAGGACTGCTTCTCTACGTCCCTTGAATAGAAGTCCTAATAAATAAACATTGACCCTGACACCATGTGCCTTTGAGAACAGATCATAACTGAATCTATATCCCAACCGCACCTTTTATTTCTTCCTTTCAGGTTTGTTACTGAGATTAGATATATAAAGCTTTTTACTCGCTACCAGAACATAGTATGTCTGAGAAGCAGCTTCTAAGAAATTCCTTTTAAAGTTCAATTTCTCTAAAGAAAAGTTCTCCGAGTTTGAAAAAAAAAAGTCTAATTATGCTGTTAAATGAAAGGTCTGCACAACCAAAAAATCAACTCATATCTCAAAAACTGCAGACCTAGAAGGAAATTCTCGTTGTTAGTAGGTTGACTTTACTCCCATGGGCATTCTGTGAGTCAGCAGGTGGAGCATCAGTCACGGTATGGCTCATCTATTAGTGAGGTGTCAGCAACCGCTCAGCATCCTGGCTGCCCTAAGGTAGGCAGCTCTGCCCTACCACCCTCTTGCAGCCATGTTGCTTTCCTCCTCACAGGCCACAGCAAAGGAGCAAGCTGATCATGGATTAATCCATGTGAGCTGTGGTCACAAGGGGAACACAATAACTTCATCACCTTGTATGTGGGTAACACCATGAATGATGTGGTCCTGGTGGGAATTGATGGCCAACAGGCTGAGCTATCACTTGAGAAGAGTAGAAGTGAACATTTCTTTCTAAGCATTATTAGACCCATGGCAGTTTACCAAAACTCTACTGTAGGACCTTCAGCCATGAGTGAGGCAATTTACAGAGACAAACGCTAGCCCATGGATGCTGCCCTGCCATTCTCAGGCAAACCAACTGGCTTGCTGAGACTCATACACTATTCACATAAATGATGGTTGGATCCTCAAATCTACACTACACTTAAATGGGGAAATATCTCTTGCCTATTCTTATAAATTTTACAGATGAGGATATGAGTAAAAGTTCCTGCTTGATACCCGAAGCATTCAGACTCTTCTGGAAGAGTTCTGTTTCAGGAGTGCAGGAATACAATCTACAAGAAGGAACAAAGGCTGTATCCTTCAGTAATATGGCAATTCTGGAAACAACTACCTGGCAACCATCCTGGAGCATGTCAATGAACTGTGTATGAGACACAGATTAGATATAGCCCCTGTCCAGACCTAACTGAAGGCCAGAGGCTGAACTCTCACTTAAACCACACGCAAAGAGCAGAAGGCCTTGGAATCCATTCCTGGAAGGACGGTAGAGACAACCTTCATCACAGGTTGGGCGGTTTCTCCTTTCTTTGGGGGATCATGGGCTTTGCTTTCAGCCTAACACTCCACTTCTGAGTTTGAGACTCTTGGACATGAAATTAACTTGTTGAAACAGATACTTTAAAATGAAGCCTGAGGGAATTATTGAGTTAAAAAGGTACCTGTGTAAAGAAGAAATGTGACCATCCTCATGTAACAAAGCAAAGTTTGTAAGTTCTTATTTAAGATAAGTCCAGAAGAGCGGGCGGGGCATGGTGGCTCATGTCTAGAATTTAGCATGTGGGAAGTAGAGGAAGGAAGATGGAGGGGCTCAGGGCCATCTGTGGCTAAATCAGTTTGAGTCTAGCCTGGGCTATATGAAGTGAGTAGATGGAAGGGAGGAGAGAAACTCTAAAAAGCAAGCACTAGATTTAAAATTCCATCTGTTACCAATACATGGTAGAATAGAAACTTGTTTAATCAGCAAAATGTATAAAGATGCCAGTATAAGCCTTTTAAATAATGTAATCTATATTATATGTGAATTATTTATCATATAAATTCAGCATGATTCTGAAACCACAGTCATCTGCTTCCTCTGTCTGTAGAGTGTATGCAATGTAAATGTTCTAAAGGATTTTAAGATATTTTAGTAAATAATGTTATTACAGAGAAAGTGCAAATAAAAAACATCATACATCAAAGTTAACTGGACTAAATACTATCCATTGCAGCAAACCATGATGCAGTTACAACAGCCGTTCTGCAGCTGCAGAGCTTCCCACTGGACTTTACACTATCACATACATTTCCATGCTGCACATAGAAATGTAGTTACTTCTATAATGGTATTAAGAGCTCTACTTATTCTACGTAGAAAGAATACACAGTAGTCTTCTTGTTGTTGTGCCAGGTGATGCCCTTTGCCACACAATAGCACAACATAGAAGGCCTTGTCAGGTCAGTGACAAGACCCTGATGAACTTAGATGGTTCATTAAGTTACACTGCCCAGGTATCTGGTGCAGTAGCAGAAAGATTGCTAAGATATCAGTAAAGCACAAGCCAGGAGGTCAGCAAGTGTGGAGCACAAGCCAGGCTGCCTGGCCCCCACAACAGCACTCTCTATGCCTAACTTCATTATGTCACCTCTTAAGTTCAATTTTATTGGCACGGATTCAAATATAATAAGTATTTGGGTGCAACCCTGACAATTAAGTCACAATTAAATACAATAAACTATTGTTTCCTAGGAACTTGGGATTCCCACTTTTTAGGTCACTAGTCTTATTAATAATATAATTTAGAGCCAGATTGTCAGGGGTTGGTCTAGTGCTGCTATGTATTCAAATGCTAAATACTGGCCAGCAAGATCTGGTTGCAGTCCCAATGAGCTCATTCTCAAGCACACCAAACTTTGCTCACCTATTGACAGTTTAAAGTAGCTGACAGCCAATTAGTGGAGAGAATAAAGGTAGATGGTGCTGGGAGCTGCACCTAGGGATAAGGAGAAAGAGAGAGAATAAAGGTAGATGGTGCTGGGAGCTGCACCTAGGGATAAGGAGAAAGAGAGAGAAGATAAAGAACCAGGGAGGGAGAGAGAAAGAGAGAGACAGATAAAGACAGACAGAAGAACCAGAAAGACAGAGAGTGGGGGAGAGAGAGGGAGGGAGGGAGAGGGAGAGAAAGAGAGAGAATGAGAGAGAGAAAAGCTGGAGAACCAGGAAATGGCCTGATAGAATGAATCAGCACAGACAGGTCGACCATTGTCAAGTAACTTGGGGAGTGAAGCTAGGAAAAAGGCAGTCTAGTGTAGAAAAAAACAGTTTAAGGGCAATCGCCCAGCAACTGTGCTAAAGCTGATTAAATAAACCGATAGTACTCTGTTATCAGGTCATATTAAGAACTAATACAATTACTAAATATCCAGGAACAACACCAGATTCCTAAGAAGGCTAGAAGACAATTTTATTAGTGTTTCAAATAAAACTTGAACGGGTGCCAAGAGAAGAGGGCAAAGCAGAAGAGAAAGATGCGCCGTTTGGTTGAGTCTCGGATGCAGGAAGTTCAGCAATGGAACCACATGGATAGCAAAGGACAAGGAGAAAGAGTATGAGGGGGATGGGAGAGGCAGGCATGGGGCTCAGACTAAGAAAGCTCAGGGCATCACAGAGAGCATGCAGAGGCTAGTGTCTGGAAGAAGGAAAGATACACTAGAACCCAGCGGGCACAGGGTGAAGGTTCTGCAAGCCACTGCATGGAGGAGGGGCTTCTAGAAGCAATAAGTATGTTACTTCACTAAGGGGATAACTATTCCTCCCATCTCCTTAGCAAGTCTTCAGGTGAGTCACCTTTCCTGGGAGGTGGACTCCGGGCCAGAACTTATGGAATGTCTCTCTCTCTCCCTCTCTCTCTCTCCTCTCTCTCCTCTCTCTCTTCTCTCTCTCTCTCTCTCTCTCTCTCTCTCTATGTATACACACACACATATGTATATATACATATATGGGCAGCTGTGAATGGGAAGTCCTAGAATCTAGTAGTTGCTCAGTCCCAGGAGCCTAGGTGTTTCCGCTTGTCTTCTGTAGCTCAGATCCTGAAGAGGTAAGTTCCAACAGAGGTGCTGGTAAGTAACTGCAAGCAGGAGGAGGAAGCTTCCCCTCCTCCACTGTCCTTACGTAGGTCTGCAGCAGAAGGTGTGGCCCAGATTAAACATGTGTACCACCATGCCTGGATTTGGAACTTGCTCTGTCCCAGGCTGGCCTTGAACTCAGAGATCTGCCTGCCTCCATTTCCTAGGATTAAAGGAGTGTACTACCTAGCCTGGGCCTGAGCTTTTCATGGCCACTATGCTTCAAGATCTGGATCAAAAGCCTGTATGATCTCCGAGTGAAGATCAGGGTCAGAAACCTGTATCTTCCAGTCTCAAGGGCTGGATCAAAGCCTGTATGATCCCCGAGTGAAGATCAGGGTCAGAAGCCTGTATCTTCCAGTCTCAAGGGCTGGATCATGGTAAGCCCTCCATTTCTGGGTTGTAGTTCACTTCAGATGTAGCTAAGTTGACAACCAGGAACAGCCACCACACCCCACTCTGTGGCAGTTTTGTTAACGAAACCCAAATGGACTAAGGCCTTTTATAGGAAACCTGGGCCAGTTCTATGTCACACTTATCAGGGACAAGGAGAAAACAGGTGGAAAAGGATGGCACAATCCTTAAAACTACACACTCCCTTTACATAAATGCAAACTGACTCAGGCCTACTATATTAGATTACATTTCAGAGAGCTGCCAGATCTCATCAAATCAAAGACTTCATCAACTGTTAGACTTTGTTATTTATGCACCACAAAAGACAATGTTAATTCAAAAATGACACAACAACAGCATCTGCTAAAAGATGGTACACACCTGTCCTCCCAGCACTCAGGAAGTAGAGGTAGGAGAAAGGAAAAGCCAATCTCTAAAGAAATAAGAGAAAATGCATTCTATTTTCAAAATTCTTAAATTAGGATCAAAAGATGTATGTGCTAGAACTAATGATGTGCCATGTCACTTGGAAGTGATGTGACCAGGGTTACGATGTAGGCGCGGAGCAGGACTCCCTACTTTCATTCTAGAACGGTGGGAGACAGGGTGGGGCTTTACTTTAACACTGTTAAGAGCCACTAGCGTCAAGAGCTGATAATGGAAAATGAAGGGTTTAGGGCTGTGGACAGTTACTAGAGACTAGGAAAGGCAGTCGACTATGGGGCTCTTTCTACAATGCAGGGTAGTTTGAAACAACTGCTTCTATGTGAGATGGAAGAAAGAAGTGAGGGTCAGAGGCAGGACAAAGCAAAGACAACTCGAAGCGCATTAAGCGCCTGATATGCACAAAGCATCCAACTTCACATCTGATGCGGGTCAACGTAAAATGAAATGGAGACTTACATTTATTATTAAAAGCCTGACACAGAAGTGTAAAAATAAACCGATGATACTGTTTTAATTTGCTCTACTCCAAAATTCAGACTCCAAGAATATTTCAAAATGAGCCTTTAAGCCTTTTAGCTGTTTAAGGAATTAACAAACCTGAAAGCTGCTGCATCAAACTTTCTACAGACTGAGAAAAGCAAGAGGAAACTACATATGAATGTCTCGGGAAGAGTTTCACACATTTTACATATGAACCTCATCTCCATATACTTATGTGACATATATCTGCTATCTAAAACCACATGTGAGGACCTGGTATAGTAGTGAACACCTTTAATCCTAGCACACAGCCGGCAGGCAGGCAGACGCAGACAGATCTTTATGGGTTTGAGGCCAGTGTGGGCTACATACAGGCCAGCCAAGGCTCCAGAGTGAGACCATGTCTCAGAAAACAAACAAACAAATACAAACCATGTAAGATAAAGAACACCGAGCATCAGTATGACATTTTACTCAAGAAGGTCAGACACATCTAGAAAATGAGAGCAAAGAATGGGAAAATAAAAGAATGTTTATAGACACTTTAACCTTACAAATAACTCTGTTCCAGCTGTCATTAGGACACAAAGTAAGGCTCTGAGGTAACATTCTCAAGTCAAACAAAAAAGTGCTTTTGCTACGTACTCAGCAGCCAGCCAGTGGGAAGACTTACATCTCTCTCAGGAACTACACAAAATTAAAAAAGAAAATGCATGCCCCCTTGTGACTTGGTTTTAATTGATTAATTGGCACTGGCTAGAATCACCTGGGAGTCTCAGTGAGGGTCTAGATTTGGTTGACCCATGAGCAGTGCTGAGGATGGATTGTGTTAATTGAGTTGGGAAGACTCACCCACTTTGGGGGGGCAACACTCTCTAGGAAGAAAATTCTGATGTACACACATAGAGAAGATGAGCCAAGCACTAGCACGCATGCATTAAAATTCATCGCTCTTTGGCTTTGACTATGGATATGAAATGAGCATGTGCCAAGCTCAGGTCCTTTCAGCGTGACCTCCCTGGAGGAATGCACTAGGAATCCAGGTCTTGCTTTGTGGGGTTATCATGTCAGAGCAATAGGAAAATCAACTTACACATGCCCTGGTGCTCATGTGTGTACACCAACAGAGCAAGCTCTCTGTGCTGCCCTTTCTTGTTGTTATAAAGGAAGTGAGACCATGGCTCATACGTGCACACTCAGAGCTGCAATCCCCAGGTCCAGTCTGACTTACTCCACACCTTTAAACATCCGGTACACTATCTCTCCCCAAGCCCCCAGATTACAGGACTGAGTGACTTCTCTACCAGATGACAGGTAGGCTGTACATAACCAACATGTTTAATATAAACTCGTACTTTCCGTCTCACCACCTCAGTCTCATCCATCCATCCACACATCCATCCACCCATCTATCCATCTACCCATCTATCCATCCACACATCCATCCATCCATCCATCCATC
>NW_022196905.1:94367832-94376511 GCF_008632895.1 Mastomys coucha
CATCCATCCATCCACCCATCTATCCATCTACCCATCTATCCATCCACACATCCATCCATCCATCCATCTATCCATCCACACATCCATCCATCCATCCATCTATCCACACATCCATCCACCCATCTATCCATCCACACATCTACCCATCCATCCATCCATCCACACATCCACTCATCCTTCCATCCATCCATCCATCTATCCATCCATCCATCCATCTATCCATCCATCCACACATCCATCCATCCATCCATCCATCCATCTATCCATCTACCCATATTTCCATCCATCTATCCATCCACACATCCATCCACCCATCTATCCACACATCCATCCATCCATCCATCCATCCATCCATCCACACATCCATCTATCCATCCATACACCTATCCATCCACACATCCATCCATCATCCATCCATCCATCCATCCATCTGCACATCCATTCATCCATCTATCCATCCACACATCCATCTATCCATCCATCCATCCATCCATCCATCCATCCATCCATCCATCCATCCGCTTTAGCTACAAACCTAGGTGTTATCCTTCCTGTGTCCTTCGTGCCGTGTGAGTCTCATGAGCTCTGCCGACAACCCGCACAGCTCAGCTCATCCTTTTATCTTTACTGATCACTTCATATGTAACTTCCACGCCATCCCTTCTTTGGACTGTGATGGCCTCTTTCCTGTTTTCAACTCTTCTGCCCCTCACTTCTTTCTTTGCAGGCAAGTTATCTCTGGTTAATGTAACCCCTAATTGATAAATGTAAACCCATGAATAAATAGCTCTCCGTGCACTGGATAGATTCCACACTCTGTATCATGGTTCCAGATACTCTGACCCCCTCCTCCATCTCAAACTGCACTCCACTCTCTGGGCATCTCCAGCATTATTTCAACTTCTCACATGCCCACTGCTCACAGCATAGGGTCTTCTTCCTAGCCATGAGCTCCTGACAACAGAGCCTCAGACCTTGGCTTTAAGGTTTGCTCTACTGTATTTCTGACACTGCAGGTGTACCTCCCCCCACTCTGTTGTCCCCTCACCTTCCCTTGTCTTCCCACAGACAGCCCTTATCGATACTGGTTAAGTATCTATGCATACAGACTGCCCTTATCAATATTGGTAAAAATCTATGCATACAGACTGCCCTTATCAATATTAGTAAATATCTATGTATTACTCTTAACTCCCCACCAGATCATAAACTCCAAGTAGACAAAACACACCTGTCTTGTGATCATTACTCAGCACCTGGCATACAGTAAGGACTCAAAATTTTCTCAGTGTGCAAGAAAATGGTGTTAAAGGCTTTAATTTTTGTTTATTTTAAATTGTTCTAGGCTAAGAAAGACTACTTTTTTCTCCACTACTGCATAAAAGGGTTTCACATAAGTGTTTTGTCTTAAAGATACAGTGGATTTTGCACCATACTCCTTTTACAGGCAACATAGAACTCAACAGACAATTTTTACATTTCCAGACTCTCAGTGAAAAAATTGAAATAAAATTATAACTATTAGGTAGTAATCCAATTAATTATATTTATATGTAGCCTGGCTATTTTGTATGATTAAAAATAGGCATAATATTTTAATAAAAGTACTATTTAAAATGTCTATAACTGTTTCTACGGGACTATTGTTTTAGTATCAAAAAAATGATACACTGGGCTGGAGAGATGGCTCAGCAGTTAAGAGCACTGACTGACCTTCAGAAGGTCGGGAGTTCAAATCCCAGCAACCACAAGGTGGCTCATAATCATCTGTAATGAGATCTGATGCCCTCTTCTGGTGTTTCTGAAGACAAGTACAATGTACTTACATATAATAATACATAAATCCTAAGGGGGAAAAATACATTGTAGTCAGGTCCAAAACCAAAAGTATAAATTACTGTCTATGCTATGTTAGCTATAAAATATATGCAGACTCTTTTATACACCTAAATATATGCAGACTCTTTTATACACCTCCGTTCAAATGGAGCCTAATTGCCCTGTCCTTCTGTAGCCCACACCTGGGGCAGAATGCAGTAGAAGTGATGGCGTGTAGCTAGTTCATGAAAGGCACCTTCCTCTCTCTATCACACACCATTTGCTCTGAAGGAAGCCAGCTTCCATGCTGTGAAGACACACATGTGACCCTATAGAGGGGCCCCATGTGAGTAGACAACTAGTAAGAAAATGGAGCCTCTGTCAACAGCCGTGAGTATGAGCCATCCAGGAAAGGAATCCCCAGCTCAGTCACAACTTTAATTATGCCTAACCAACATCCTGGCTATAATCTCTTGGGACATGAAGCCAGACCACTCAGCTAACCCTGTCCTGAAAGCCCAGCCCACAGGGATCAGGAACATAGGTGTGTCTTTCTAAGTTGGCTTGTCTGAATAGCATCATTATGTGACTAACACACATGCATTCATTTAATAAGTACTGGTCTGCACACCTCTGTCCTGCATCCCCCGTGTTAAATCCTATGGAGATAGCGGCAACCCCAGACACTAAGAACCACAGAGGGACAGAAAGAAGCAGCCTACCATCATGCTCGGGGTGCTCTACAGATACAGAGGTAAATGCCACGGATGGTAGCTCACACCTAAAATCCTAGTGCTTGAGAGGCCTAGGCAAGAGGCTTGATGTGAGTCTGAGGTCATTCTGGACTACATGGCAAGGATCAGGCCAACCAAGACTACATAACAAGACTTGTACCCAAAGAAACCATAATAACAAATACATAAATAAAATAAACAAATATAAAAGACTACCTAAGATGCTAAGGAAACAATATAAAGTTCTGTGGGTATGGAAAGCTGCTGCACACCACACTGTGCACTTCAGCCAATGCTGACAGGAATACACAGGATTCCAAAGCATGGTGTCCACAGGAAGGCTCATGGTGAAGATCAGAAGTTCACATTTGAGGGCAAAGGAGACGCCATTATGGTTAAGTCACATGAGAAGCAGTGTTTGGGTCTTGAGAACCAACATAAATGTCAGATGAACAAGGCAGCCGGGTAATGATCTCAATTCTGGGGAAGTAGAAACAGAAATGGTGTGAGAGGTGTTCATGGTGAAACCCTGCCTCAATACAGAAAGGAGAGACACAACCAAGGAAGAGGACATTCATCTTAGGCTTGATGTGCAAATGTGCACCTGCACACAGATGTGTGTGCATACAAACATGCTCCCCACATATGGAGACATACTCAAATACCACTGACATATGCAGGAAAAGTAAAAAGGTTAAGCGGCAGGGCAAACTGTCTCAAATAAAGCAAAACCAAACCAAGCCACTAACTTAAAAACATCAGCTTCTAGTCGTGTAAATAATTGGTGCCTCTGCTTCCTATATTCTTTCTGCAATCAATAATGAAGTATTAAGCAATCATTTAATGTCATCAAGCTTTTCTAAGTATGCTTACATGCATGTCTGTGTGCTATATGCATTCTTGGTGGCCTAGGAAGTCAGAAGAGGGAGTTAGATTCCCTGGAACTGGAATTATGGATTACTGTGAGACATATAGGTACTGGGAATCGAACCCAGGTCCTCTGAAACAACAACAAGTGCTCTTAACCACCAAGCTACCTCTACAGTCCCAAGAATCTAGTTTCTAAAGAAATTACAACACCAACTGAATAGCCAAACATTTGCTAGGCTGGGCACTAATTTTCCTCAAATGACACCCATCAGAATTTGTTATAAAATTCAATAGGGAGACTAGGGCCATTTACCAAGAAAACAACAACAACAACAATCTATTTAAATTAAAAACATAGAAAAATTACTATGGAAACAGGAATAACCACATGAAAGTTAACTTCTAATACACTACAGATGTAAATTTTTAAGATGAAATCCTAAGACTCAAAACAAGCAAACAAAGCAGATCTTTGTGATCTTGGATTTCACAATGGTTTGTTTCAAGAATGTCTGTAAAGCAAGAAAATATAGATATACTAGAAACAAAGATCTTCAGTAAAATTCAATATTTTGATGTATTAACAACTCATTGTCTTATAACTCACAAACAAGAAGGTTAACACAATCTTGAAATAGCCAAGTGTCTTAGTTAAGGTTTTACTGCTGTGAACAGACACCATGACCAAGGAAGCTCTTATAAGGACAATATTTAATTGGGGCTGGCTTACAGGTTCAGAGGTTCAATCCATTATCGTCCAGGCAGGCATGGTGCAGGAGCTGAGGGTTTTACATATTGTTAGGAAGGCAAACAGGAGAATACTGACCTCCAGGTAGCTAGGAGGAGGGTCTTACGTCCACACCCACAATGGCACACCTACTCCAACAAGGCCACACCTCCTAAGAGTGCCACTCCCTGGGCCAGGCATATTCAAACCACTCACACCAGGGAATGAGTACTTGGTCGGTCTCTCCCTCGCTCTCCTTTGCCCTGTCTCTCTTTCTCTTCCTCTCTCTCTAACACTCATGTGTTGCTGTCATGTGGCATATGAGCTCAGTGCTTCCTAAAACGCTGGTCCCTGTAAGACCCAGCAAGCTCTTTTGAAAAGCCCTGAACACAGGCTCAGACACAGACTCTAAGACCCTCAGAGCAGCTTTCATGACATCAAAAAGTAGATATAACTCAACTGTCTATCAAGAGAAAAATCTACAACACAATGTGGCAAATACACATGATAAAGCACCATTCTGTCCTCAAAAGAAAATAGAAAAAAGGTCTGATACACTCAGTAACATGGACAAACCTTGTGAACACTCTAAATGGAAGAGGCATATGTAAAGAGGCAAGTTGTCTTAAGGTCACAAGTGAAATGTCTGAGACAGGCAAATACAGAGACAAGAGCAGAAGGCCAGGGACGAGGAGGAGGAGGACGACTGCTGAAGTCATGGAGATTCTCTCTGAGATAATGAAAAGTTCTAGACATAGAAGAGATGACTAAAAAATATTCTGAATGCACAAAGTGTCAATGGATCACAGGAATCACAGTTTCAGATAATTAAAATAGCGCTTTTAGCTGGGCAGTGGTGGCGCACACCTTTAATCCCAGCACTTGGGAGGCAGAAGCAGGTGAATTTCTGAGTTCGAGGCCAGCCTGGTCTACAGAGTGAGTTCCAGGACAGCCAGGGATACACAGAGAAACCTTGTTTCGAAAAACAAAACAAAACAAAACAAAAACAAAAAAAATAGCACTTTTTAGATTATGCATATCACCCATAGTAAAGATACATTTATTACTATGTTATTCACAGAATTTGAACAAATCTAAAGCCAGTCAAAACAGAATTCCAAACCAACACAACTGATGCCATTCAGAGTAAATATAGACATTAAACTACAACATCCAATTCTCTGGTCACATTAAAGGAAAACCCACCAAGGACCCTGATATGCTTGTTTTGAATGCATGACCATGGTGTTCAAATTGTGAGGGAAACTCAGACATTCTGCAAAAACAAAAGCAAGGTTCAACGAAGGCTGGAGGTCTTTAGTTGTCCATTTTTACTTCATTTCTATTTCTGTATCTCAAATTTTCTCTTATACTAGCTTAAACTAGGATTCCCAGAAGAAAATATGTGCACTCTCATATTTAACCGTGTACAGTGGAAAACCACCAAAACCTGGATAGAGTGCAAACTTTAGTTAACAGAACTAGAATAGAAAAGGCCTAATTCTATTAAAAACGTACACCGACGCTGAGCTCCATGATGCTGGCAAGTGGTGCAGAGCCAGTTACCCTCCATGCTGTCTTCTAGTCACCAGGGCCAGCATTCTTCACAGGCTAATCAGGAGCCTGCTTCATAATCCGCTAATCCCAAAATCACAGCTGAGGTTCTGAACCATAAAGCCAGCTCCCTGTTAAGGGTCTAAAGGCAAATGCTCATTTTAAAAAGTTCATGTTTTATTATGAGTTGGCTAGCTGCAGGAAAACATCCAGTTTGTGGATGGCCTGTAATTTCAGAGAGGCAATAAACAGCACCATGAACTAAAAACAGAAAATGCAAAGACAATTGTTCAAGAAATGCAGGGGAAAGTCCCTTGGGGTGGCTCGCAAGAGATGGCCACAGGAAACAGCCATGCAGCTACAGCTCCTGGGAGACTCCATCCTCTTCACCCAGCTCCCGCCAGGCATTCTGTCTGTCTCAGTGGCCCACACTGCGGGTCTCAGAGAGCAGGAACCGGCCATGCTCTCCAGATGTGCTCCTTACTGTCACCAGGAGTGAAGGACTAACATCTTTGCTAATGCAGAAGTAAATGGTGAATGAGTGCTTCTTTGCTTCTGTGAGTCTCAGCTCGGGATTACCAGCAAGCAATCTCCTCCTTAAGCAGGAGGGAAAGGCTTGCCCTGTTAAAACTTCCACTGCCTTTCAGTGTATCCAGAATGGGTTGCAAATGGCACATTCACCTGCACTGTTGCTCTAGTCACAAAAGCTAGGAAATGAATCAGCCTTGATGCCTATTATCAAGGAACGAAAAGACCGAAAATATGGCAAATAGATACAAAAATGGTATTTAACCCAAATGTAAAAAAAAAAAAAATATGAAATTTGCAGGTAAATGTATAGAACTGGAAAGATTAGATTAATCATTACTCTGTCACAGAAACCACCAGCACACGCTCTCTCTTCTACGTGGCTCCTAGTTTCAGTTCTCTAACTTTGTGTGTTTGATTTTGGGGACCTGTGGAAACTAGAAAAGGACCACAGGGAGAGAAACACTGAGGGGGGCTAGGAGACCCTTCGGAGCAGGCAGAGAGGGGTGTGCTGATGAGAGACAGCAGGGAGGTGAGGACGAGGAGAGAGAAGAGTTAACTAAAATACAGGCCTTGTAAAGACTACACAAGCTACTGTCTTTTAATCAAATTTTAAAATATAGGCCAGACACAATGGTTCATGCCTAAAAACCCAGTACTTGGGAGACAGAGGTAGAGTTCAAGGTTAGCTTCACCTACATATGAGTTCCAGGCCAGCAAAGAATACATAGTAAGACTTTTTCTCAAAAAACAAACAAGACAGCCAACAAACAACACAATATAGCTTGTAATGATAAGTAAGAGAAGAGCTTAAAGGAAAATACCTTCTGTAGCTAGAGAGAGCTAGCAGAGCCATGGATCATCTGACAGGGATGGGATACCTCCAAGGAGGCCCCAAAAGATCCCCAAATAGTACAGGAGCTGGAACTCCTCCCTGCCAGACAGCTTCACTGTCCCAGAACCCACTGTGCAGGCTTGCTGGCAGTGAGGAGACCTGGGAAACATCAAATGGCCCACTGTTCTCCAACATCTCTGAGAACAAGCTGCCAGACTCATTTGTGCAATAGTGGTACTGCAGTTAAGTGTAACCAGCTGCTATCTGAGTGGAGCTGAGATCTCTCCTCCACAGAAAGGAATTCATGCACAGTACGGCAAACCTGGTCAAGAGCCATGGCAGGAAATCACATGTCTTTGGGAGCAGAGTTCTGAACACTGTATTTTAGCAAATAGCACAGTGTCAAGCTGCCTTCTAGTTATGTTTGTACCCATTGACACAGGCTACTCTCAGGCTTCATCGGAGAAGCCTCTCTTTTCTAGAAGAGTGGGAATGCAGAAGTAAATGGTGAATGAGTTCTCAGCCCTAAACATGACATTCCCACTAAGGTTCAGGGAACAGTGTGTAAGAGAGGACAGGAGACAGGAAGAAGGGCTTTCGATGCCATGTCCAAGGCAGGACATAGCCAATGAGACCACAAAGTCGCTGCCGTGGATACCTGCACTGACTCTGCCCAAGACTGAGCCCACCGACAGTCAGTCCAGCCTGCAGAGGGCCTCAGGAGGCAGTACGCTCACTGCTGGGCAATCTGCTACTGACACATTCAGGGAATGGAGAACCACTGCCCTCAGTTCCGAACCCACTGATGATGTCACCAGGCCCCAACAGTTCCAATCCAAAAGTCACAAAGATGGCCCCAGTTAAATCATGCCAGTCACAAAGCAAAACCATTAGTCATGAGCCTGGGGAAGGGACTGGTAAGGATGAGTGGGTGTGGCAGGGAAGGAAGGGAGGAAAGAGAAATTCAAATACACTGTACACATAGTTGAGATTGTCAAACAACAACAAAAAGAAACTCCAGACCTCTTGTGATCTTTAATTTTTCAAATTAATTCGACTCTTAAAAAAAACTAAAATTAATACACGGAGTTAAAATAACTACAATAAAAGCAAGCATATAGTATGACTGCAGTTTAAAATTAATAGGCAAAGGATATTCCTTTGAGCAAATTAGAAATTTGGAGAACCCTCTCTTGTTGCATTTTGGTGCTGACCATCAAACATTTGTAAACTGTCTCCTTAGACCCACCAATCCATGATATTGGAAGTTCTACTTTAACAATGTTAACCATCGTTAATGAGAGAGCTAGCAGAGCCATGGGTCATCCATTGTTAATGGATGGGTTAACCATTGTTAATGACTTAATTATGTCATTATGAATAAATTCATGGACCAAAAAAATCCACTGTGTCATGTCCTTGCACAGCTCCAGGGATTGGCCTACCTGGGGTGGCAAGGGAATAAAGAAAAAAACAGATACACACACAGGCACATGTACAAAAAATCTAGGATGTATCTGGTGGGCTGGGCTCTTTGATGGAGAAATCCTAAACACCGAAAGCTCGTAGTGTTTATTATACACAACTGAACAAGAAGGCAGGGCTACTACATA
>NW_022196905.1:94377289-94377596 GCF_008632895.1 Mastomys coucha
TATACAGCTGAACAAGGAGGCGGGGTTAGTGTATACAACTGAACAAGGAGGCGGGGTTAGTGTATACAGTTGAACAAGGAGGCGGGTTAGTGTATACAGCTGAACAAGGAGGCAGGGTTAGTGTATACAGCTGAACAAGGAGGCGGGGTTAGTGTATACAACTGAACAAGGAGGCGGGGTTAGTGTATACAACTGAACAAGGAGGCGGGTTAGTGTATACAGCTGAACAAGGAGGCGGCGTTAGTGTATACAGCTGAACAAGGAGGCGGGGTTAGTGTATACAACTGAACAAGGAGGCGGGGTTAGT
>NW_022196905.1:94378287-94390241 GCF_008632895.1 Mastomys coucha
GGTTAGTGTATACAGCTGAACAAGGAGGCGGGGTTAGTGTATACAACTGAACAAGGAGGCGGGGTTAGATGATGTAAGTAGGTCTTCACAGGCCACTAGCATCTGGGGAGAGAAAGCTGCACACTGTCACCATTCACTCTTGGACCTGAGGAAGGGTTTGCCGTCCCTCTAAGCTTCACCAGAGGAAAGGTAGGCTTTGGCATGCCCACAGGGCTGACACGTTGGAGTCCTTGACAAGCTGTGTCCATATCAAATGCCCACCTTCACTCACAACTTCACTGCCTCCCTACCCCAGGAAATCCCATTTACCTTGACTTGAAACTAGACATACAGTTTTATTTTATTTATTTGTGGTCTTTTTTGACATAAGATCTCTATGTAGTCTTGGCAGTCCTAGAACTTACAATGTAGACCAGGCTGACCTTGAACTCACAAAGATCATCTGGCTGCTAAACCCAACTTGCCTAGATTAAAGGGGTGCAAAGCCATGCTTGAACAAAGTCGTGCTTGGACTCATTAGTGTTGACTCGTACTCTAACAAGCCATTCCAATTGCTGCACTGATATCGCTCGGCTCTTTTCTATAAACTTCAGATGACAGAGCCACAGACATCTAAAAAGGTGAGGGCTGTACTGAGAACACTGGAAAGGGGAGACACCTCGGGACCAGCCAAGACCCATGCATGGGTGAGCTCAGACTCCCCTGTTCACGGCCCTTGAGAGCTGGGGTCTCAGCCACGTGGGCTGGCAGCTTCCATTGCACTGATGGCTACTGAAGCCAGAGGACAGATGCAGCCTATGGTCTTTGAAAATCCTGTAGAGAAGTTTAAGCAGAGTAAGCTTACTCTGTAACTGAAATGGCACTTGTTGGTCTCCAGCTTTAAGCTTCGAGAATCAGTCCTATTTCTCTAGAAAATAGCTACTTGGTTTCTTTTCTGTTTTATAGCCAGTTCATTTAAATTCATTATGTTTTCTATTATGCAAAACTTTAGAGCAAAACAGAGTCATAGGAAATAGGATTATGCAATGTCAAGAGCCAAATAAGAAAACACTTACTGCCGGGCGGTGGTGGCGCACGCCTTTAGTCCCAGCACTTGGGAGGCAGAGGCAGGCGGATTTCTGAGTTCGAGGCCAGCCTGGTCTACAGAGTGAGTTCCAGGACAGCCAGAGCTGCACAGAGAAACCCTGTCTCAAAAACCAAAAACAGAAAATATTTACAATATTACAATCTAATAATATATTAGAGAGCAGCGGCTCTACTGATATATACATGGGTTGAATGGTTGAAACATGGAAACCTTGAGAAAATGGAGAATCTGAAAAGACACCTTCCTGGTTACACTCCTTTGCACAAACAGGTGGAAACGTTGATGAGTGAGGATCATGTTCTCACTGCAGGAAGGGTCAAATGAAGGGACCAACGTGAATCTGTCTTTCAAACTGCAGCTTGACCTGGTCCACCTGTAATCTTGGCGCTCACAAGCTCTAGGCTGTCCTTGAGTTCATGGCGAGTCTGAGGCTACAGAGGACCCTGCCTCACGAGAACAGCAGCCAAACATAACCTCATGCATGTATCTACGTATGAAGCATACTATACCCACACAAACAAATGGCACATGCATGTGCATATATGTTCTTATGTATAAACGCACATATGTTTACTAGCTTTGTTCCCTGATGGGGCCCACAAACAACACTCAGCACTGACAGACGGCCAAATGTGTTCATTTCTTCTTGAACCACACCCACACAGGGCAATGACTAACTCCAAGTGCTGAGCCTTAAAGGTACATGACAAGCCTTCGTATAAAGGGTAAAAATAAGGGCACGCTCATTTAAAAAGAATTGTTGGGCACATAAAAGGACAGAAGAATCCAGTGAGACATGGGGAAGTTTGAGGACCAAATTCTGAGAAAATAATGAATGAATAATCATGAGGGGTGTGAGGGGTGGGAGCGACCATGAATTCATACCAATAATAAACAGAATAATTCCAACAATTATCACCAACAAATGTTACATACAAGAGATGAAATATTATGAGGAATTGCATTTTATTACTTCCTTCCCCACAAACTCTTCATTAGCTGCCAAGGAGTTACTATGACCACAAAGGAAGGAAATCTGACAGGGAAACAGGTGGTCAAAATCTGTATCTCAAATAATGGGCAAGACATATTCCTTATATAATATTTCATCCAAGGATGCTCACTTGATATCACAGCAAGTCAGGGTTTTACTGCTGTGAACAGACACCATGACCAAGGCAAGTCTTATAAAGGACAACATTTAAGCCAGGCGGTGGTGGCACACGCCTTTAATCCCAGCATTTGGGAGGCAGAGGCAGTCGGATTTCTGAGTTCGAGGCCAGCCTGGTCTACAGAGTGAGTTCAAGGACAGCCAAAGCTTCACAGAGAAACCCTGTCTCGAAAAACAAAACATTTAGTTGGGACTGGCTTAAAGATTAAGCAGTTCAGTCCATTATCATCATCAAGTGGGGAGCAGGGCAGCGACTAGGCAGGCATGGTGCAGGAGGAGCTGAGAATTCCACATCTTCATCTGAAGGCTGCTAGTGGAAGACTGACTTCCAGGCAGCTACGACTAAGGTATTAAAGCCTATACCCGAAGTGACACACCTACTCCAAGGCCATACCTCCTCATAGTGCGGCTCCCTGGCCCAGCCATGACAAAACAAAGGGAAAGGAATAAGTACACAGTGCACACTCAAGACACAACAAAAGACAAGGTGTGAACAACTATTCCAGAGTAAGCGACAGTCTGGACTTGTTAAGAGTCTGAATGTGAAATGTCCCCAATCAGCTCATGTATTGAATGCTTGGTCTTTAGCTGGTGGTACCTGGCTAGAAGGAAGAAGTCACCAAGGTGACTCTGATGGTGGGTTTCCCTTACCTCTTCTGCTTCCTGAGACACTGAGCCTCTGGCACACTTCTACCTCCATGATTTTCTGCCCAAGGATAGGATCACCCAACCATGGGATGAACCCCTGGAAGCATTTACAGCACCTGCTTCCTCTTTAAGTTCTTTCTCAGAGCTGATGATGGCTAAGCAAAGGAGACTCAATACAACATCTAGATCAACACAGGACCACAGATGACCTTGTGCACTCAAAAGGAAAGCAAAGTGCTCTAAGACTGTCTGCTACAAAGTGAAAGGAAAATGGTAGATTAAAGTAACATAGCAGGCTTGGGCACGCAGAAGCCTGTTGATTAAGAGATTACATTCTTCGAATCCACACTGAGACTTATAGCAAAAGGGCTGCCACTCATTGATGGAACTCTTAAATGTCTGCGTGTGCTTACACATAGACATACACATAGAAACAGTCATATGTAAATGAGTAATAAATCCCTGCAAGAAAAGGGCAGCAATATGCAGATCTAATAAAGAAACACAGTGTTCTCTATAGTATCTTTTGTAACTCCTCTATAATGTTTGAAATTATTTCTGAAAGACAACCTCAGAAACTGGGATCTGTTCCATTTTAGGAATCCAGCACAACCAACTGCGAAGCTAAAAAGCTTGCACACGACCTATGTTATGCAATAATATCACTTTCCTTCCCTTTCCTTCAAGCCCCACACCCAAAATTGTACCCTCAGGGAAAGCTGCCCGCTGTCAGGTTTTTCCCCTCCGTGATCACGTGGCCCGGGATCTGAACACTGAAGCACTGAGCACTTCACCTGGTGACTACTGCTACCCACTCGCCATGGCCCCTGAGTTATCCCGCACACGGCTTACAGACCCATTTCATTCCACAGTCAGATGAAATCTGACCATGATCCTTCTAGGTTGCTTAACAGGAGGTGAATTAGACAGGAAAGAACTTACTATATAAATTTAAGTCACAACACTGGCAAAATACATTACAGATACGTTTTTAGATCTTTCTTCCTCCTTCTGGATCTTGAGAAATATGCAAATATTAATACCCAGGGACTTTTGTAACTTCCCAAGAGTATTGTCCAATGAGTGCCATGAGGTCAGTCAGGAGACAACTGCAGAGTCCATCTTTTGTTTTCTTGTTTGTTTCACTAGTTTGTTTAGTGTTTGCTTGTTTGCTTAGTATGCATGTGTGTGCCAGAGTTTGTGTACATGCAGGTCAAGGACAACTTCCACCATGTGGATTCCAGGAACTGAACTCCCCATTTGTCAGGCTTTGTGGCAAGGGCCTTCTGCTGAGCCACTGCGCTGGCCCTCTGGGAGCCACTCTTAAGGCAGCTATGGTGAAGCAACTCAGTCGGTGCTTCCTTCGCAGATAACATGGAACAGAACTCTGGGAAGAGGAGGAAACCCAGAGAAGAGAGAGGAAGGAAAATGGAGAGGAGGAGAAATGCAATTTAAGGAAGAAAAAGGGGCAGCAAACAGAGGACACCAGGGAAGTCTGTCTTATCAGGTCACACAGCACAGCAGCCCCTCATCTAACAAGGCAGTATCCTAAGAGTTAACTGCCCTCTCCATCCTATAGACAAGCCAACAGGACACGACCAGGGAAAACTGCTGTTTATCTGTTTTGTTGGAGAACTGGTCTCACTAGGTAGCAAAACTGGCTTAGAATTCACCATGCAGCACAGGCTAGCCTCGACTCAGGGACTCTCTCGTGTAAGCCTCACAGGAATTCTGCACCATCAAGGCTGGCTCTGATACCTCAGAAGTGACATGGGACAGTCCTATTGACATGTTCTATGAAAACTCAAATGGCTGTCTCTGCTGCTTTCATTTTGCAGATTTATAGTTTCCCAGTTCTGGGAATTAACCCTCTGCTATATACGACTGAACCTATGCTTATTGTATGCCAAAGTCAGAAGATATACCTGTATCTGGCTTGTAGGACCCACTGATTTTGGATAACAGTAGCAGGTTAGGTTACTTCCATGAGGAACTTTTAGAATATTTTACAAGCATAAATATTTCCTTGATATTACATGCTAACAGTGCTAAAAACAACAGATGCGGAGATCCACAAGGGTCTCGGCTTCTTGGGACAAGGGTAGACCTCCAGTTCACACAAACAAAAAGCTAGTGAGCTGGACACAGATATGAAAATCCCATAACCTGTGGTGTGTGTGACCTCTGTCCACACAGCATAATTCCTGCTTTTGGTATTTTCATAAGACAGCATTTGTCTTTCGATCTTTAACTTAAATTATGTGCCATGGGAGGGGGAGGTCACAGATCCTCTCAGTTGCAATTTAGCCCTTGCTTGCGTTTCTATAGGTCAGAGCATGCAAATATGTGTCTGTTAAAACTAAAGGGAGTCCAGAGTGGAAGTGTTTGACCTAACTTCCACTTGTCTGGAAGCTGCGGAGAGCGTCTTCCTCTTTAGGCCTCTCCTCATGAGGGAGACAGAAACCATATTGGTCTTTTGGGATGTGGAAGTTAAAAATAAGTCACTCAAAATACACCACTGTTCCACCATGTTCCCCTTCCTGTTAACTGATTGATAGATTGAGATAGGGTCCTCTCTGTAACCCAGGCTGGCCTGGAACTCATTATATTTTAGCCACTGTTCTATTGCTGTGAAAAGACACCAAGACCCAGGCAACTCTTACAAAAGAAAGCATTTAACTGAGGGCTTACTCAAGGTTTAGTCCATTATCCTCCTGGCAGAGCTGAGGAGAGCATAGTGGCACACAGGGTCCTGGACTAATAGCTGAGAGCTACACCCCGACCACAGCTGAGAGAAACCAAACGTTGGGCCCAGTGGGCCCAATGTGAGCTTTTTGCAACCTTAAAACCCACCCCTACAGACACACTTCCTCCAACAAGACTAGTCCCACTCCAGCATGGCCATATCTCCTAATCCTTCTCAAATACAGCCAATCCCCAGTGACTAAGCTTTCAAATAAGTGAGCCTATGGGAGCCATTCTTACTCAAACTACTTTGAATTTAAAATTATTTAAACTACTCCAGGTCGTAGTTTAATGTGTAGCAATCATTCTGCCTCAGCTTCTAGAATCCTATGATTACAGGTGTGAGCCACATATGTCTTAACAAAGGGAGTAAAATTCAAGTCTAGACAATACTCCCTTTCTACTAGAAGGATCTAGGCCTCATCAAGGAGAAAGAGAACTTGAGGTCTGAAAACCAGTGTGGAAGACACTACAGCCCCACCCTTGTCCTAGCCATGCCTCTCCCCAGTTAATGACCCCATGGACACAAACCATCCTGCCTTGATCAGATTCTCTCAACTCAATATTCTGTTCAACTTATTACATAAATGTTCTATTCCAGCTGCTTCTCCAGCCCTTTGTTTCTTTCTGAAGTATTTCTTTATTTCTTGTAGCATGTAACATAACTTTAATATCAAATGTCCCCCACAGGTACATGTGTGACAGGCTAAGTCTCTAAGACTGGTGACTGAAGGGGTGGGGGGGCTGGTGGGTACCAGGAGGTGAAGCCTGGCTGGGAGACATGGACCACCATGGGTGTGCCTTCAAAGGACTCCTGCCCCTTCCTGCCTTCCCATCTCTCTGCTTGCTGGCTGCCACAGAACGAGACCTGCTCCATTTTCCTTCTTCCATGGGGTCCCCTTGGCACAGCCCAGAACAGCAGAGCAGCCTAGATGAAAACCTCAATGACAAAGTCAGTTGCTCCTTCAAGACGCTCTCCTTTCCCACGTCCACAGCCATGGCACCCAGATGGGTTAGCCTATCTGTTTTCAATTTAATCATCTGGCCCAGCCCCTGCCAGAGGAAGATGGAGCTGAAAATTTTGTCTCCTTACAAGGGAAAAGACAAATGAGATATTTAGTAAAGTTCATTCTGATTCATGAAACTAAAGACTATTTTTCACAGCTGGGTCTAAGCGTCAAAAATTAAAATTCTAGTTGGATCAGAGAGCGGTCCTCAGCCCCGTGAGCAGGCATTCCTCCCCACGTGCTGTCAAGCGGCAAGTGCTGTTACAAGATTTATTTTGTTTCCACAAAAATGTTTTTAAAAAAGCAATTTCTTCTAAGCAACATCAAAAGGAATGCATCGAGAGGCTATGAATACAGCAGCCTGAATACAGCAGCGCAGGCGCTCCAATCTTGGCAGTCTACATCGAGGGATCAAAGGGACTGTCACCCCACACACAAACACACTCTCCACATGTGATACTCAACTATCCACTCTGCTCTCTTCAAATGGTTTCTGAAGTGAAATGTTACTCTCTAGCACAAACTGTTGGTCTTTCTCAGAACATGATTACTCAGAGATTTCTGCAATGGGGATGAAGTACCGGTATGGCTCATACCCACATTCATTACTTCATTACTCAGAGACTTCTCCCATGTAGATGACATTCGTGCGTGGCCTTTACTCTCAGCACAGGAACTTCGCATTTGACCATTTCACTTGGTCCAAGTCGCTGCCCTATTTCATGCCAACATCTTTCACAAATTAGCATGTTACTCCTGACAAGAATCAGGTGACATGGATATATCAATCCTATCTTTATTAATTGTTGATGCTTAGACCCGGCTGTGAAGAGTATCTTTAGGGAGAACTTTACTAATTTACTAAATTGAGAATGAAGTTAGGCAGCCATAGGTCCCCGGGCCTGTATGTAAAGAGCACATAGCCTCAGAGGGCATTTTTCCCGAAGCTGTGGAAGTTGCCAGCCTGGGGGCCACCACGGCTGCATTCCCCGTGGCCGCAGACACCAGGCAGTAGAATTAATGGGTGAGAATAAATAAAGAACTCACGCCCACCTCCCTGAGTCCTCTGTGGGGCAACGCCATGGACCCACTCGCAGCCCTAGATTACTATGAAAACCAGGCCATAGAAAGAATCTCCCCCACACGAGAGAGACAGAGAGACAGAGAGACAGAGAGACAGAGAGCTCGAATGATAAAGAAGTGCATAAAATAATATGTAGAACACCCTAGTTGTAATTGGCTGAATTTAGCTTAAAAACTCATGTGTATAGTAGAGGATTGCAAATTCGATCATCAGTAGGAGGAGAGGAGCTCGGCCCTGTGAAGGTTCTGTGCCCCAGTGTAGGGGAATGCCAGGGCCAATAAGTGGGAGAGGGCGGGGTGGCAAGCATGGGGAAGTGGGAGGCAACAGGGGTTTGTTTTTGTTGTTTTTGTTTGTTTCTTTGTTTTTTTGGAGGGGAAACTGGGAATGGAGAAATTTACATGTAAATAAAGAAAATATCTAATAAAAAAGAAAGAAAGAAAATGCCCTAAAAAAAAAAAAAACTCTGGTCTAGCACAGCAAAATCGTTCACCTCCCGAGGGCCCAGCGGAGAAACTTCGAGTTGAGAAATAATCAGCGTGAACCCCACGCAGACACTCACGCGAACATCCTCTGCTTTGACAACAAAGCCTGCAGCTGTAGCTCAGCTCCAGAGGATCCCAAGCAAGGAATGCCTCCGAGTTACATCTTACCTGCGTGCTGCCTGCCGAGAACTAAGGCTACGCCTGCCAGACTGGAAAGGTTAGTGAGAGCATGTGTGAACAAACGAGTGCAGGCCCGTTTTACCATTTATTTGCTTTTTGCTGTTTATGAATAAATAAAAGTACTAGAACCTTTTCCACCGGGTTTTGAGGAATTTGTTTCCACCACGCTTTATGGCCTAAATCGCCACACTGGACCAGGGAAGCAGACTGGGGCAGTCTGCTGACTGCACAGCCTCCGCTCTGTTCCCTACACCAGGGCTTCCTCACCACAAAGGCTCCAGTCCTAACAAGGTTGCCTACCTAACATAGACATCAGATTACAACCGGGATCTGGCTCTGAATCTCGCCCCACTACTGCATGGTCACACAGCCGCCATGGGAGAGTAGGACACTGAATATGCCCTCGGAAATGTGGAAGAAGCAATGCAAACTATTTTAACTTGTGTGCCCACAGAGAAAAAGCCTTTTGACCAACTGACAAAATGTCTCTTGCCTTCCCAACAAAAATCACACTGACCCCGGCTCACTTCATTAACCCGAAAGAAACCTCACCTGTTCATACATTAGCCTCAGTCAAGCAGTAACTACTCTGTTGCTATCCAATTTCCTGAGATTTTCTTTTAAATCTCATATGGCTTCCTGCTCCTACAACAGGGTTATTTTCTCACCTCCCTAGGCAGACTCCAGGAAGAAACAAATAAAGAATGTGGATTTCTATAAGAATTAGTCTCAACTATCTCCAAAAGGTCATAGATACAATGGAGGAGAGAAAGCTGGGCATGGCTGCGGGGTGTGCCTAAGATCCTGGGATTGGGGCATGGCTGTGTGGTGTGCCCAGGACCCTGGTACTCTGCTATTGAGCTACGTTCTTGAGTTCCAATTCCAGGGCTCCCCTAAAAGTGGAAGGAACTTCCTCAGTGCTCAGTGCCAGCTCTCAGGACAAACTGAGGCAGGGTGAAGGTGAGAAGAATCAATTCAGATTATGACTGCTCTCTCTTTCCCTTCTGTAAACAAATGCATGTGATTCCACCACAGAGCCAGGTAACAGTCTGTTACATAGATGAAGATTTGTGGCTGAGCTGTACGCATCTCTCCTTAATGCATACATTGTTATAGTGTTCACTATAGTGTCCCAGCAAGGAAAACCAAAAATTAGAGGACTAAATTATGTTTTCATAAAATGAGAATTATGTACAATGTCCCACATCTTGTCTACTAATTACATTGTGAGTTGTTTTCTAATTCTTAAAAGGTCCAAACATTCTGAGACCCAGGACTCAGGTAAAGCATGCAGGCAGGAGTACAGGGCGGGTAGGATGGCTCAGAGGGTAAGGGCACCTGCTGGTACCTGATAACCCAAGCTCAAGCTTCAGAATCCACAGGGCACTAGGAAAGAGACAACACCCGAAGGCTAGCCTGTGACTCCACCTGCAATGCAGTGTCCGTGTGTGGGCACACATCTGCACAACAAATGAGCAAACGTTTTAAAAAATAAACTGTGATCTGACCACTCATGAGGAGGGGATGGTCTGGCCTACATAGTGAGTTCTACAACAGCCAAGGCTACAGAGTAAAGACTCTGAGAAAATAAAATAAAGCTAAAAAAAAAAAGGAGACAAAGTCAAAAAGATGACAAAGGTTACACATAGTTTTGCTGTATTTGTCAGACAAAGCCACTGCATCTCTACAGTCATAAGGCAAGACTGGAGTATTCATGCAAGGAGATTAACAATTATTCTCATTCAGCCTCATAAAGCAGAGCTACAGAAATAAAGTCTAGCATAAACCCAACACCCATAAATGCAAGAAACCACAAAGAGCTACCTCAAATCAAACAGTTTTGAACTTAAATCTCAAAAGTTTCCTTCAAGGACAAGTCTCTCAGTTCCCTGAGTAGTTACCACAGTGAACAGATTCACTGTCTTCCTGACAAAGCATCATAGAGAATCCTCCTTCCCCCACCTTGCTCCGGAGAGCAGTCTCCTGCATGAACACTAACCTGAACTCTTCTGAGAATGACTACCAGACACCCCTCAGAACCGGGCCATGGCTCCGCTCTCCTTTGAGAATGACTCCTGGACATCCTTTAGAACACCAAGGTTTGTCTTGTCTTGTTGACCTTCACACTCAGACTCTGAACACAGCCAGAAAGCTGAGCAATCACCGGGAAGAGGCAAAACCAAGAGTCCAGGCCACACCCGAACAGAAACAAAGGGACAGACACCTAAAACAGCCCCACCGCTGGCAGCCCCAGCACACCTCCTATACTGGAGTCCTGTAGTATGTTGCACTGAGATAATTGTTTTTAAAGTAACTCTCCAAAGCCAGGTGTGCAGGCACATGCCAGTCATCCCAGGACACAAGAGGATCACAAGTTTGAAACCTATAGGGACTCCAAGGGAGATCCTGTCTTGTACATGCATTGTCTACAGAGAAAGATAAGTGAGCGTCTACCTACAGAGTAAACTAACACACTAAATACCAAAATACCAAAAATATGACCAGGTCTGGCCGTGCTGGAGACTCAGTTTCAAGTCAGGAGGTTCTCTCCCCAGATAGAATTTAACTCCGTCCAGAGTCAGATCAGACACGAAACACTTTACTCCAAACACTTTCCTATCAGGGACTTGTAATTATTCTCACCAACAGAATAAGATGTTTGAAACCCATGTTTAATATAATGATCACCCATAGGTCATTATATTAACAACCATCTTCACATACTAAATTCTAACATATACACAGTCAAAATGCTTTATGCCCAAAAGGGCGAAAAAGGGGAAAAGTGAGATGTTTTCCCTGGGATTCCCAAGCAGTTGCCGAATGAGCCCTGGGACTGTTGCCTCCCTACAGAAAATTAGAATAACAATACTGGAATCTATTTGTTAGGAAGAATAAGTGAAGAAGTAAGTGCATGGGAAAGAAAAGAAACAGTAATGGCTACCTGCTAATAATACTGCTTTTATTACCATTAGATGCTATTCAAATAAAGTGGGTGGATTTCAAATATAAATGTGACATTATCAAACTACATTCTTTGAACAGGCCATTCATTCTTCAGCAGGTGCAAGAAATGAAAAATACTGAAAAGCATGATCTAAGAAACAGAGATGATAGATAAGCCCACATGAAAATGTACTCACTGATTTCTAGATGAACTAAGTGTGTGGGAAGACCCCACAGCCAGGCACAGTGCATTCTCTTTTCCTCTTAATACTCTGTGTGTGTGTGTATGTGTGTGTCTCTGTGTGTGTGTATGTATATGTAGGTGTGCATATATATACGTGTGTATGTGTATGTGAATTCGTATGAGTGTGTTTTTGTGTATGTATGTGTGTATGTGTGTATATATGCATAAATGTGTGTATGTATACATGTGTACATATGCATATATGTGGTTACATATGTGTGTGTATGTGTGTGTCTGGGTATGTATATGTGTATGTATATGTGTATGTATATGTATGTGTGTGTACCTGTGTCTGTCTGTGTGTGTACCTGTGTGTGTGTGTGTGTGTGTGTGTATGTGTGTGTGTGTGTGTGTGTGTGT
>NW_022196905.1:94390280-94456790 GCF_008632895.1 Mastomys coucha
GAGAGAGAGAGAGAGAGAGAGAGAGAGAGAGAGAGAGAGAGAGCATGCATGCAGAGGGCAGAGCACAGCCCTAGGGACAGCACCTGCCCTCTGTCTTGTCGGAGACAGTCCCTCTGTTATGTGCTATTGTACACCCCAGACCACAGCTCCCAGGAATTCTCCTCTCCCCACCTCCCAATCTGTCATCACAGCACTCACTGTGTCTGGCTGAGACTCCACTCTCCCCAGCCTGGCATGAGCCATTCTTTAAAGTGAGATGGCTTGCTTTCTGGAAAACTTTTAGTAGCTTTCCTTCAAAGATATATAAACATACACACGCACAGCAAAAACACAAGGCTTGTCCACTGATTAATGGAAAAGGTAAGATTTGAGACAGGGTTTCTCTGTATAGCCCTGGTTGTCCTGGAACTCACTCTGTAGACCAGGCTGGCCTCGAACTCAGAAATCCACCTGCCTCTGCCTCTGCCTCCCAAGCGCTGGGATTAAAGGCGTGCGCCACCACCGCCCAGCTGAGATTTGCTTTTTAACTAAGCCAAATCTTAGCTCTGCTCTTTAAATTTTAACTTTTAAATCAAAACTAGGACAGAGGTGAATATTCATACCTATGAGGTTCTTAAAGACATCTCTTGAGCTAAGAAATGAGATATTCTTATTTTGATATTAACAAATATTAGGCAAGTATATATATGGTATATATGGTAAGTCATATATATGACTCCGCCTTTCTCTGCCTGTTCACAGCACCTGCTTTCAGCCTTTCTCTGCCTGTCCATGCCACCTGCTTTCTGCCTTTCTCTGACTGTTCACGCCATCTGCTTTCATATGCACCATCTGTGCATCACAGGATCTTGACCCTGGACATTTGAAGTTTGAGTCTAGGCCAATTTTTTGAGGCTCCTCCTCCTTCAATGCATGCAAAAAACTAAACAGCCCCCAAAGAGCTCATGTCCCACAGACTTCCCAATGCCTATCTTTCTTCTGTATCATTTGTATTGCCAAGAACTTGCAAGGACTCATTCGTGTTTGTTCTCTCTTGTCTTTCTGACAGGACCTCCCTACTAGACCAGGCTGACCTCACACTCTGACTGTTGCCTTCCAGCTGATGAAGTTACAAGTGTCCATAAACTGCTAAAGAAAAAGCAGTCTTCCTTTTTATTATATAAAGAAAAAAAAGTGTTTGGGCACATATCTGATGCCTGGCCAAGTTAGGTCAAAGTGCTTGGATGAGGGAAATTCCTCCTCCTAAATTTCCCCCTTCTCTTTACTTACCCACAGATACATTTTTTTTTTTCAACGACTAGCGCCCTCAGGAAGCCCCTAAGCAGCCACAGACATCTCAAACCATATTAATACATCCAAGTGTTTTTAGCAGAGATTGTGGTACAACAGTCCACAGGTGGATAAAGAAAATGTGGTACATCTACACAATGGAATACTATTCAACTATGAAAAACAAAGATTCTTGATTTTGCAGGCAAATGGATGGAACTTGAAAATACTACCCTGAGTGAAGTAATCCAGACCCAAAAGGACGTACATAGTGTGTACTCACTTATGAGTGGACATTAGCTATGACCTACAGGACAGCCGTGCTACAATCCACACACCCAAAGAAACTAGATAATAAAGAGATCCCAGGGGAGGATTCAAGAATCTCACTCAGAGGAGAAACTGAATAGCCATGAGGGGAGGATGGAGAGAGGGACTGGGTAGGAAAGCGGTGAAGAGGGGGAAAAGGCTGGGGACCAGGGGGTGGGGGTGAGAAAGAGCTGGGAGTGAGAATAGAAATGGGGGGATTTAAAAACAAAACAGAACAAAAAACCAAAATGCAGTCCCCAGGGAAAAAGGGCCAACTGGCATCCCAGAAAGGCCATGAGGAGATGGACAGCCCTGAATCTCTGCCGCTCCTTTTCACAGGCCAAGCAAAGCCCTCACGGACTGTGCCCGGCTGCCTGTACATGGCCAGCCTTCTGACATCAACAAAGCCATGTTCTTGATGAGAAAATGTGAAGAGCTCGGGAAACCCACCTGGCAGACAGTTGAAAACAACAAGGCTGTGAGCTAAAAAGTCTGGGGCCTCCAGGTTTCCACTTTTATCACCAGGGACACTACACAGGGATTGGTTTTCACTGACTAGCGGAGGTCAATGGACACTTTGCTCTCCAAATAAGTATCCTATCTGTGGGAGTGCTTTGGATTTAAACTTCAGTTCAGTGAGGCGGTGTGCAAACAAGGCATTACTCGAAGACTACAGGAAAAGGAAAAATTACACCAAGCTTCACAGTGAAAGATAAAAGTATGATGCAGATTATAAATATTTGTAGTGGCTAGTCCTGGTTGTCAACTTGACTCTATCTGGAATGAACTACAATCCAGAATTGGAAGGCTCACCTGTGGTCCTAATCTGGAGGCTGAAAGATACAAGTTTCTGACCTGGATCTCGGCATGGAGATCTTGAGGCATAGTGGCTATGAATCCCAGAAGATTAAGACAGGAAGATCTCAGAGTTCAAGGTCATCTGGGATTAAAGGTGTGGTGGCACAAGGCTATGAATCCCAGAAGATTAAGACAGGAAGATCTCAGAGTTTCAAGGTCATCTGGGACTAAAGGTGTGGTGGCACATTTATCTTTAATCTAGGCCACACTTTCTGCTGCAGACCTATATAAGGACACTGGAAGAAGGAAGGCTCTCTCCTCTGTCTGCTTGCCTTGTTGAGACTGAGCAACTGCTAGATCCTAGGATTTCTACTCACAGTTGCTACTGACCATTGTTGGGAGTTGGACTACAGACTGTAAGTCATCAACAAATTCTTTTACTATTTAGAGACTACCATAAGTTCTGTGACTCTAGAGGACCCTGACTAATAGAATATTCCTAAATTATCTACCTACTTAGTAACATTAGTTTATCTACAGTGAAGAAGACCAAACTAAGGGCCTTAGCCATGCTGGGCAGATGCTCTATCACCAAGTGAAACTCATCTAGTCCTCCTGGGTCCTAGGCTTTAACCATTGTGTCTTAAAATTAAGGAAAAATAAATTATAACTTAAAATTCTAAAGTCATTAGCAATGCAATCTTATTTTGCCACTTTGTCTTTTCTGATTATAGAAACTTTATACACCTGGCACTTTCAATTTTGCACTAAGGATCTGTATTCACAAATTCACCTGGATTTTCTTGAGTTCCTTCCCTGAACTTTTAAGTTTTCCTCGGTTGGTACTGGGGACTTAATGTCAACATGTGCTACTCCACTTAGTTTTCGGAGTATGTCTGCCGGAGGGGCACTAGCAGGCTGTCTTTAAAAAACAAAAAGCAAGAACAAAACGATGTATGTATTTATTTATTTTATGTGTATGAGTACACTGTTGCTCTCTTCAGAAGTGGGCATCAGATCTCATTACTGATGGTTGTGAGCCACCATGTGGTTGCTGGGAATTGAACTCAGGACCTGTGGAAGAGCAGTCAATGCTCTAACCACTGAGCCATCTCTCTGTTCTTCAGGAGAAAGAAGTCAGGTGATGTTTAGAGACTAGGCTTTAACAACACAAAGGCCAGTGTGAGGTTTTAAATGCCCCTCCCCTAAGCCTGCCAGGAGCTACTTAAGGACTATGGGACTCCAGGAAATGTAGGCTGGTACAGGTAGAAAAGCCTGTCAGAGGAGTCTAACTAGGACTCTGCAACCAAGGATGCCAGAGATGGGGAAAAAACACTGTGTGCAGAGGACAGGCCCTTTGCTGAGAGCTGGCACCTCTGCCTAGGTCCCTGGGTTGCCATGGATCTGGACCTGGAACACTCTCCAAAGCCTGATACCCTGTCCCTTTTGTCCCTTTTTGGTTAAGCAAATTTCAGTTGAGGGATTTTCAACCAGCAGAGGACTATCATGGCCCAAAAGGCGCCATCTCTTAAAGACCATTACCGAAGGACTCGAAGCCATGAAACAGTAAAAGCCCATGGCTAAAATGGACCACCACAGTTAAGCACCGCAGAGTCCTGGGACTCACAAGCACTTCACGATGCCATTTTCCACTCGACCTGGTCACTCCCAGTGGGGACAGCACAGCTGATTACAGGGGGCTGCTGATTACCCTGCTGCCGGCTTCACTGTGGCTCAGACAGTACGTTGCTTTCCATTTTGAATTCTGATCTTTCCTAGGGCCAGTGATGGTAGAATATTTTCTGATGATGGACAGAGGCAGAGGGCCTCAGCTCCCAGCCAGCAGTTAGGAGGATGAGTGATGAGACAGGCAACTGAGTGGTTGAAGCTCTGCAGTGGGTGGGCTATGTTGCTAAGCTGTGAAGCCCCTCAAGGTAAGGACACTATCAATCTGCTATAACTGTTTTCTGATGTGTTAGTTCATCAAAACCCAATGGTATTTTCCAGGAAAGAGATAAAGGAAATGTTTCTAACACACAGTTTTGTCGTTTACAGGCACCCATGATAAACGTACTGATGACTAAAAGGCAGAATCCGAGCCGAAGACAGTGAATTCCAATATGCCCAGTTTAGGTGACAATATTAACTGCCATGAAGACAAAGTGACTTGCCCTAGTTGACCCAGCTCTCAGGGATGAAGCGGGGTTGAAACCTGGATCTTCTGAATCCCAGCTCTGCAGACATGATGTGCCGCAAGGATTCCATCCCTTGCTCCTTTATGAAGTCCTACAACTGACCTGATGCTGTGTGCAGCGCTGGCATGAATCTGCACAGACAGGAATGACAGGCACTTGCTTCCTGAAGCAGATGTCAAGAAGTGTCACACCTGTGAGAAAGAAAGGGAGAGACTTAGCTTGTGTTCTGCATACCAGCCGACCCAGCACCCTCTCTGCTTCCTTAACACCTGAGAACACACCACTTCAGGCAGATAAAACTGCTTTTAAAACAACAGGTGATGGGGCTGGAGAGATGGTTCAATGGTTATGAGCCCTGGCTGCCCTTCCAGAGGTCCTGAGTTCAATTCTCAGCAACCACATGGTGGCTCACAAACACCTGTAATGGCATCTGATGTCCTCTTCTGGTGTGTCTGAAGACAGCTACAGTATACTCATATACACATAAAATAAATCTTTTAAAAAAAAAAAAACAACAACAACATTTGAAAAGGGGGCCAGCAAGATGGCTCAGTGCTTGCCACCAAGCCTGACAACCACAACCTGTGATTGAACCCTGGAATCTACAGGGTGGAAGGAAAGAACTGATTCCTGCAAATCCTCCTCTGACCTCCACAAGACTGCCATGGCGCACAAACACATACACAATGAATATATAAAATGTAAAAAGAAGCTTTTGAAAAAGAAATAGATGTGATGTGCTTTTTTTAAAAAAAAAAAAAAAAATCCATGAAAAGTAGATCAATTAAAGTATTCGATCCAAAACCTGGTTTCGAAGCTGAAACCAGGAGAAGTTATGTCAAAACACAGTGCCAGCACCAGGATGAGAGTCAGGGCAGATCTAACCCAGCTCCTCCCGTTGGGGACATAATACAGAGCGCAGTGTCTCCCCCTTCAGGGAGGAAAATAAAAACAAACTATTTCTCTAAGTGTGCCTGTCAATCATCAGAAGGTAAACCAAGTATAGAGCTGAATGGATGTGTGCAAATTTAAAACCAGAAACTCTGCATCCTCCCTGTAAGGTCACACGCAGGCCATACCACACACAGACTATATGAGTGCTTCTATTTGTGAGCCCATGTTTCAGTAGGAGAGCCCTAGCATACAGATATGGACTCTAGGCTCTAGACAACATCAATTCTGCTTCAGAAACTTTCCAGTTTTAACCAATTACTTCCTTGGTCTCAAGTCTCCTGTCTTCAGGAATGAATACCCGGCACTAATTCCAGCAGACCTCCTAACTCTATTCTTACTCTTGGCCAGTGTTCTGTACCTACAGAAGCATCGTCATAGTTAACAACATTCTGCTTTCTTGCATACGACTCGGTTGGGTCAAAAACTTTGTTAAATTCTTTAATCATAACAATTCAAACAAAAATCAGTTATCATTTAAACACCTCTCCAAGAAGAATCCAGCTGTGACAAGTTTCCCACTTCTTTGATGATTTCTAATGTTGCTATGGTTTTTATTTGTGTTATTTGTTGAGACAAGATCTCATGTAACCCAATCCAGCCTTAACTAAGTGTTGGAATTATAGGAATAACCATCATGCCAGCCAAGCTTGGCTGGTAATTAACTAGGAGGTAAAGTTAGAAAGAGAGGCACCTTGTCCCTAAACTTGATCCCTGGGACTCACATGGTGTAAGGAGAAAGCCAATTCATGGTGTTCTGCAAGCTGTCCTGACCTCCATAAGCACATGTGGTGGCTTGACTATGCTCTGCCCACGGGAAGTGGCACTCTTAGGAGGTGTAGCCTCGTTGGAGGAAGCGTGTCACTGAGGACTCCTAGTGCTCAAGCTCTGCCCAGTGAAGAAGAATCACTTTCCTCCTGGCTGATTTCAGATCAAGATGTAGAACTCTTAGCTCCTCCAGCACCACATCTGCCCACATGCTGCCATGCTTCCTGCCATGGTAATAAGGGACTGAACTTCTGAACTGAAAGCCAGCTCCAATTAAGTGTTTTCTATAAGAGCTGCTTTGGTCATGGTGTCTCATCACAGCAATGAAAACCTAAGTAGGACAGCATGCCGTAGCACACAAGCACTCCTCCCCCACAGACAGGCACAAATAATAAATATTACTATTTAAAACACTGCATTGCATCTTCAACAAATCTTAGTTGTATGCTGTATCAGGCAGTAGACACACACACACAAGCTTACTGAGAAAGAAGTCTTTAAACCAAGAAACTTAATAGCAGTATTAAGCATTCAAATGCCAGTAGGGGAAAAAACAGAAGTGACGTGTCCTAAATTCTGTCTTCAGAATATAGCTTAATAATAAGGTCTTACATAGCATAGGCTGGGCTTGAACTCACTATGTAGCTGATCCTACTGTGTCCACCTCTGAAGTGCTAGGATTCTAGGAGTGAGCCACTACCATTCATTTATGGAATGATGGGGACTCTATAAACAAATCCATAAAAATGATATCAAACAGCTCTTGTCTTACAGGATTTAACATTTTCATTCTGCATTACACTTCTGATATATATATATAGATATAGATAGATATATAATTATATATTATATATTATATATATCTATTATATCTATCTATCTATATCTATATCTATATCTATATCTATATCTATATATGTATGTATGTTTTTTTCCAGACAGGGTTTCTCTGTATAGCCCTTTCTGTCCTGGAACTCACTCTGTAGAGCAGGCTGGCCTCAAACTCAGAAATCTGCCTGCCTCTGCCTCCCAAGTGCTAGAATTAAAGGCATGTTCCATCACTGCGCAGCTCCAAAATTTATAAATGCTAGGCAAGTGCTCTACTAAGAGAACTACAGCCCAGTCTTAATTGTATTTTCAATATGTTATTTGCTACCTACAATAAGTATTTGTAAGAATTTAGTTAAATCCAAAGCAAAACAATAATATGAATATCACCAGGCTCATGTCTCTCAATCCTATGGAATGAAAATTGAATATACACATTCTCCTTAATTCTTAGGCACATATTCCAGAGAAATTTTGACATGTGGAACAGGAGACAAGTACCAAAACTTTTGCAGCATACATGTGTATAATAGTAAAAAAAAAAAAAAAATGTTTTTAACTAAAGAACTAGTAACTACATTGGGGTCCGTTTACAGAGCACAGGGTCATTCTATACTGAGAGCCAGTGACTCATATCCATTGGCAACAGCAGCTTGGGGGTGTAGGCTTAGTAAGAGTTCAAGGCCTTCCTCAGCTACACAGCAAACTGGAGGCCAGCCTAGACCCCATGAGACCCTGCCTCATACAATAACTGACCCAAGAATGTAAGTCAGTGACATCAAACAGGTCTTGTCTTATAAGACTTAATACTTTCATTCAATATTACATTTCCAAGACTTTTCCATTCAATTTTCATAATGATACCAAATGGATTCCCCACAATGTGCAAAGCAATTACGCTCTTACATGCAATAACAGTCCACATTTAGCCACACCTGCTCACTTTCTTACTTTTAGGATATAAAATGGATTCAACCACAATCTTCTTGCTCATTAAGGATGGTGCACATTCTACCCTATTTATTGGTTAATTCATGCTTTCCCTGTGGCGAAGGCTTCTCCCTATCTTCTGCTCACTTTCTTCCTGAGGTGTTCTTCGTCTCTCACGCATGCTGTGTAGGTGCAGATTTATCTGGTTTGGCCAGTTCTCATGGCCAGGCCCAAGCAGATATCAGATAGGTGGAAGGAGCAGGAAGCCAGGAAACTGTGAACAGCAAGGTAGAGCACCAATGTTTTTCTCAGTTCAGCCTTCTGAGCAGCATGCAATCTACAGAAAATGGCGACATGCAGACAGAAAATACTAAACAGCTGATGGAGCTTTCTAAGCTTTCATTTAAATGCAAGTTCAACCAAAAGAAATGCTTAGGAAATGATGTAGGTACATTCCAACTGCGGCGGCACACGACACAATTTCAAGGTGTCAAGTTCTAAAAGGGCCCCAAGCCGGGTGGTGGTGGTGCACGCCTTTAATCCCAGCACTTGGGAGGCAGAGGCAGGTAGATTTCTGAGTTCAAGGCCAGCCTGGTCTACAGAGTGAGTTCCAGGACAGCCAGGGCTACACAGAGAAACCCTGTCTCGACAAAAACAAAAAACAAAAAACTAAATGGGCCACAAGTTAGACAGTATTTCTACTCTGACCCTTATAAATCTACATATATTTATAATCATGCTTCACCTGCCTGTAACTTAGGATAAATCTGGTATGATGTCAAAGGCTGAGTATTTTTAAATGCACAAATGTTCATACATAAAAATATGAATTTCAAAACTAAATTATATAAATCAGAAGCAGTCACCTGAACTCCAGACTTGGCTAAAGTGTTAGCCACACCTCTGTCTCATTAAACCCTGTGTTACTAAACATGGGGGTTCTATCAAGCAAAATCTAAGAGGCTTAAAATCAATTAAAGTCTTCATAGTTTGTAGATGAATGGAAACATACTGTTCCTCAGTCTTTAACGGATTTCAGGGTCTCTGAGCTCCAACACCGGAGCACTAAACAGCACAAACGCCCATCTTCTCAAACAAACTTTTTTTTAATGTTTTCTTTTTTTCTTTTTTATTGGATATTTTCTTTATTTACATTTCGATTGTTATCTCCTTTCCCGGTTCCCTCCCCCTCCCAGAAACCCCCTAATCTCATCCTCCCTCCCCCTGCTTCTATGTGGGTATTCCTCCACCCACCCACCCACCTGAAATAAACTTCTAATAAGCAATTTTATGGCCTCCCATGGCTCTTCTGGGACACCTGCCAGATCATGTAACAAAATGCATGAAGGGAAAGAACAAAAGAGCCACATGAAGTCTGTGGCCCTCCATATGCTGACCTGATCAGACTTGGACTGCAGATGCTGACAGCATCCCCTCCCACTGCCTCCGCTCAGGTCACAGCTGATCTAACCTCTGCCACTGCAGATGTAAGCCTGGCGCTCAGGAGGAGCACTGCTGTTAAGTTCCTCTCCTCTCTCCTCCCAATAAAATAACAACTACTGCCAGACAGATCTCCAGTTACCAGACGGTACACAATCCTTCTCCCTACACTTCCCTGTAGGTGACAACATCCTCATGGAGGTCAAACATCACCAACATGTACTTCTGCCCACTAGGATCCTCCCATTCAGACTGAATTAAATTGCTCCCCATCGCTGCACCACTAATACTCAGAGGAATACCATCACCTACTGGGTGACCTCTAAAGGCCAGTCAGACCTCACCTCTCTCGAGCTATGGGCAGCACCTGGCATGGCTCGCTGCACTCTGGCATGCTTCCCTTCCCTGCCACTCATACTCTTGGTTTGATCCCAAACGTGGCAACTGTCTCCCCATCTTCTAGACTGAGCCCTGCCCCTTCCCAACCTCAGCAATTCTGATCCTTGACCGTTCTCTACATTCCATCAGCAAATGCTACTACTGACTGTTCCCCAAGTACTCTCAGATTCTACTTCCCTTCACATCCCCAGTACCTGTGCATCTCAAAGCCTGTGTCATCGGCTCTCCCTGGAGTTTCTACCAAAGCTTAGGAACTGACCTACTGATGTCTACACATCTCTATTCCAGTTCCTTCTCATGAAAGCAGTGAGGATCATCAGACCACACAGCCTACATCAACCATACGACAAAAGGGACACCCCTATCTCACAGTGACCCTCTCGTTGCCTCACAGTAGGAACCATCATAGTCATAAAAGACCCAATATGACATCCGCTGAGCTCCTGACACCACTTCCCACTCCTTGGTCACACTTCCTGCAGACTGGGCACATCAGGCCTCATGGCCTTTCCACTTGCTACTCTAAGGGCATCTACGAGGCATTATTTCTTCACAGCCCTTCCTTCCTGTCTTCAAGTCATTGCTCAAATGCCTCCTGTATTCTTTCTGAGTCTGCCCTGGCGTTCTCTAGATCCCTTCTCTGAGATTTCTCCAGCATTACCAGATGATTTCTACTGGCTATTCCTAACTTTCCCTCCCCCCAACACACATAAAAACTAAACTCCATAAAAGCAGAATCTTTTGTTTCGTGTGGTGTTACATCATCAATGCCTAGAAAAGGAGAGGGAACAACAGCAAGAGGCAGTTAAGAAGCAAATTCATAACTACTGGGGCAATAAAAAGGTCTAAACTTATAAAACTAGATAATCTGAATAATCATAGTACTTTGTTTTTCAAAGATGTCTTTATTTTATGTATGAGTGCACTGCAGCTCTCTTCAGACAAACCAAAAAAAGGCATTGGATCCCATTACAGGTGGTTGTGAGCCACCATGTGGTTGCTGGGAACTGAACTCAGGACCTCTGTATGAGTGGTCAGTTCTTTAAACTCAGGACCTCTGTATGAGCGGTCAGTTCTCTTAACCTAGGAGCCCTCTCTCCGCCCCAATCATGGTACTTTTTAAATGTAAATTAATCATTCTAAAATGTCTTCAAAATATGAGCTAATGACAATCCTGAGGACAGCAGTTGCCATAGCAGGTGTGACTTGGTCACAATGGTAAAAGCCACCCCCATACTGAGGCTTTACAGCTCACAGAATGGCTTATTTTCCACTAACTGCTGCCACATTTGACAAGTGTGGCTTGCAACACCAAAACAGAGGGAAATATTGTAAAAATGCTCATTCCAAACCCCGACTCCAGACAAAGAGACGAGGTCTTTGTAAATGAGAACAGTCTAAAATAAAGGCCAGATTGTTTTTAATGTTTTAAATATTGTGCTTGGAAATAATTTCAAACTTTACAGGAGCTTTTATTCAAGAACACAAAAAGGACAATCATACCCAGATTCAGCTATTATTAGTAACCTCTTTTAATCTGTGTTTATCTGGCCTTAGCCACCTCCAACCCCCCAGGATAAATCACAGGTACCATACGCATCACCTCTTGGCTTCTACCCTAGACTGTGCATTTCCTTATAGGCAGGTACTTCCTCTACAGACACATCACAGCCATCAACTCTGGCTAACTGAAGTCTTATAAAAGCTTTATCTATTTCTTGGTCTGTGTGGTCAAATTTCTCAACTGATCTAATGCTGTCCTCTACAGCATTTTCTCTCAATCTGTCATCCCATGTAAGGTCAAGCACTGTATTGCTAGTCCATCCTTATCTCAAGCCTTTCACGTGAATAAGGCTCATTCTACAGCCTTGGTCATTTACAGTCCTTACTTATCCATAAACTGCAGCCTCTCCCCATCGCTCCTTTTTAGAAAGTGCAACATTCCTGATTAAGAATTTGCAGGACAGTTCATCCTAATGTGAGGTCATGCCACTTTGGGCATAGATGAGGATGTGTCCCTTTGGGGTGTCATAATTGCAGTCACACGGGTGACCGTCAGTTCCATATTGTTGCTGGATCTTATAATTTCTACCTTATTCCTTGCAACTAACATACAGTCTGTGGGTATGATGGTTTGAATAGGTATGGCCCCCAGAGACTCATGTGTTTGAATACATGGCCTACACGGAGTGGCACTTTTAGGAGGTGTGGCCTTGTTGGAGTGGGTGTGGCTTTGTTAGAGGTGGTGTTTCACTGTGGGGATGGACTTTGAAGTCTTCTATACTCAAGCCATGCCCAGTAAGGCACACAGTCTACTGTTGCTGACTGCTGATCAAGATGCAGAATTCTCAGCTCCTCCAGCATCGTATCTGCCTGGATGCTACCAAGTTTCCCACCATGATGATAATGGACTAAACCTCTAAAACTTTAAGCCAGTCTCAATTATATGTTTTCCTTTATAAGGGTTACCTTGGTCATGGTGTCTCTTCACAGCAGTAAAACCTAAACTAAGACAGTGTGGAAATGCTTTAAGACCATGAGAATCCATGTCCCTGGTCAGTGAGCCCCTGCTTTTGTTTTGATCCTTGATGCCACTAATCATCACTAGCCATGCTAATTGGCTACAAAGTGACAGTGATAACTCTTAAACTTGAGTCCTACTTAAGCAAGAGGCCCACCCCCACTTATTTATTAATCAGTTTATTATAGTATGGATTCATATTTTGTATATATATTATATAACACTATAATACATATATAATATGAACATATACTGGTTTTAAAAATATAGACAAACTGGTGCCTTCAACTCTAATTCATCCCCCAAAGATTTATTTTTGCCTTCTCCTAGCTCATATTATACATCAATCCTTTCCTTTCTCAAGGAAACCTTTATTCCAACAACTTCAAAACTCAAAACTCAATCCTCAAGGTACCTAAAAAATGTCCCTAAAGTATTTTGTCCACATAAGTGCAGAAAGTAAACACACTAAAAAGAGTTCAGGACTTCTGTCCCTCCACCTCCATTCAAACTGAGGGTAACTGCTCCAGCACAGTGTTAATAAGTAACTTAGATTCATTCTTGAATATGGGCACAGTACTCATTTAAAATATAACCTAGTTCACTTGTTTTGGCAATTTAGCATTTTTCTGATTCCCATTCTCATCTTAAATATGAAAAGTAGCAGGTTTGAAAAAGCCTAAACTACATAAAAGGGTCTAACTTTGAAGTGCCACTCCCTTCCATAAACCTTTGATATCTCCCTTTAGCCCTTCTTTTGATATATTCAAGCAGATGTGTGTACACTTTTATTTCCCTTCTTACTTATATAAATGACAGCACAGTCTCTAAATATGTTTTAAGATCTCTACGAATCATCTTGCACAGCAGCAATGCCATGACACCAAAGCTAGACAGTAAGAGATGATTGGAAAGCATGCCCTGTGCATTTACATATCAAGAACTTTCAACAAAATGCTAGCAATCAAAAGTCACGTACATATTTAAAGGTGTAAACTGTAAAGGAAAAACAAAGTCAGCACTTCGCCAGCAATGAAAGCAGAAACCCAGTACTCAATAGAACTACGCAGCCTGGGACACCTCAATAGAACTACGCAGCCTGGGACACCTCAATAGAACTACACAGCCTGGGACACCTCAATAGAACTACACAGCCTGGGACACCTCAATAGAACTACACAGCCTGGGATACCTCAATAGAACTACGCAGCCTGGGACACCTCAATAGAACTACACAGCCTGGGACACCTCAATAGAACTACACAGCCTGGGATACCTCAATAGAACTACACAGCCTGGGACACCTCAATAGAACTACACAGCCTGGGACACCTCAATAGAACTACGCAGCCTGGGACACCTCAATAGAACTACGCAGCCTGGGACACAGAACGAGAGACTTTGTTTCCCAGAAATACAGCCACACAAATTACCCAGTGGCTCACAGGTCTGATTGTTAATCTAGTATATCTCTGACACTCCACAGCCGCGCACGGCACGTTTTCCGAGGAAAGCTGCAAACATCACTGTAAGAGACACTCCTTGGGGGCGGGGGCAGAGCTGGTGGGGTCAGCTGTCTGTGGCTGCTGGGAGTGCCAGCCCAGTCACCAGCTATGGAGCAGCATGGCTTGGTACTGCCCAGTGTGTTTAGGTTTTGCTTTGGCCCAGTGTTTGCTTGCTGTCTGTCCATAACATCTCTTTTGAAGTGGGAATGTTTACTATATGCATTAGATGTCCCCTGTTCATTTTTAATAGGGACTCACAATTAAGAGATCAGCCCGAGTTTCAGAAGAGACTTTTGAACAGTATTGGGACTGGCAAAGACTGTGAGGACTCTGGAGGTAGACTAAGAGGATTTTACATTAGGAGATAAAAACAAAACTTTAGTGGTCAAGGTGGAATGTTGTGACATAAGGCATCAAGCTGACAAGTGATAGGGCTATGGTAGCTAATCTTCACTGCTATCTTGGCTGGATTGTGAATCACCTCTAGGTGTGCCCATGGGGGTGTTTCCAGAAAGGTTTAATTGACCTAGGGAGACTCACCCTCAATGTGGGTGGCACCATACCAGGGCTGGGTCCCAGACTAAAGAAAAAGGGGGGAAAGGAGAAAGGCAGCCCTGGAATCCATCTCTGTCACCCAACTACAGATGCAGGGTGGCTGGCTTTCTCACACTCCTGGCACCCCGCCTTTCACCACCAAAATTAACAACATCTACTTTTAAAAAGCACTTATATAAGTAAGAAGAAGCTATAAACTGAGAGAAAACATTTGTGAAACATGGCAAACTGGTATTGGATATACATAACGAAATTTTGACTCAGTTTAAAAGCAAGCAAACAAGCGTGTGTTTGGTGCGGAAGCACACAGTAATTGTGTGCACATAGGCACCAATGTCTATCTATCTATTTATCTTGTGGAAGGTCTCCCACAGAACCTGAAGTTTACTTTCTTTCTGTCTGTCTGTCTGTCTATCTGTCTGTCTGTCTATCTATCGATCAATCTGTTGTCTGTCTGTATATCTATCTATCTTGTGGCATTCTATCTATCCATCCATCCATCCATCCATCCATCCATCCATCTTGTGGCAGGTCTCCCATAGAACCCGGGGCTCACTGATGAGGGTAGACCAGTTGGCCATTGGCCTTGGGATCCCACTCCCTTTGCCTACCTAATACTGGGATTACTGTCCCTATTTTGGTGCCTATTCTTTCACACAGATGCTAGGGACCCAACATGACACTCCAACTCCTACATAGCAGAAACTTTACCAATGAAACCATCTAAAAGAGATAAAATGCCGCCACATAGAGATAAGAGAATGGAAGCACATGCATGAACTGGGTGGGCCACCTTCTCTAAGTATTAAGGGAGAGCTGCCTCTGAACCCTGAGTCTGGGAAGACCAAGAAGAAGCCTCTGGGGACTGAAGAACTGAGCTGGCCTGCTAGGGACATGGCCCTCATAAGCCAAAGCCGTAGCAGAGATCAAGTTATCCAGTGTGGAGTGAACTGGTTTGAGATTTGTGAAGACAGACACTTTGAGGGCTTCAGCTACCATTTTCTTCCTCACTGGTCACTAGAGTGCAGCAAGGACCTCTCTTCTTTCTCTAAATACATTTTTCCCTCCATCACACAGAAAAAAGTTGCCATATTTTAAGCTGTAAAATACCAAGAAACAATCACATTGGCACTGTATGCTTACTGTCCAGTCTGTTTACCCCAGCTCTGACTCTTGCTGGGGTATGTTCGTTTGCTTCTGGGTTTTCTTCCACAGGAGAAACTGCACCCAACCCTACTGCTTAGCACCTTGTGCTCTGGTGCACGTGCACGATGCTGAGGCAGGAGCACTGCCAGGAGGAGTTCCAAGCCAGTCTGGGCTAGACCACAAAACCTTGTTTCAAATAACCATGAATCAATCAAACAAAAAAAGATGCGCTGACAGGGCTATGTCTCTTTTTAAGTGTAAGCAGTAATGGAGAAAAAAATGGGGTTACCAAGGAGCTATTCTAACTATTTCTGGGAAGGGCGTGCAGCTTTGATTTCTGCTTCTTTGGGAATGGCCCTCAATTCACAAAGAACAAAGGCTACTGGCCATGTATCTGTCTCTGTCTCCCCACTCTCACAGGCCAATACCTGATCTGAACAGGTTGATACAATCCAATCTTTCCAACAAAGCAACATTAATGACAGGGTACTCCGAAAAAGTTATATCTAAAAACTGTTGCCTATCCCCCATGACCATTACCCCCTCAGTGTGGAAGAACAGGCTTGTAATCAACACCTGGAGGCTGAGACAGGAAAACAATAACTCCAAACCCAGTCTTGACCATAGAATGAGACTGCCTCAACAATAACTAAGTAACTCCTGCTAATAACACCCCAGAGAAGCTCTTGCTCCTGCTTAAGCGCCATGCCTTTGCTGCCGAATTCCCTAGTGGTCCCTTTCTCCGCCAAGTGCAACTAGTTGCACTGTGAGAGGAGAGCTTGAAGCTCACTCACACTTACCACAGAGCGGCCTAACAACCATGCCTTCCCCTTGCTTCCTGTCTCTCCACACTGCAGGTTCGCCTCCAGAGCTGCGACATTCGGTCCTCAGGCCCCAAGTGCTTTCTCACATCCTCCTAGAAATTCTGCAAGGAAGCACATCCACTGCAGAGCTTACTTCTGTGAGCACCCGTTCCCCACTGAAGACAGCACTGGAAACTGTCAGCAGTCTGGGCAGTCTCGTGATGCCAACGGAACAGAAGGGTGGTCACTGATTAACTCGGGAGCTGATCTTACCCTGAAAAAGCACTTTCCGGAAAAGAATGGCAGACAGGAAGGACATCCTGCTGGTCTCCTCTGCTCCTGGAGTGGGTGGCTAGGGTTTCTAGCTCTGTTACACTGTTGCTGTCTGCTTCTCCTTCACTATTCTAAGCCTGTCCACAGTTATGTTATTAGAAGCAAACTTCTGGTTTTTTGTTTGTTTGAGTTTTTGTTGTTGTTGTTGTTGTTTTGGGTTTTTTTTTTGTTGTTGTTTATTTGTTTTTTGAGGTCCCTTTCTCAACTATTCCAAAGACCAGGACCAACTTGACTTTCAATTACCAGTCCCAAACCCAGAGTGATTGCAAGCCATAACCCAGGACCCATGATCCACAGAGAGAGCTAGCTAGTGGCCACCTATACAGACATCCCATGTATGTTTACATCTGAAGTCTCAAGAACACGAAGCTGATCGCACCATTCACAGCTGTTTGGCCTCTGGCATGGAGTACCAAGGAGGCCCCTAAGCACCTGTGCTTGGCTAGACTGGCTGTAACACTTGTCCCTCTGTCTAACCCATCTAGTGTAACACCAGCCATCTCACCAGCTCTGAAACTTAGGGTGCTCTGGACAAAAACACATACAACAAAGCTGTCATGAAAGGTGACAAGAAAACATGCAAAATTTAGAAATACAACAGGTAGATAAACAGAAAGGAAAAGAAAACATTCTAAATGGTGTGAGACTGAGGTTCCTCAGGATTAAAGCAATGACCCGATACAGGAAGGATGGCTGGACGTTTCCAGGACAAGTTTTATTTATTTATTTATTTATTTATTTATTTTTATTATTATTTTATTATTATTTATTTTATTTTTATTATTATTTATTATTTATTCATTTATTTTCAACCACCAGGCTACAGCTTGTAAATACAGAGACAAAAAAAAGGTGGTGTATGTGTGTGTGTAACTGCATTACATTTTGTAAAAAAAGATTCTACTACTGAATATTGAGATGACTGATTTCAAAATTTTAGAAATCATGACACAAAACCGGCAAGGTAAATGAGATATGCTAGTGTACACAGAGAAATCAATGTCTCTCTGTATCAGTGCTGACGTCTCTTTATTCCAGCATGGTGGTACACTCCTTCATCCCAGCATTCTGGAGGCAGAGGTGGGGTCTCTGTGAGTTTGAGACCAGCCTGGTGTACAGAGAGAATTCCTTCCAGGCCAGTTGGAGTTACATAGTGAGACCCGTATCAAATAAAATAAAATAAAATAAAATAAAATAAAATAAATATATGAATAAGCAACTAAAATTCCTTTGACTTCTAAACCCACTGGAGCCTTCAAATGGAATTCTCACCATTTTTATCAAAATTCTATTTTGTCACTAGAATATTCCTGCTGGAGTTGTTCTGGTCGCTGGCTCTCTTTACCCATCTAAAGAACAAACAGGAAATGAGGTCCTCTAAGGTATACGCAATAAATACCAAGTAGGCAAGATTTGGAAAGGAAAGTATTTGCCAGAGGCCTCATGAGGCCAGAGTTGTGGGACAAGTGTAACTGGCTGAATCTGGAATTCCAAACACCAGTGAGGCAGGAAGCCAAAGGACACTTGGGAGCAGAGGCCAGGCCGCTCTGCAACTAATTCTTAATAATCTAAACTCTCCTGCAGAGGAACCCTCCAATCGACTTCAGAGTTTCAGCATCGTAAGTGGAAGCTTACTACACTCGTGCTCAGGGGACAAAGGATCCAGGTGGTAGTAAAGGTACATCACTCATTCATCTTGCTCTCTGTGTAGTCCAGACAGACGCCAACTGGCCAAAGGTGCCTCCCCACAGATCCACAGGCCCACTGCACAACGCCCCTCACACACAGGCTTGCTCCATTTCCACTCACCCTCTCATCGAGTAGTTCTCTTTTATTTGATTTTATATTCCCATAATGGTTTTCTGTGGAAAGCAGATGAAGTCCTGAGACAGTGTGTAGTGTCTGACAGAGCGTGGCCATGTCCAGGACCCAGTGCCTTCCCAGGAAATGGTAGAGCCTTCCCATGGCCCGCAAATGCTGACAAATGTCAGTGTGTGTAGAGAGGTCAACCTCAGCTTCCTCTTCCCTTACATTTACAGCCTGAGACTGGTCCCCTACAGAGACCTCCAAGGCACTGGCTCTCTGGGTTGTCTAGTGCATTTTTGTACTTATGTGTATGGGTAGGCCTCCCTGAAGGAAGCCGAAGCAGGAACTGAAGCAGAGACCTTCCATAGAGGCCTGCTGCTTACTGGCCTGTTCTTAGCTCGCTCAACCCAGTTTCTCATTTGACTCTGGACTACCTGCTCAGAGGTTTCAACATCATTGGTAGGCTGGGCCTTTCACATCAAACATTTATCAAAAATCTGTCCCACAGACTTGCCCACAGGCCAACCTGACGGAGGCAGTTCCTCAGTTGAGGGAATCTTCCCAGGAGATTCCAATTTGTGTCAAATTGACAGAAACTAACCATCAGGTTATTAAAGAAGATATTAAAAAAGAAGGGTGAGGGGCATAAACAGAGCCACCAACTCACCTAACAGACTGCTTGAGAAGAACACCTAAGTAACAATTAGATGCAAGGGTGTAAACAAGGTTTCCATTACAATTGTGCTTCTTAAAGGAGAGCCCTTCTCAGTCATGTGACTCAATATGCAAAGCAACAATTATACTGGAGGTAAATAAAGTCTGGCTAAACTGGTTATCAACCAGGCTACCAAGAAGAGAGGCTTAGAGTACAATGCTCCTTTCTCTATCAAGCATCATCAACAATTAATAAAAATAAAATAATAATAACAACAACAATGGAAATATTCCTTATGGGACTTTCCTCCCTTGTGTCAAGCCTAGGATTAAATCCCTGAAGAGGAAAGAGAAAATCAAAATGAGAAAAAGTCAAAATATATGAGAATCCACATAGAGGAAGTCAAGATCTTGCTTTAAAAAGATACACAACTTGCCTCCGAGCTGCTGAACTCTGAGCAAGGCACCCTCCTCACTAAATGGCTAGTGTGTCCACTCTCCTGTCACGAGCCACACAGGCATGTCCGTGCCAGTGAGCACAGGGCTCCATGCCTTCCCCAGCACAGGGCTCCATGCCTTCCCCAGCACAGGGCTCCATGCCTTCCCCAGCACAGGGCTCCATGCCTTCCCCAGCTTCCCCTTCTCCTTTGAGAGACTCTAGAGCACCTATGCCAACCCAATGCCAACCCAGCATGCTTATGTAATCCGAGACAAGCTGGGTGTCTAGGAGCTTATTTACTCTGCTGAGTCAGATGTTAATCTGAGTGTCTGTGGAGATGGAGGTGGGAAACACAGAGGATACTATGAGACAATTCCCATGAACACTGTTGCACAACTACCTACTAGTTCCAAAATTTTCCATCCTTCATAGGTTTGGAGGATTTACTTCAGCTAGACTAGGTACCCTGTGCCATCAACTCTGACTGGCTGACCCAAGACAGACCATCCCATTATACAGAAAGAAGGCATCTGCCCTCTCATGCCTGCCGTCACCTACCACTCACACACCGTTCTTTCTTTTTCCCCTGAGACATTTAAGCTGACCATTAAGCAATCCTACATTCCATAATATCCCCAAATTCTTCAGTGCTATTCTACTTTTAAAAAGAAAAGAAATGCAAAGAGATACTCCAAACACCAGAACTTCCAAAATTAAAAAGGAAAAGAAAACCCAGCAGTATCAATTTTCATTTTGACCAAAGATATGTCACCTTAACATGTTAAATGAAATTTTCAAAGAATATCTGTCATGTATCCAATAGGCTATGTTACCTTAAAGGTATAAACTATGTATCTGTAGGCTCTAATTCCATGTACTCAACCAATCCTGGACAGAAAGCATGTAAGAGAGGGTGGGGATGGGGCTCAGCATGCTGTTTAGAGATAGAATGTCTCCCTAGACCTGGGAGACCTGGGATTCAATACCAGACACTACAAAATACAAAATGCGTCTACACTGAACATGCAGAAACTTTCACTTTCTTGTAATACAAGACACTTTACTTAGTGTTTCTATGGTGTTGAATATTTTATTTTAGGTATTTTATGTAGTCTACATCCTGTATGTATGTTAAATGGAAATACTATACCACTTTATAAAGAATTGGAACACCGCTGGGTTTTTATATCCACCAGGTCCAGGAGCTAACCCTCAACAGATCCTGAGGGAAGACACTAAGGCAGCCACCATGAAGTAGTGTGGACGGATGCGCCTTAAGAAACTAAAACCAGGGATTGGAGCTACAGAGCCAGCTCAACGGGTAAGAGCACTGACTGCTCTTGCAAAGGACCTGAGTTCAGTTTCCAGCACCAGCGCTGGGCAGCTTACAACCACCTGTAACTCCAGCTCCAGGGCACCAGTTGCCTCATCTGGCTTTCCATAAGCATACACGTAAATGACATACATTCACACACACACACAGAAACAAATACATACATGCATACAGTAGTGATAATAGTTTAAAAGAAGTTAAAGTCAGAATTACTCATGACCCAACAAACCCTGTGAAATATAAAGAACTGAGATGACCTCACAAAGGTATCCATAGATTCACTATAAAGTCACCAGAGACATGAATGACCTCACAAAGGTAGCCATAGATTCACTGTAAAGTCACCACAGACATGAATGACCTCACAAAGGTACCTGTAGATTCACTGTAAAGTCACCAGACATGAAAGACCTCACAAAGGGTATGCATAGTCACTGCAATGTGACCACAGACATGAAACAATCTAAATGCCTGTTGATGCCTGGGTACATTTAAAACAACTAATAGACACCATCTACCCAAGCTACCTACCTTTCCTATCTACACAAACCATTCGGGCCTGAAAGAGGAGATCTTGTCATCTGTCACAACATCGATGAAGTTGATGGGTTTTGTTCTACACAAACTAACCAGACACACAGGGAAGGGTCAGAGAAGGACCCCACTTGCACGAGGAGTTTCAGTGGCAGTTACAACATGGATGGGTGGTGGGAAACGGGAAGGTGTAGTCCAAAGGATTCAAGGGACAGAACAGAATGAAGAAAGAAGTCCAGAGGTCTAATGTAAAATATAAAGATGGCAAGCAATAACACTATACTGCATAGGAGAGTCTTGCTAAGGGAAAAAATTTCAGTTGCTCATTCATTCATAAAAAGAAAACAAAGGAGCCAGGGATTTAGCTCCACTGGTAAAGTGCCTGCCATTCAAGCATGAGGTCACTCTCCAGGAGCCATAGTGAAAGGCCTGGAATCTCAGTGCTGGGGAGGTAAATATGTGGAGTCTGGGGCTCACTGGTCAGCAGTCTAGTGGAATCAGTGGGAGATCCTGTCTCAAAAATAAGGTAGAGGGGGCTGGAGAGATGGCTCAGTGGTTAAGAGCACTGACTGCTCTTACAGAGGTCATGAGTTCAAAACTCAGCAACCACATGGTGGCTCACAACCATCTGTAATAGGATCCAACACCCTCTTCTGGAGTTCATGAAGTCAGGGTACTCATTTACATAAAATAAATAAACCTAAAAAATAATAATAAGGTGGAGAGCAATTGAGGAAGACACTATGTTGACTTCAGGCCTCTACATAAACTCCCATACATGTGCACATGCATTTACACACACACACACACACACACACACACACACACACACACACCTACAAACAGTACCACGAACACAGAAATTTTTTGTCTAAGCATATTACTTCATTTCTAATTCATTAAATTTTAGGATACCCACCCTAAGACTCTTCTCACTCAGAGTAGAATCAACCAACTTTTAATTTCTATCATCTTGGTATAAGTAAACCTTACAGGTCTTTCCAAGGAAACTCTGTCACTCCTGTCATCTAGACCAAGTATCACTTCAGGGTTCATAAGCACATCAGTGAACGTAATGTCTCAACTCAGTAAGAACCACAGAGCTTCTGTGCACACAAGGCAATTATTCTCCTATATCTTATCTGTACTATCCAACTACAGCTGCATAAGCAGGTCCTGACATCACCAGGGATGAACATTTAGGAAGAATCACAGAATTTCATATTAAGGATTGCAGCATCATTTGGGTCTTGAGCATCTAGGATAATCCCTTTTGCTTTTATTTTGGTCACTACATGTTACTCAAATAAACCACAAAACAAAGTTACTAGGCAGTGTATGCACAACAATTACTCTAAATATAAATGAAAGAGCTTATTTTTATTTCACCCTTGGTGCCAGGCACAGCGGAGAAGTCTGCATACCCCAGCATTCACACGGCTGAAGCAGGGAGATTTTTAGATCAAGGCCAGTTTGTCTCCTAAACCAAGCACAGCATCTGGCACACAAATCACCTAATCCTGTGTTCCATAAGCAGTGATCATACGGTAAGAACATACAATTAAGAGTCAGCGATACTGAGACATTACTCAAAATCTGATTGTAAAAGTAGCTAGGGATTTTTAAGAGGAGCAGAAAAAAGAAACATGTAAGACATGCACCCAATAGTGAAGCTGCAGATTTCCTAAGAGTAACAGTCAACTATTCTTATTTTATTTTATTTCATTATTTTGAAACAGGGTCTCATGATGTCCAAGCTGGCCTTAAACTAGCTAATGTAGCAGAGGATGCTCCTGAATGTCTGAACTGCACTCCTCACTGGTGTCTCCACCTTCTCCAGGCTGGGATTACAGGCGGGCATTTAACACTGTGCCCCATTTTATTCAGTGCTGGGGGGTGGAGGGCTGTAACCCAGGGCTTTGTGCATGCTACCTAAGGATTCTACCAAGTGAGCTAAATCCCAAGTCCTTAACATTTCTTTTCACAAGACTTATATAATTTTATGATGATGTTATTATGCACATATTACTCAAATACATAATGAAAACCAATTTCATGCCTTGTTATGTTTAAAATACAACATTGTGCTGACTGGCCACTGTATATGATAGTAGTATTTACTGATTCATCTAAGTGAGATATGAACACCCTTCCTTACCCCAAAAACTCCTCTACACTGAGCATGTCCTTAACAGTAACTATCCCTGACTGGTGACTGAATATATCTTACTCTGTATTTACACGTTAGGGATGAAAGTGCGCAGTAAGCCAATTTAGTACTTACTAAAGAGGAAGTCTTGACAAAGAAGAATTATGGAAAAATGCTACATAATTAAAATTTTTACATGACCACTGCCCATATCTATGACAGATTTACCAAGCTGAAAATAGTCAGTTCCTTGCCCAGTTAATTATCAGCAGAAAATATAGAAAGAAGCCCCTCTGGTGGGTTACCTAGGAGACAAGACAAGGCATCAACACTCCTGCACCTGCCAACATGGTTCCAAGTGAAGACATCAGATGCTCTTAGTAATAAAACTTAAGTCTCTCGTGTAACTACACAAGTGGTTAGCACTTGACTGTTAGCTGGTGATAGAACAAGAGTGTGCTCGCTCTCTCTCTCTCTCTCTCTCTCTCTCTTTCTCCCCCCCCCCTCTCTCTCTCTCCCCCTCTCTCTGTGTGTGTGTGTGCGCATGTGTGTGTGTGTGTGTGTGTGAGACTTCTGTGCATTTATAAATACTTGAAAATAATTAGTAAGGTAATAAACAGTTTTAACAAATATTCAGTGAAATTAAATAGGCAAAGTGTCCAAATTTGTGCTTAAAATGTACTAAGTAATTTCCATAGTTTGAGAAAATACTGTGGCAGGAATTTTTGTAAAGTGCTGAGTCCTTTGCAAAAACAGAACCCTTCCCATATCACAGCTCATGTGTGATGTATCTACGTGGGTACTTGAGTTAGAGCACGTAAAAACAGCAGCTAGCACAAAACTGTTAGGCCTACCTCTCTCATAGACCCAATAAAGGACAAGTATTAGATTCTTCTTTTCCAATTTAGATGGAAGGCCTCCTCACAGTCCACACTGGCTGAAGAACAGAGGGAAACAGGCCTGAAGGAACCTCACATCTGAGATTAACTATCAACTACAACACAAGCCAGGAAAAAACTTCATACAGGAAGAGGAAGCTGGGCTGCGCTGGTATCGAAAATGTATGGATTTACCATGTGTTAACACACCAATGATGTGTCAGAAACTACTTTGTCACATGATCTCCACTCACATCTAAGTACCAAAAGTGTAAAAAACTGAGCACAGTAAGCTAAGGCTATAGGGAGGAGTTCAGTTGTCAATAAGAGGAGGACCTGGAATGTAAAGGAATGGCAAAGAGGTTAGTCAGGCTCAGTGACCTGGACACAGGGACACAGCTCTGCAGAGAGAGCAGGCTCGGTGACCTGGACACAGGGACACAGCTCTCAGACAGAGAGCAGAGTGAGGAGCCTTACCTCTGAGCTTCAACAGATGCTTCAAAGCATTGGTTCTCAACCTGTGGGTCTCTTTCACAGGGGTCAAGTAAGACCATCAGAAAATACAGATGTTTACATTACAATTCATGAAACTATTCTATGGTTAGAGGTCACCACAGGAGGAACTGTATTACAGGGTTGCAGCCTCAGGAAGGCTGAGACAATGTGAAGGGAAGAAATCATGCAAAGAAGGATCAGGCTGCTATGATGCCTTTGTAAATGTTCATGTAGGAGGAAGTGATAAGAGCCACTCTCTAAGCTGGGCAGTGGTGGCGCACGCCTTTAGTCCCAGCACTCAGGAGGCAAAGGCAGGCGGATTTCTGAGTTCGAGGCCAGCCTGGTATACAGAGAGAGTTTCAGGACAGCCAGGGATACATAGGAAAACCCTGTCTCAAAAAAAAAACCTTAAAAAAAAGGAACCACTCTTTAAGTCTACAGTGCCTTCCCACATATCTAGCTCAGCTTTGCAATCTTACCAAATGCTGGACTGCAGTCCCACTAAAGCCAGCTCTCCCTGGGCTGGGAACCAGGTGAAACCCAACCTTGCTGGAGTAGGGCAGCTCTGAGCAACACAAAGCTCTGTTGTGGAACACCAAGAAATGACTAGAGGCCTTAACACTGGGTAAAACCACACAGCACTCAAACACACTAATATACAAATGGAAGCAAAGTTAAAAGTTTAACTAAAGGTTAAAACTTAAACAGCAGGAAAAAACCTGACACCTTTTATTGAAAAACCCCAAGTGCATGAGACCACTCTGGTAGAGAAATAAAATCAAGACCTCATTCACAAGGATGCACTAAACCCAAAACAGCCATACAGGAGTCTCCAGTGAAATCTGCAGCTTAGATGGTCAAAATATAACACATTAACACATTATGCAAGATCAATAATCCAATATTTATGAGCTGCTGTGTTCAACCTACTGGACATGATGCCTTTTGGTTAAACAGTAACAGGAGGCAAGACTCATGTGACAGACAGACGTAAGTGCTTTGCCTCCAGACTTACAGCCTCTGCAGAGTCTGTACTAAGGTCTCCCAGTACCCTCCTCAGAAGTTAAAAGAAAAAAAAAAGCAGACGCCCTCAGGGTTTGGAAGTCTGAGGCTTAGGAGCAGGTAGCTGGAACTGCAGGCAGCAAGCAAACAGTTAAACGCCCAGGATAAGACTCAAGTGCTCCAGAGTTGAAAGGTCTCTTGGAATTTGAGACATCAAGACTCAACCCCAGCCCCCAACCACCACCACCAAATCCCTAAACCAACCAACGGGGTTGAGTAAATAAACTACAGGATAATTCATTGCTCAGCCAAATGAAACAGTCAGAAACACCATTGGCTGCATTATGGGTGCTAAATTTTTAAAATTCTGAAGGACTAGTGTTTCTTTTTATGGTTATACAGAATTTATACTGTGGCCCTATCAATGTTTTGCAAATAAAAACTAGTGAAATACAAAAATTAACCTAAAAAAATCCCGTCTAGGAAGGCCAAGGAGAAATGAACGAGCTGAGCCCTCTTAATGACCCCTATATTAAGCTTGTGGTGATTTTTCCGGTTCTTTGCTACTCTGGCATTTCTTGAGCTCGGCGTCAGTGTAGGGATAAGGCAGTGGTGAAATGCTTTATGGGATTTGGGGGATGTCCACTTGAGGGAAGCTGATGAAGAACTATCAGAGTTAGCACGTGGCTATGCACTTGGCCATTCGCATATATTTACTGAGCACCTATGCACACAGCATAAGACCCTCAGTATGCGGCCGACTCCGCATCCACAGGAGCTATGAATCGCTGCAGCGTCACAGGGTGTCTACTACCTAGTTATCAACAACAAATCCCATGTTCAGCAAGCCCATCATTTCACAAACACTAATCCATTGAAACAGGAACTCTGAAACTGAACAGAGGCTCTCCCCTCTTCCTCTGCACCCCAAAGCCTCTGGGCTCACAACAGGAGGCAAGGAGCACCTCTGCTCTAACACAGCAGACCACGGGTGCTAAGGGAGCATAAGAGGCCAGCGAAGATGGCATACTTCGAGCCTTCAAGAGGAAGTCAGGAACACACCTCTGCCTCTGCAGAGAATGCAACATAGGCCAAAACGTCCTGCGCTTAGAAATCAAAGTCCCTACAAAAGACCCATTGCTGATCTCCTCCGACCTCTCTGCAGCCGGTCCCTTCTCTCTGCACACGGCACACACCCTCCCGTGCCAAGCCTCAGCACTAGCTCTCCTCTCAGATCTATAGCTTTTCCTTTCCCCAACTGCTTCAGATTTCTTCTTTACCACAAAGCTTTCCTAGCACAGTCCTCTATAAATGGCAACACCACCCACATAGCACTCCATTCCTGCCTTTACCCTCTGAACCCAGCCTGTTTTTCTATGGCACCTACAGCATTCAGAGGACATGGGGAAACCGACGGCTATACTGAACACTAACAACGCACAGAGTTGTTGTCTATGTAACTGACAACAGCACGTGATTGTTATCAGCGTCTCCATTGGACCGTTTGAGCTGAGTTAGAGTGCTCTACTACACTGCAGTGTGGGTCACAGTAGACAGCAGGTACTCCCTGAACAAATAAATGGAGACCAGAGAAAGGACTGGAGGAGCTGGGGTCAGGTCATAGGGACCAGATTGTCTCCACCAGGGCCGACTGCTTTCATAGAAATTGGATACTAATTCAAGAGGTTCAAGGATTCTATGCAGGGGGAAAAAAAAAATCAGTGAAAGGCTGATGTTTCATAGTTTTCAAAATTTACAGACACGTAATTTATTATGGAAGGGACATCTATGGGGAAATTGGGGTAGAATGGAGCTGCTTAGATCATCACAAGACCACTGTAAACCTTCAGCCATCAAAACGGGGCAGAAGAGCAGCTTGGGGGGAGAAGGAAGAGGCTAATGAGGAACAAGCTTTAGAAGATAAAGACAGGGCTGGAGAGATGGCTCAGAGGTTAAAGAGCACTGACTGCTCTTCCAGAGGTCTTGAGTTTAATTCCCAGCAACCACATGGTGGCTCACAACCATCTGTAATGGGGTCTGATGCCCTCTTCTGGTGTGTCTGAGGACAGTGACAGTGTACTCATATAAATAAAAGTAAAGAAATCTTTAAAGAAGTAGGAAGAGGAGGAAAAGGAGAAGGAGAAGGAGGAGGAGGAAGAGGAGAAAGAGGAAGAGGGAGGGAAAAAGGAGAAGGGGGAGAAGGAAGAGAAGCAGGAGTAGGAGGAGGAGGAGGAAGAGGAGGAGAAGGAGGAAGAGAAGAAGGAAGAGGAGGAGAAGAAAGAGAAGGAAGAGGAGAAGAAGAAGATGATGATAATTGAGACATGGGTGAGGATTTCTATAAAAAACTAAAGTCAGGCACCATGGCTAAACTTTGGGGGAGAAGGAACCAGTAAAGTCTCAACCACGTTGGACAGGCCTGAGCAACTGCTCAGTGGCTACGCATGGACTCGAAGTCGGATATCAGGACACAGATCTAGAACTCAACAACGTGGTTTGGGCTGGTCCTGCTCTGTTTTACTTAAACTGCAGTTAGATAAGGAACACTCGAAAAAGACAGCATTGCCAACAGTCAGAAATGTCAGATATCAAGAGGACAGCACAGAAGGGATTCTACAGAGACCAGGTCTCAAAATGAGAAAAAGAAAATTATACTTCTATTATTTCAAAATGCTGAGTGAATGGCTGGGTATCAGATATGTTTCTCCTTGTGAAAACCTAAATATCTTGTATCAGCACAAAAATCATACCTTTACAGGTTAATAAATACTGCATAATAAAAAACATGATGAAAGATGGTAGCAATAAATACCAAGTATACTTAACCAAGAGCATATACTGAGAAGCAATGCCACAATTTTATTCCTATAGTGATTTTTTCTTTTTACAAAATTTGAGGGTAATATCAAATTCTACACAGTTAAATGTATTCAATCCATAAATGCCCCCACTTACAGCAAATTATCAAAATAACTCAGTAGCAGAGTACCCATTTGCTCTTTGGCTTTTTCTCAAGTTTTACTTGTACTGGCATTCTTAAGTAGAGATTAGGCTGGGCAATGAGTATGGGGCTGGTCACTGCACACAGCATCAGAAATCAGCCTTCTGCATATTCTGCAGGTCTCTGCACATCCTCTGACACCCCGGAGTCAAGGCACCCCACTCACTCACACTCTGGATTTCTCCAGGTACACGGCACTTCTCACAGGAAGTTCTGGCCAGTCTGAGGTCTGGGTTCTTGGGACTCCCCACCCCATATGCACCAGGGCATCGTCTAGGCAAGGCCCTGTTCAGTGGTCCCTTTCACTCACTCACCTCTAAGCTCTGCTGCAACAAGTATTTTGCAAGCTACATGCACAAGATGCTTGTTATGAGCGTCACAAAGGTGTGGATCAATGGCCAAAGAGGTGAGGTTACACAAGGAGGTTTGACATTGCAGATATTCAAGTATAATTATTCAAACTTGCAATCTGACTACTTATGTATATATAAGGTTCTGACATATTTTACAATTCCTTCCTGACAATATAGTACTCTAAAACCTCTAAATGTATTTAACTGTTAAACATTAAATGCTCAGGGAGCTGCAATCATCAGTCAGCAGTTAAAGGTACACACTGCCTTTCAAAGGACTCAAGTTCAATCCCCAGTACCCCACTGTCATGAGTCCCACAGCGGCCAGTCACTCCAGCTCAAGGGAGTCCCATATCTCTGCCTCTAGGGGAGCCTGCACACATGTGTATACATAACTAAATTTAACTAAATATTTTAAAACTTTAAATGTTTATAATGAATATATATAATTCAACCTAACACTTTGCCTATACACTAGAACTACAGCATGCCCTCGAACTTGCCACGTAACTGAGGCTAGCCCTAAACTCCTGCCTCCACCTCCCAAGTGCTGGTATCACACCTGGCTTTAGCTTTAGAACTATAAGAAATCAGTCCACTAAGCTTTAAAAAAAAAAACCAAAAAACAAAAAACCTTGGCTAAATCTCTCCAGTGCAAAGTCAAACTGAAACTCAAGTTGCAGAGTATAGCAACTTGGAATTTTTTTTAAGCCTGAGTAAAAGCTGAAACCAAACTATCATAGTGATCTCTTTGCTAAAAGCTAACTTCACAACATGAAAGATAAGTAAATACTAAGTCACCCAGGAAACATCCTTGATGATTATGCTATGGCCATCACAATGAGACATGTAGCTGACAACTAAGACAAAAATGTGTTTTGAGGAATGTCTGTCCTAAACTTCCTGTTGTCCCAAATACTACTGAAAATAAGAACTACAAAGTCAAAAATATTAAAAACATATGATCACATAATACCCACACAATAAATGGCTAAAGTATTAACCAACAATTACATGTGCTGACACAAGAACTTTGGCATTGTTGGTAGGGGGTGCTAAATGGTAAGGAAGTTTGATAAAGGTGGACTGATACTTACGACAGAACCTAAAAGTACCACCTCTGCATTAAATCAAGAAAACCAGACCCGCATGCTGAAGGTTAAAATATTTGTACTCATAACTAACCAAAATGTGTATATGAATCATGAATGAACAAAATGTAGGACCATGCTAAAAAGTCCTAGTGCTTAGTGGTAAAAGGAAACTCGGTGTTTGCTGGAGCGGGTTGGCACCAGCTAAACAGAGCTCTTGGGTGAGTTCTCAGGACTTTGTCATGTTGGTTTATGAAGCTTAATATAGGCCATGTTGACTATTACCCTAGGACAATTGCCACAGTTGTTACCATTTACCAGCCCACGACTATACCACTGCTCTACGACACAGGCATTACACTGAATGCATGAAGGCACAAAAGACAACATTCTGTACCATGATGCATCTGGATGGTGTTCCACAGAGGACATTAATGACTCCCAAGAGTTTGAGGACTAAGCAAAGAGGCATGAAGGGCCTTCCTAGGGAAGTATGAAAGGTCTCTCTGCTTGTCTGTAAGACACACTACCCAACTGCACTTACAGATAAAAAGTCACCACACAGAGATGATTCCTGAGTAAACCCAACCTGAAAAAACTAAAGCAGTCATTAATTTGTGAATGGTGCTGTGGGTATGGAATGCATCAGCTATGCAAAAGGGGATGGAACTCAGAGCAAACGCCAGACAAGCAGACTCTACACAACATTAATGATGGAAATGCAGGGGGATGTGCTGGAATCACAGAGAACACTAACTCTAGAGGGTAGCTGGTTGCAGGAAGGTCGCCGCAGTTGTGTGTATACCTGGGTTACCCGAGCAAGCCTCTACCACTGAGCTCTTTCCACGTCAAGCCCGTGTCGCCAAAATGCCATACCATTACAGTTTTCACTTCTAATTGATATCCTAAAACATCAGTTACTCATCTTAAGATCAACTGCCATCACTGGCTCTAAGTTTAAACCATCTGGGTCCTAGACTTGCAGTAAAGTTGCCTAATTCCCCATTTGTGCAATGAGATCAACATCTTCCTAAGGTCAGAATGAGAACTCATGGATGAATACTTTCCGTGTTACACCAAGATCCTCTCCATCCTTATGTGGTACACTGATATACTCTTGATCACAGGAATCACACAGTCAGGTGGAAAGTGCACAAACTAATTTTTATTTTTGGAGATGGTGTCACAGGTGTTCCTCAGACTGGCCTGTATCTATCTACAAGGTTTAGCTATTTACTCTCTTCTCGGCTTCCCCAGTACTGGGCCAACAGGTATGAGCCACCATACCCAGGTAGGATATATATTCTTATAAATGATGTCCAGTTGTTCACAATCCTTTGTGGTTCCAGATAAAATGAGGTAGGGGGGAGCCCTGACATAGGCTATATTCTGAGGATAATTTCTAGAAATTCCAGGACCACACTGAATGCAGCATCTTAGTGCTGCTTAAGATGCCCAATGGAAACAGTGAAGACTTACGAAGTTCAGCATCTTCAGAGTACAGAATATGATACTGGAATCTTATATTGTTTAACTTCCTTTCGTGTTTTCCTCATGTTTCTTAACTCACAGCACATTTGTAGAGGATTTTTGTTTGAAGCGCATTTTTACACGAATGGGTTTCAACTAAGGAAAAGAAACTACTTAAAACCTGTATTTCTAGTTGCTTGAGGCAGAACTGTTGGAAGTTTTAGTTCTCAAACCTAATGAAATACAGATTTTTTTAAACGTAAATGGATATCAAGCTAATTCTTACACAGCAGGATCCCATGATGACAGTTTTATTTAAAGAGGAGTTCACTTTTACTAGACCTATACACTAGTAGACTAGTCTTTTACTGGACTATACACTAATAACACATCCAGTTTTTCTGTAAATAAGTAAATTTTTAATTGTTTTATTTTTACTTGTCCCGACAGTGAAAACTGATTGATCTAAACCTGCCTGATAGATGCCAGCCTGGAATCTGCTGTCTCGACGCAAAGGTTTTGTTTTCCTTTTTTTGTTGGGTTTTCAGACCATAATAACCACTTGGTACTGACCAACCCATAGCTATTAGTGAACAAAAATAGTTTCCATATGCATAAGCACCATTTTCCCACAAAAAAAACACTTAACCATCGGTGAGGTACTCCATGCACTCGGTAAACATCTGCTTGATCTGATTCTATCCTATTATTTCCACGAAGAAAGAACTCATCCTCTGTCTCTCCGACTCAAGAGTCAAAAATCAATGAAACGCAGCACCCCAGATGCGACCACGGTCCAAAGGGCTCTGGTCGGAAAGGTCACCGCTGTCTTCTCAACCCTACCATAAACATGAACGCTGGTGATGCCACCACATCCCCGTGCAGGACAGAAGCATCCCAGGTTCCTTCCACAGGGAAGGGTTTGCAGCTCGGGGCGTAGAGGGATGAGCCAGGAGAGGCCCGCGGCCCTGGAGACGGCGCCCGAGGGATGGAGGCCGAGCTCCGCTGCGCCCTGGCGCGCGCAGGTGGGGGCTGGGGGACCTGGGAATGGGCACCGGGAGGGTCCTCCCGAGGGGACCGTGCAAGACCCCCACCTACCCCCGGGCGCCGCCGGCTTACACCCCCGCCCTCCCGGAGCGGCGGTCGCCTTCCCCCCGCCTCCCCATCCCCAAGGCCCCCGCACGCCCCTCCGCCGACCGCCCCGGACCAGCCGCCGACGGCGCCCTCTCCAGGCCCGGAGGAGGACGCGGGTGGGGGAACGGCTGGGCCGCGGCCTGTCCCCGCGCGGACAGCGCCTCCGCCCCGCAGGAACAAAGCGCCCCGCGGGCGAGCGGGCGAGCGGGCAGGCAGCACTCACCGCGGACGCGCGGGCCGGGGCGCGGGGCCGGGAGCCCCCCGAGGCCGGGTCGGGCCGGGCCGGGGCCGAGCGCCCGCTGCGGTCCGCGAGCTGCGGGGCCGGGGCGGCAGCCGCGCTAGGCGGCCAGGGCAGCGACGCCGCCGCCGCTCCCTTCTCCCGCCCGGGTCCCTACTCCGCCGCGTCTTTTCCCTCGCCGGGTCCCCGTCGCCGCCTCAGCCTCGGCGCTGCTCTGGCTGCTCCTCTCCATCAAGGCCGGGCCGGGCCGCGGGGAACATCCCGGAAAGTGAGGGCTGGTGACCGTCTCCCGCAGCTGCTGGTGGCCATCTTTAATCCTCCTCCTCCCGCTCTCCCCACCTCCCGCGCCCGCTGACGGACGGCTCGGGATCCTCCTCCCGCTCCTCCCGCTCCTCCCGCTCCTCCTACTAGGCTGGCCGCAGAAACTGCAGCCGCGCGGCCGGGCCCGGCCCCTCCCGCCTTTCCTTCCTCTTTCCTACTTCCTTCCCTCGCCGCGGCTCCCGCTTGCCCGCACCCTCGGCAGGAGCGCAGCCGGCTCCGCGCCCCGCGCCTCTCTGCCCTCGCCTCTGAGCTCCCGGGTCCTCCGGCGCGGCGCTCACCCTCCCCGCCGGTTTCTCGGGGGACCCTGCTGAGAAAGCACCGCTGCGCGCCCCTGAACCGTACACCCATTGCTGGATGCTGTCACCAGCGAAGAAAACACGCGAGCCTGCGTTCATTTTACTCCAGCTGGAGTACAAAAGAACTGCCCACGCTAGCTCTTTCGCTACGCAGCTTCGAACCCCCCACCTCCTCCTGTGCGGCTCAGGACCCAGGAGTTTCCAGTCTCCAGGTTGTTCTGGGTCAGTGACCTTGAGACCTTCTACTGAGATTTTAGGTTTGCCTTTTTCTAGAAAGGTCATTCTTTATACCTCCATAGACCTGACCAACACAATGTTTGCACCAAACAAGTATGGATTGGTAAACCTGAAACAGCCACGCGGGCATCAGCTTGTCTCTGTTCCTAGTCTACCCAGCACACCATTTGGGTCACACTTCTGTTGTGGCAGTGGGGACAAAACTGAGTCAGCACGAATGCTTGAACTCCTTCAAGCAGCTCAGAGTAGGGAAGCAGCTTACAGAAACTGGAAACATGGTTTTCCCAACACTGCAATCTACAGCAGTTTCAGGATTTCCTCTAAAAAAAGAAAAAAAAGAAGTAATTTGGACTTGCTGTTTGTTTCCTTTTTTAAAGCCAGTTTGTGTGTTTGGAATTGGATCCAGTTGTGATTTACTCCCCGCTGTTGGCTACAAGATTCAGCAGCTATTACGCGTAGGGGCCACGGTTCCTGCTGTTCAGGGCACCCGCCAGCAGGATAAAGCACCTTTCCCCAGGTGTGGAGAGCCATGCCTGGAAGGCCTGTGCTGAGGATGCTGTTGGATGAGGTGGGGTGTGTCTCAGGAGGAAAGAAGAACTGTCCTGAGTTGGGGGCCAGGGAGGCAGGCAGGGAAGGGGAGAGACAAGGGGCAGGCTACATAATAAAAATGTAAATGTTACTAAATTCTGGAAGAATCGGTCAGAACAAACCTTTTTAAAAACCTACTTTTATAATAAGATGTTCTAAGGGGACACAGGAATCTGATGGTTTTCCTCTAAGTCACACAAAGGAACCTGTAAAGATACTGGCCACCCAACTGTTTTCATTCAGTCTGCCGTCTATAGACTTCCTTTAAAGCCAAATAGTCTTTGCTATAGCGCTCTCTAATACAGTTTTAAATAAATCGTTACAGGCCCAGTCGCTGGGTGGGGGAGGGGTGTGCCTGCTTCTGTGCCCTTCCTTCTGCTCCTTCCTCTTTGACCCTTTGACATGCATTCTTTAGGTTCTGTTTCTCCAATCTGCCCTCACACATATGTACCACAAAATTCTCTTCAGCCGGGAGTGTGGCAGGAAGAAGGACTACTGGATGCATGGTTACATTAGGCTGAGAAAATCAGTTGAGTCAACACTAAGGCTACTGTGCACTTCAACTAAATATGAGGTTTCAAATTTTTTTGTAATTGAAATTGGGTTTACACTGAGAGAAAAAAATCTATAAAAGTTATGTCATCAGTACATTGATTATAAATGTCTGTCTGTTGAAAAAAATAACATTGCAATAAAGTTCAAGGGTATATCACTATGCAAATGTGCCAATTTTCTTGCAGGTGTCTTATAGACAATATTTGACAAAGGTTTTCTCCTAGTGCACAAACATACACCCAGCTGCCTTCCCTTATTTTGCTGAAGCCATACAAATATAAGTATTATCGGAATGGTCAGGAAAGAACCTTCCCAGGCTCTGCCTTAGATCTGTCATCATCACAATCCTTACCTTCCTGGGTCTTTGTTGCCGGCCAAATGTACTTTCTGTCATCTTGGGTTTAGGTATTTAAAAAAAAAAAAAAACTGGTCAGATCAGGTTCTTCAGCAACATGACTACTATGTCCTGTGTATTCACTCAGATGAACTCACACTCCTCATAAAACAAAGACTGTGTTAAAGTGGAATAAGCCCTTTGTGTGGAGGCCAGATGGAAGGAGTTCTAGGCATGTGCAGCAAACTCCTGTGGGGATAGAGGAAGCTGAAGGGCTATTTCTAAACAGTTCTGCACCAGGAGTCTGGTTCCTAACTTCCATTCAGAAATGAGGTGACTGTGGACAATAGCAGTTGAGGGGCTGCGCCTGACAAGAAAAGCCTCGGATTTGTGGTGACAGAAGACTTGTGAACACAAGCAGAACCCAACAAGTGACTGACAGGAGAGATGCCGAGGCGGGAAGACATGTTTAAAAGAGAAATTCCAAAATTTTTTAAGAGAAACAACAAGCTCAGAATTCTCTGTTTAAGCAATTGCTTCTTTATGTTTTACTTATAAAATGAAAGGTTTATGGAAAATGAGATTATATCATTCATATATACATATATATGTATATATTGATATATATACACACATTCAATACTATATATGTATGTATGTGTGTGTGTGTGTGTGTGTGTGTATATATAAAGTAAATTCTAGAATTTAAGATATTACCAGAATGTGGAGTTGTTACTGATGCTAGAAGACAAAAATTACATAGACGTTAACCGTATCGACAATTCAAATTTCACTTATATGTTACTATTATATTTAAAATGTATTTCCACTTTCCCAGGTTATTAGCTACAATAATAGAATTACCATATTGTTTCCCCTTGTTTAGAAGAACCAGATGGAAGAGAAACTGGGCAAGCAAATGGGAGTCTCTGGGGATCATGTGATCGAATGTTTGTGAAAAAAACATACCCCAGACAAGAAGACAGAGTTAAGTAAATGCTCAGTGTTATTCTCATAATCTCTGTTCTTTGTAAAAGACAATTATTTCTGTTCCTTGTTTGCCTCTGACGGACTGTCTAAAATATCAAGTGAATAATGACAAGCCATATTTATCTGTAATGATCAAAACTGAGCATCATTCTTCCCTCCTCAATTTAGAGGACTCCTTATAATTAACTGATGAGCTGTCCCCAAGACAGTGCCATTTAGAGTCGTTACTGAGTCTAATTGGGGAGAGATGCATTTCGAAAGTTCCAATTAGAGGCATTTTTTTCTGTTGTCTTGTACATACATTCAAAGGAGGCGATGGAGCGTCCACTCCTTTTGTGTGGGGGGCTTGTAGCTTGGTGGATTGTTTCCGTTTATACTTAAGTAAATAATACAAATGAAGCTTCTGTGAGCTTTAGAGTAACAAGAAGACCACAAGAGGAAACTGAGCAGCCACATTTTTCTCTTGATTATCATAATGATCATGATTATAATGGAAATGGGATGTTTTGAAGATGTTGTTGAAAGCACTCCTATTTCTGTATATAGTGGAGGCCTCCTGGTATTTTGTCTTTGGTTGTGTTTTTGAGATAATTACTATGTAGGCCAGGATGGGCTGGGACTTGCTCTGCAGAACTCAAGGCCACTTGTATGTTTTGACTTCCCACTTCTCCCTATTTCTTTATGGAGTTATGAAGAACTTAGAACTTCAAAACCAGCATACATATGATGTTTTCCCAAGTGCAGGATAGCAGTCTGTGCATTGAGGTTAATTTACTCATCAAACAACTATGGGAATATTTGTTTTTTATTGAAGGCATCAACATACGTCCAACCATGGGAATGAGACCATAGCCTCTAACTGAGTCTTGAGCCCAGAGACATCAGAGTTGAAGGGGTTCATTTTTCTGATGGGAAAGGGAAGCCAGTCAAATCTTTAGCTGTGCCCTATTAAATACATTAAACTTTATTTTCCGAATTGCTGATTGCCATTGACTTTTTTCAGAAAAAAAGTGTTAAGGAATAAAGTTAAGATAAATGTGGTGGTGAGACTCAGAGGCCAACCTGAGCTACGCAGTGAAGCTTTGTCAGAAAAATGTAAAAAAGTAGGGTTTCCTATTTACAAAACTAATAATAATCATTTGCAACAAACTAGTAATTTGAAAAGGGATTTAAGGGAGTTTGGGGATCAAAAATGTGTAAGGTGAACACCCAGAAGCCTGTCATTTCATGAAGTGCCTGGAGGACTCAAAACAAAAGCTGATTGTAAGTGCTTTAAAAAGATAAAATATTGCCCTCTGCCGGTCAGAGTGAAAATGTCAGTCGCACATCTCTAAGCAAGAAAAAAAAAATTCTTGGAATTTACTGTCCTTTATCTCTTTTTTTTGAAACAAGGTCTCCATAGGTAGCCCTAGTTGGCTTGAAAATTTCCACAAGCCACCTGCCTCCACCTGCAAAGAACCTAGATTACAGGTGTGCACCGCCATGCCTACTGTTTCAACCAGGCCTCCGCATGCTAGCCTACCAAGTTGGCCACATGACAGCCTTGTCCTATGTCTGCTAGTCATGCTGAAAATGTAAGGGGTGATGTATAACTGATGAACTTCTTATATTTGAATCCAGGACTAGTAAATGACATGCTAGCACCAGGTAGGTCATACAAGAATTTTCAGTTCTACCCCAATAGTACACACAAAGTATTATCAACAGGTGCATGGTTCAAATCCGGCTGTACCATTTACAAACCATACTCTGGCCTGCCACAGAGCCTATGTTCCACCCTTCCCTGCTGGGTGTCCTTAAGTGTAACTCAGAGTCTACCACGGCACACGTGTAACATTTCAATCTCCTGCCCTTCATCCGATCCATTGCCAAGCAGTTGGACGTCCTGCATCTTCCTTTTTTTTTTTTTTTAAAGATTTATTTATTTTATATATGTGAGTAAGCTGTATCTTCAGACGCACCAGAAGAGGGCATCAGATCGCATTACAGATGGTTGTGAGCCACCATGTGGTTGCTGGGAATTAAACTCAGGACCTCTGGTAGAGCAGTCAGTACCCTTAACCACTGAGCCATCTCTCCAACTCTTCCTGCATCTTCTTAAATATGAACTTTGCTTTCTACTTTCTCTGATACGAATCTGGTTTTCCTTTTACAGCCAAAACAGTTCCACCTCTGCTCCTCCCACATTTCCCTGGACTCCTTCCAGTCCGCTGTGTCTATTAAAGAATCTTCATGATGTTTGGGACAGGGCGTACTTTGTCAGCTGCCCATGGCTCTAGTCTCAGCTCAGAATGTGATTTCTTGCACTCTTTCATGCTGGCCTGCTTCTAGTCTCTTCTTCTTTACATTGTCCCTCTCCACAGGACCTTTATGACATCTGACCACCCTGGCCTGTTCTTTGCCTGCTCCAAAAGCACATTTATGAAAGCCCTAAGCCGCCTTCCTCTAACACGGATGCAACTGCACAGTTGCTGTATCTGGCTAATACCTGCGAGCTCAGCAGGACAAGTTGGCGGCTATTGGGGCTTTTCCTGCTTTGGTAACACTGCTTTCCATTACAGAAACATTTACCTCATAGTAGAAAAGTATTGACAAGCAATTAGGAATTGTCGCAGCTTAATGAAATATAGTAATTTAATGAATGGAGAAAATATTTTGGATTATTGATGATTTTAAACACAGGCTACTCTCTGTTGTTGAGATATCCAAATATTCATACAGTCCATTATTTGTTCATAGTTCTTTTCTATATGTTGTGCTAAGACTAGAAAACATATTTGTTTTCTTCACAATTGCCTAGTGGGCTCTGCTATGCAAATCACAGCATCACTAATTTGGAAGCAAGCTGTCTTTAAGATGGTGTCATATTTGGAAAGCATCGGTGGGATGCTGCCCTAGCTGGATCTAGACCTTTTACAGCTGATATTTGGTGTTTTAGCTCTTGTTCTTCCTTTCCTCTTGGCATCTGCTACCTTTAAAAATAAAGTTTCTTTTCAATGGAACTTTTGAAATGTCCATGCAGCGAGAATCAGCATGATATAACAATAAGGGAGACAGCCAGGGACACACTCACACATGGAACACGCCCACTCATTCACTCTTTGCCCTACAGTGATTGCTTTTCATTTCATGTGTATGAGTGCTTGGTACTTTGGCGAGGAGTGGGGAATGCACAGGAGGATGCCAGAAATGGAACTGGAATAACAGATCGTGAGTGGCCATGCAGGTACTGGGACTAAACCTGGGTTCCTGACGAGCAGAAATTATTCTGACATACTGAGCCACTGCTTCTGTCCCCTCATTGCCTTTCCTTTTGTTACAGGATTTCACAATGCAGCCCTCCCTGGCCTGAATCCTGCTATGCAGACTAGTCCAACCTTGAACTCATGTAGACCTACTATGTAGCCCAGTCCTACTATACAATCTCACAATGTAACTAAGCTAGCCTCAAGTTCACAGTCCTTCTGACTCCATTTCCCACGTGCTGCAATTACAGATGAGCACCCTATGCCTGGTGCTGTATTTTTTCATTTTTCTCAATAGTTTGGGCTTCTATATAGAATCACTATCAACAGAGAGGACTCTGATTTTTGCCTTGTCAATAAATTTAATTCTATATTCAATTTAAGCTTCTGTAAAAATCAATTACATTACACACACTATGCCAAATATTTTTCAAATAAATCTGAATTTAATTTAATGACTGTGAGGACTAATTTTATGTATCAGCTTCCCTGGATCATAGATTTCCCAGCTACCTGGTTTAAAATGATCCTGCTGTGTCAGAGAGAGTGCTTCCGGTGATACTCATGTTCAGATCAATCTCTCCCCCACCCCCTCCAGAGAACACCAGCAAATAAGCCTATGACATTTAAAACTGACTATAACCACATAGAATTTGGAGTGTCTTCTTTTGTCTTTGTTGAAATAGAGCCTTGCTCCATATGAGCCAAACTGGTCTGGCACTTGGGATTTCTGGCCTCAGCCTCCCGAGTTCTGAGGTAACAAGTGTACACACCTCAATTTCCAATATCCACTCTTCTTCAGTTCAGACATTTCTTCTCTGCTGAAACCCTCACCGAAGTCTTCAATGAGCTCCTAATGTGACACAAACCAGCATGCTAGGTGTCCTGTCCCTCTGCCAAGCTCTTCCCTCATGTGGGCACTCTGCATCTTCCTGGTTCCTCTCATGCTTTCGCCTCCTTCACTTGACCCGCTTCAGCTGCCTGAACCCTCCTTCCTGCTTGCTATGGCAATACTATCACCCTATTGCTCTTTCCTATAATCTAGTGACTTCAAGGCTATAAACAGAAAGCATAAACCAGTATCTCTAGTCCACACTTTCAGCTTAGAGCCAATGGTCTTCTTGATGCTTCATACTCAGCTCTTCAAATCGGGTACCATCTCCTAAACCTGCTCTCACCCCTGATGTTTCTCGGTGATGGCACTCTGAACAAACTTTACTTTATGAATGGAAATCCTCGTGGTGCTCTGGCCAGGGGTATCCCAACCCAAACCCACATCTCTGATATTCTTAGTGTCCTGACATTTCCTGGGGCATCATGACCATGCTGTGTGCACTGCTGTAATAGATGAGGTCACCATGGAAAGACGATGACCTGTCACCTTCTGAGACACCCTGCCACCTCCTCCCAGTCTTCTTCTCTATAGAGGGCACAAGGAGAAGCTGTGCATAGAGAAGCACAATGCCAGGGAGAAGCTGTGCATAGAGAAGCACAGTGCCAGGGGCACAGCTGGAGGAAGACCTGCCACGTTTGTGCGCACGACATGTCAAACATTTCTTTCTTTCTCCTTTCCTTTCTTTCTTTCTTCCTTCCTTCCTTTTCTTTTCTTTCTTTCTTTTTTTTTAAAAACAAAGATTTACGATTTATTTATTTTATGAATGTGAGTACACTATAGCTGTCTTCAGATACACCAGAAGAGGGCATATGATCCTATTACAGATGGTTGTGAGCCACCACGTGGTTTCTGGGAACTGAATTCAGGACCTCTGGAAGAACAGTCGGTGCTCTTCTCCACCAAGCCATCTCTCCAGCCCTCAAAGCATTTCTTGTATTGAAATCTGGACTCAGACCTTCGGCTGGTAAAACTTAAAACTTAGTGTCTTTGCTTCTATTTTCATAATTTCCACTGTGAAGGGGAATTGAAGAAGGAGTGGACAAAACCAGATTGCTCAAGTTGTGAGCTAACAGCACAATTTAAACCACTCTCGAAAAAAGAAGGAGACATTGAAAACTTCCACTTTCACCAGGCCACCAGAGCACAAAACCACAACCATTACTACAGAAATGTGCAGAGGTAGAAATGAAATATTAATACAGCTGCAGGAGAGTAAAGAGACCGCAGCTTGCTACCAGCTTATATCATACAGACCTCAAGGTTCTTCACATCTGGCTGGGGTGGCAGGCAAATTGAATAATTACATTTTAAAATGTAAATGATTCATGATAGGAGTATAAAGGGAGTGGAGAGATCGCTTAGCAGCTAAGACTAGGGCTTCAAGTTGGATTCCCAGCACCCACATCAGAGGACTCATGATTGCTGCTCCACAGAGTCAATGGCTTACACAGACATCGACACTAGTGTGCATACAGGCACATGGACATATGGATAACACAAATAATAAATTCATGCAATGGAAGGACTCAAAGGTAGTAGGTGTTTTTCAAGTGAACTATATAAATATGCACTGTTTATGAAATATCAAACCACTTTGGTTTGTAGATTTTATAGACCGTTCTTCTCCTCATCTCTCTCTCTGAGGCAGTTTCTACCACATAGTCTGGGATAACCTCAAACTCATCATCATCATACCTGGAGTCCACTGAGAGCTGGGATTACAGGTGTGCACCACTGTGTCTGGCTGAGTTCAGTCCTAAGAGATGAGTTGGGTACATAGCTTAGGATTTCTGTTGCTATGAAGAGATACTATGACAAGGATTCTCTGTGGAATGGCTGTTCTAGAACTCTCTCTCTCCTGTGTGTATACCAGGCTGGCCTTGAACACCTGCCTCTGCCTCTTAAATGCTGGAATTAAAGCTGTGTGCCACCAACCCTGGCTGACTATGACAACTCTTATAAAAGAAAGCATTTCATTGGGACAGGCTTACAGTTCAGAGTTCAGAGTTGCCCTTGTTGTCATGGAGGGAAGCACGGAGGGACAAAGGCAGACATGGTGCTGGAGAGGTAGCTGAGAGTTCTACATCTGGATTGGCATACAGCATCACACTGAGCCTGACTTGAGTATCTGAAACCTCAAAGCCACCCCTAGTGGCACACTTAGTCCAGCAAGGCCATGACGCCTAATGGTGCTGGTCCCTATGAGCCTGTGAGGACCATTTTCATTCAAACCACTACCGTACATAAGGAGTGAAGGTGATTGGGGGCAGGATTCAGCACATACAATTAGGAAGAAAGGGAAGCCAAAATCTGATGTACGTATGCACGGTCTGCCTTCAGTGACAAAACTGAAAAGAAAGAGTGTGGTGTTCTGACACTGTGACTAAAAACTGTATTCCTGAGGTAATATTGTCAAGGTCATGGGTAGATCCTCACACATTTCAGGAGTAAAACAGCATGGAGCACCTAGGCATGCATAAGGAGTACTCTTATCTTAGTGAACAGAATTGATTGACCATAAGTTCTGTGTATGCTTCCTTCTTACAACTGTGCCTCAGGGCTGCAAAGGCCCCCGTTTGTGTTCCTTTCTCCTAGATGTGGTAGCTCCCCTCCCTGTGCCGTCTGCTTTAGACACATCCCACACCTCTCACCTGACTTTTAAACAAGGCCTTGCTCTGTAGCCCAAGCTATTCTGTAACTCACTGTGTTGTTCAGACTTAGTCTCAAACTCACAACAATCCTCCTGCCTTTGTTGCTCAGGTACCAGGATGTGTTGGTTAGTTTTGAGGACTTGACATAAACTAGTGTCACCTGGGAAAAGGGAACTTCAGCTTCTGAATTGTCTCTATCAGGACAGCTGGTGGCCATGTCTGTGGGCATTGCTTGACTGACATGAGAAGGCAGTTGGGCTGGGTATAAAAAAGCAAACTGAATGAGCCACCAGGGAGCAAGCCTACTAGTAAGCAGAGTTCTTACATGGCTTCTGCCTCAATTCCTGCCTAGAGTTCCTACCATGAATCCCTCAGTGATGCGCTATAACCTGTAAGCCAGTCTTTTCTTCCCCAAGTTGTTCAATATTTTATCGCAGTAACAGAAACAATCTAAGACATGGGATTAAGGTGTGAGCCACCATTTCCAGTGACTATTTTATATATCTGGATTATTATCCTCCTCCTCCATCTTTTTATTTTCTAATTATCCTCATGGAGAACTAATCAATCTAGGCCAGGGATACAGCTCAATGGAAGAGCACTGCCTAGAACATGCAAGGTCCTTGGTTCAATATCCAGTACCATCGCCACCATGACCAATACAAAGTTGGCCTCAAGAAACAGTCTGAAATGGAGATAAAATTGTTGCCAAAAATTAAGTAAAAAACTGAGTTTACAGAAGCTTCTACACAATGAACTTGAACCTGAGGACTTCAACATCTTGAGGCATTGAACATTTTTATTCACATAAATGGGAGGGAACAGATCATCTCACTGAGCTATGGACTCCCTGGGGTCCAGAGATAAATATTTATAGCTCATTGTGTACGGTGTGTGATTGTCAGAAACTCCCTACAAGGCTCCAGAGATAGAATTATGTAGCTGGTTCAGGTGGGTAAGCATGGCAACTGTAGCTCTCCTCAGAGAGTACAGGGGGAAGATGCTTACCTGTTAGCAGCATCTGTGGACCAGTCTCCCCACTACCTATATTCCCAGCTGCTGTACCCTTCCTACTCAATGAGCCTCATCAGTTTACCATCCTTTGTCAGTACTCTCTTGTAGATACTTGTGCCTGGCCCACATCTCAATGATGCTTACTTCTCCTGTGTCTGCTTCTTTCAGTCTTGGCTTCCTTTGGCCAGTGTGAAAGATCTGTTCTTATTTTGCATCTGCTTCACCTCGCTCATCTCAGTTTCCTCATTCCTTATTGGTGCAGACATATTGCTTTCTGAATATCGACTGGCTGTTTACGTCTACATAATAGAGAAGGGTTACTGCCTCCACTTAAAAATAATGAGCATTGTGTCTTCCCAAAAGCACAAGCAGGGAGCAGATAAATGTTACTATGACAAACTGAGAAAATGAACAGTTTTATCTTATTAGATGGTTTCCACAGGGCTGCTAATGTAACAAGTGACAGATCATCCTCACCAACTAAATAATAAACATTATTGAAGTTCACAGCAGACATTATTATATTTAGGATAATTTTTTGTAATTGTTTTTGAAATTAATATCTTGGTCAAAGAGAGCCCATTCGGTCAATGATATATCATTTAGCCTGACCCCAGCATTTCACAGTGGTTGCAAATACATTGCAGGCTAGGCACCACTGGCTTCCAGCAGGATATGATCTAGTAGAAACAGTAGCTTCTACTGGAGAGCCACATTACTCCATATCCCAGTTGCTGATTCACGAATATGTAGGAGAAGAGTTGAAACAATGTTTCAAGTATGATGTGGAATCTTCACTCACTTTAATGTGCTTTGTCTTTCTTAGCAATTATCCACTTCTTAAACTACATTTCACATCTTTCATCCTGGCTTGATGTTTGCCAAAGTGAATTTTTTTCATACTCAAAATATGAGACATTCCTCTCAAATTTTAGGGAAGAAAATAAATTAGACTAACCCTTAGCTGATTTTACATGTGCACTAGTCCTGTTTTATGCCCCCCTCCCACTAACTGTGTTAGTGTCTTTTCCTGTTACTGTGATAAAAATCTGTAACAAATGTAACTTAAGAGACAAAGGGTCTGTTTTGGCTCACAGTTCAAGGGCAGAGAAAACTTGGCAGGACCTCAAGGCAGTCCGTAACATTGCATCTGCCCGCAAGAAGCTTTGAGAGATGATTGCACATACTCAGATAGCTTTCTCTTTTTTGTGCAGTCCAGGACCCCAGCCTAGGGAATGACACCACCCAATTTTAAGGTGGGTCTTCCCACCTCAATTAGGATAATCAATATAATCCCCCACTGGCATGTTAGCGTTTTGTCTTGTAATTGATTTTAGTCACATTGGCAGTCAATATTGACCTTCACCTGCTGCAGTGGTTTGAATGAAAAGTGTCTCCTCGAGTCCCAGGCTTTGGACACTTGATCCCCAGTTGCTGAAGCCATTGTAGGGCTTTCTGTGGTTTGGCTTCCTGGAGGAAGAACCTCGCTGGGATAAGCTTTAAAGGAAAAAGTCCTCTCTGACACTTCTAGTTTGCTCTCTCTGCTTTCTGTTTCTGGTGAGAGATGGGAGTCCCCCCCTTCCTATTTCTGCTGCTAAGCCTGCCCGCTTTTCTGTCCCTGAAACCACAAAGCAAAAGAAACTCTTTCTATAAGTTGCTTTAGTCATGGTGTTTTTCACAGTAAAAGGAAAGTAACCGATAAGTATACTAGTTGTTTTAGTGTATCATAAGTACAAGGCCCTGGCTTGTTCTCCTCTGTTGTTATGGTCCTGCTACACTGGTGGCACTCAATACATGTTTGATGAATGAACCACTGAGTGACTATGGATGGAAAAGCCATTTCCTTCCATCTGTGACCTCACGAAATGTGGAGAAGCACCAGTGTGAGCGAAGGTTGTGTTGACTGTGTGAAGAAAATGTGATCAAATCTGAATGTTGTATTTAGGAATCTGAGCTGTGTCTATAGACACTGGGGGCTTGATTGAACATTGGAGAGGGTCTGGAGCTCTGCAGGTTGGTGGCAGGGCTTATGTATAAAGATCTCAAAGGCCTGATTTAGAGTGACAATAGCAGAATCCTAAAGTGGAGGTGATAAATCGTCTAGAGGAAAACTCATTCTTGTTTTGTGTGAATTTGAAGAGCAAAGGAAAGCTATCGGAAAGATCACTTTCCTGTCAGTAGCCTTCCAAGCACACAGTTAGTTCCACTGTCAGGGGGTCTGGGCTAAGTGACAGAGTTGGGGTGGGGTTGGCTGTAGAGTGTGGAAAAACTTCATTCCTAGGAGATTGGGATTTATGAGTCTAAGTATGTCCCCCACCAAAACAAACAAACAAGGAGATTAAAGTGGGGGAACTATAATTCACAACAGAAAATTAGATCAAAGATAATTATTTAGCAGTAATCTATGTATAAATAGTGTTTTAGTGAGAATGGAAGAACTCATGCAGACTTCAGGAAAAATAGTAGACTTAAAGGTTTAGTCTTGGAGACTGGGGGTCTTAGTGATGGAGTTTGTGCCTTTGCATGTTTCAGTCTCCAGTCTTAAAAAAGTAAAATCACCAAGAACAAGTAAATCAATAAATCCCTGGAACTCTCTGTTAAATTTGATTATTTGTAGGCACTGTACAAAATTATTAAATTAGTGTTTGTAATTGTCTCTCATATTAGCAAACAAGTTAACTTGGTTGTAACCTCTTTAAAGAAAAGTTTTAAATTGATTTAAATTAAAATTGGTACTAAGAAGGATTAAAGGCATAGTTCCTCACAGTTGTAGATGTGGGGATACTTTGAATCTGAATATCACTGCAGCCTTATTTAGTACTTCCTTCTGCTCCTATGTATGCATTATATGGATATTTCAGGGAAACATTATTTGAGAAAATTTCCCAGTTTGGGGCCTATCACTGTTGTATATTATCAGGGTACCTTACTGTCATTTTTAAAAATTGTTTGGTTGGTTTTTGAGACAGGGCTTCACTGTGTAGCTCTAGCCTGGACCTTGCTTTGTAGACCAGGCTAGAACTCACTGAGATCCTGACTGCCTCCTGAATGCTGGGATTAAAGGTTTACACCACCGTACTCAGCCACTGCCAGTTCTTTAAAGTCTTAGAAACCAAGATTTCTACACAAACAACATTGTGCAGACCATCTTCTACAGTTCCTCATTCAAGTCTGATCTCCATGTCCTACAGGCTTACAAATCCTATTCAAGTGGTTATTCCTATTAACTAGCATTAAAAATTGTTTAACAATGCTCTTTTATATTCAGGTTGGTGACCATAGCCAATCTGCCAGAGTAGCATTATTATAGCTACCACCTTAACAAGGAGTAAAATGAAACTCAGAGAGGTTGAGCAACTTCACCACATATAACATATTTTTAAAGCTTTTTGTTTGTTTGTTTTTTGTTTTTTGTTTTTTAAGACAGGGTTTCTCTGTATAGCCCTGGCTGTCCAGGAACTCACTCTGTAGACCAGCCTGTCTTTGAATTTAGAAATCAACCTGCCTCTGCCTCCCAAGTGCTAGCATTAAAGACATGTGCCACCACTGCCCAGCTTTAAAACATTTTAAAAGCTGATAGGCAGCCTGGAGAGATGCCTTAGCATTTAGAACTCTTGCTGCTCTTCTGGAGGACCCAGGTTTGGTTCCCAGAACATATGTTGGGATGTGCATAAATGCTTTCTCTCCAGCTCCTACAGGTATTTTTGCAGTTTAAAAATAAGACAGGTGCTAAATTTACTGATACTGGACATACAAGTAAATCCTCTGTAATAATTACTTCTCTTGCTTGTTGTGGCCAAAGTACTCAACCAGAAGCAACTTCAGGAGAGACACTTTATTGTGTCATGGTTTGAAGGATTCAGTCCATCGTGTAGGGAAGATGCGGCAGCAGGAGAGTGACCCAGCTGCATACTGTATCCACAGCTGGGAGGCAGAGAGCGTGAATGCTGGTTCTCAGCTTATGTTATCCTTTTCATTTGGTAGGGGACCCCAGCCCATGGAATGGTGGCACCCACAGTTAGTGTGTGTCTTTCTACCTCAATTAACCTGATCTAAAAACTTCTTTATAAACATACCTAAAGGCTTGTCTCCTAGATGACTCCAGATCCTGTTGGGTCTGAAATCAATGAATGCTTAGCATCACACTCTTGAACGTTGAACAGTCTCTGTGTCAGATGGTCCAGCCCCCTGCCCTGTTCAGTTCCAAAGCCCCATGTGAGCACCACAGTACAGACAGTTTCCCTGGGCATCTCTGGCTTTCTCACTTTCAGTGCACATGGCCAGCTATGAGAACTTATAAATTAGATGTTGCAGTTCTTTTTAAAATCCTGTATGTTTGCTTGTTTTTGAGACAGGGTCTCAGGTAATTCGGGTTGGCCTCAAACTCATTATGTAGCCAAGTATGACCTTGAACTCCTGACCATCTTGCCTCTGTAGTGCTTGGATTACAGGTGTTTGCCTCCCATGCTTTGATCTGTTCCAGGTTTTGAACTGATGAGAAGGAATATTACACTTGATTTTAGCCAAAAGACTGAGAAATGGTGATGACGATGATGATCCAGTTTTTAGAAATTTATATTTTTATTTTACATATATGGGTGTTTTGACTGTATATATGTATGTGTGTATACCCTACCTGTACTGGTAGATGCTCTCAGAGGATAGAAGAGACCATCAGATGCCCTGAAACAGAGTTACAGATGATTGTGAGCTATGCGTGGATGCTGAGAATTGAGCCTGGGTCCTCTGGAATAGTGGTCATTGCTCTTAAGATCAAGCCATCTCTCCAGCCTCTGTTCTATTTTTTTTTAAACTTCAACTAATCTTTTCAAGCAGATATCTTCATATACATGCATATATAAATGTTGAATTTCTATTTTATTTTTAATTCTTTCATATTCAATGTTCTTCTCTGTATAGTAATCTAGTCTAAAATTCACAGCAGAGTAACCAATTTTAGATTGTAGACTCCCTAAATCATCTTTCTAAATCAAATGTGCAAGCTACTCCCACTCCTGTGTTTGCCTCCTGGAGCTTCAAATTCTTGTATATGGGATCTACTTTTAACAAAGCTAAGCTCCTCAAAACCTGCATATAGGGAATCCTGTTCCAAAAAGGCCAATGGAACTGAAAGACCTAAGCTAGCAAATAAGGAAGTGACATATGATCGATCCATTTCTCCTGTCAGAGTGTAAGATTTTAATTGATAATAAAAAAATGTCATTTCATTGACATGTGGAAATATGAGGAAAGGTGGGCTAACTCTGTTAATAAAGAAGATTAAGGTATTGATGCATCCTGTAGCAGCTCGGGAAGTGAGTTTTGTCCCTTCAGATACTGGCTAAAGACTAGAAGGCCATTTTAACACTAAGTATCTACAACACAAATGAAGACAAATGTTATCATTACTTCAGCAATGTGTGACAGCACAGTCCCCTCAGGATTTCACAGTGTTTCCCTAAAATTTAATAAAATTACTGAGCATGGGACTGGGGAGATAGCTCAGTGGTTAAGAGCACTGACTGCTCTTCCAGAGGACCTGAGTTCGATTTCCAGCAACCACATGGTGGCTCACAACCACCTGTAATAGGATCTGATGTCCTCTTCTGGATTTGTCTGAAGACAGCTACAGTGTATTCACAGAAAATAAATAAATCTTTAAAAAAAAATTACTGAGCATCTTCTTTAGCATTTATTTAATCATAAATAGCAAAACTTATTTTCCTCACCTTGTCAGCAAAATGGCTGAAATGATACACCTGTTTGATAGTCAGACTCTCTAGAGGAACAGAATCTAGGGAACATTCTATACATATACACATACATTATATACATATACATCATATATACCATATATACACACACATATACATAATGTGTGTATATACATACACACATATATACATATATATACATATATATATATGTGTGTGTGTGTATATATATATATATATATATATCTTTAAAATACTGAGAGAGAACAGAGTCACATTTGAGAGCCCCACACTGGGTCCTGGAGGAGGGGCCTTATCAGTCACAGTAGTCCCACAATATCTGACTCTCACTGGGGCCAAGGACCAGTCCGATGACCCGGGTCTCTCCAGTCCCACTCAGGCACTGGAGTCCCAGAAAACTCCTGGAGTCACTGGTCAGTGATCACAGCTTGGAAATGCTTGTTTAGATATCTGCTGGACAAATGAACAGGGCAGCGGAATCGAAGGCCACACAAGGAGAAGGCGAGATGATTCTTCTCCTGAAATAGCCTCCTCATCTGGGCTGCCACCCACGTGAGAAGCTGGCTCCCTGACTGATCAAGGCAATCAGGACAGCTCTGGAAGCGGGACTCCCTACTCAGGTGGCAAGTTCACATAAAAACAACCGCAACAACAGCTAATGTAGTGGTGATGCAACAGGCAGAAGGCGTCAAATGATGCTGACATTCCTGAGGCTGTGAGAACTCCTTACAACAGCTCGCCTGTATGGGACCTGCCTGCCGGAGCATCATTACTTCATCAAGGGGGAATCTTTCAGCATTTGCTTGACTCCCCCTCCCCATGTACTTTTCCATGTGTTTTATAGCATTATCGATTAAAATCTTACACTCTGGCAGGAGAAATGGATCGATCATATGTCACTTCCTTATTTGCTAGCTTAGGTCTTTTAGTTCCATTGGCCTTTTTGGAACAGGATTCCTTATATGCATATTTTTGAGGAGCTTAGCTTTGTTAAAAGTAGATCCCATATACAAGAATTTGAAGCTCCAGGAGGCAAACACAGGAGTGGGAGTAGCTTGCACATTTGATTTAGAAAGATGATTTAGGGAGTCTACAATCTAAAATTGGTTACTCTGCTGTGAATTTTAGACTAATTACTATACAGATAAGAAGAACATTGAATATGAACAGAATTCAATATATATGTATAAGTTCATCATTATATATGTAATATGCTTACATATACAAATTCATATGTGAATGCTCTTAAGATTAAAGTAAAAACAGTAGTAGCTGTTAAATTAAAAAATAAAACATAGGCTGTAGAGATGGCTTGTTGCTTAACAGCACTGGATCCTCTCCCAGAGGACTGGGGTGGAGTGCCCAGTATCCTTCCTCTGGTGGTTGGGAGCTCATAACTGTTTGTAATTCCAGTTCCAGGGGATCAGGTGCCTTTTTCTGGCATATGCAGGTACCATGAATACATATAGACAAAACACTCATACTCATAAAAAAGAATGAATAAATCATATGGGAAAAGACAAGGCTGGCCATGGTTCATAGGTATAATCTCAGGAGGGAGAGACAGTGGGAGCAGGGGTTGGAGGCCAGTCTTAGACTATCTGAAAACTCTAATAGTAGTAATAAAAATGAAAATAAAGAATTAAAAAAATATGAACTTGGATGGTATAGCTTTCAAAAGTATGTAACTTTGTTAATAAAAACGTTTCACAAAAACAACAACAAAACAATGTTTCCTAGAAAAATTACCTATATTATCCAAGCTGAATTGCAGAGTTAAAAAGGTCAAAGATGGATTTAGGCAACAATAAATTCACTGCAATTCACATATTCTGTCAGTCATCATTACAAAAAGACTGAAGTTACTTGCATACCAAGTGGGTAAGGATTAGGGCCAGAGCATCCATAGCTCAGTGAGAGCATGCTTGCCTCACATACCATGAAGCCTTGAGTTTTGTCTTCAGAAAAACACTAACCAACCAAGCAAGGTAGCAGAAAACTCACAAAACAAAGTGTTAAACAATGTCATCAACACAGTTAATGTAATAAAATTAAAATGTACAAAATGCTTTAACTATTAAATACATGTCATAAGCATGAAAGCTTTTAAAGTCTTGGTGAGGCATCAAAGAAACTGAACCTGTAAACCAGTCAGTACTCATCCCTGGAGTAAAAGACCTCAGGAAATCAGCTTATAAAGATTAAAGGTTGACCTTGGTTCTCAGCTTTGGAGGGTCCAGAGCATTGTAGGTTGGCCCATTCCTTCCTGGCCTGCAGTGAGCCAGTGTATCAAGGGGGGAACTTGTGGCGGAGGAAAACTCACCTTAGGGGCAGGAGGAGAAAGAAAGAAGAGGAGCAGGGGTCACACAGTCCCCTTCCTCAGTGACCTACAGACCTCTCAGCAGGCTCTACCTCCTGTATAGGAACTAGACTTTTGACACAAGAGCCTCTGAGGACATTCAAGATATTAAACACACAGAGTTGTCCCTTCAAGAGATGGATGTCTTCCCTGTTTTCTGCCAAGAAGGCTTGGAGCAGACATGGGTAGTGTCTAAGTGAGCTTTGTGCTGTGTGGTGGAGCCCACAGAGGATCCTCCCCTGACACATCGATGTGCTTGGTTTTCTCAGTTAATGTCTAGAAACCGTCTTTAAGGAAAACGTCACATGTACAAAGAGCTCAGATGGAGTTATGCTCTGTTGTCCACAACACTGAGTTAATAACATCAGGAAAGTTTTCCAAACTATGTTGTGCTTAAATGTGCCTATGATAAATGATTCATACGAAGTTGTGTTGAATTGAATCACCTCCCATAGAGCTGAGTGGGGGGGCTGCAGAGACTCTCCAAACCAGTCAGATAATAGAAACTTAAATGTGTACTTAATCTACTTGTTCAAGGGAAATGTGGGGTTTCTTTAAAAATAAGAAAGGAACTATGCATATTTCTAAGGAATCTGTTGTTGTGGTCGTTATTTTGAGGCAGGGTCTCATGCAGTCCCAGTGGCCCCAAAGTAATTATTTGTAGCCAAGGATGGCCTCATACTTCTGACTCTTCTGCTTCCGCTGAGACATTCTGGGATTCTAGGTGTGTTCTATCAACCCCAGATTTCAAGGAAATCAAATCATGAAGAGAACATTGAAACATATAATATCTGGGGGCTGAGAATGTAGCTCAGAGGTAGAATGCTTGCCTAATGTGCAAAATTCTGGTTTTAACCTCTAATATCACAAAACAAGATTTGTGGGAACATTCTGTCTTTATGAGATGAATGTGACATAGCTAGCCAAGATGGCCAGGTCAGAAAGGATTTGCTGCTCAGCTATCCAAGGTGAGCATCCTGTGGTCCTTCCTTCCAGGTCAGCCTGAGCTACAGAGTTCACAGCCTTCCATAGAAACAAGGTATTCTGTGCTGTGCAGCTGTGTAAGGCTTTTTCCTCCAGATACCCACTCGCTCCGGACAGGTGGGGGGGTAGTATGGCATTGCTGGCTGGTGGCAGGGTAGTACAGCTGGCCCACAGCCTTCTGCTTCTTTTGCCCTTTCTACTCATTTCCATTGTCTTTTTGGATTTTGGTCCCTCAAACATGTTTTTCCAATAAACTCAACAATGTCTTCCTTCTGAGAATTTAAGTTGCAGAACATATAACCTCCAAAACCTCTGGGCACTATAACTTTTGGAAATGGGGTTTCTTAACTTAAAAATATTCCTTCTGGACTGGGCAGTGAAGGTGCATGACTTTAATCTCAGCATGTAGGAGGCAAAGGATCTCTGAGTTTGAGGCCAGCTTGGTCTATCTACAGAGTAAGATCCAGGTCAGCCAGGGTTACACAGAGAAACTCTGTCTCAAAAAACAAACAAACAAACAAACAAACAAACAAACAAAAAAAAACCCTCTAAAAATTAACAATAGATTTGTAATGTATTCAAATGTATCTAACAATCACAAAACATGAAAACCTCCAAATTTCAGCAATTCTCTGCTTAAAGAGTAAACTGAACCGAAATCACTTTAACAGGCAGTTAATAGTATAGCACATATTTTGGAAGATGCTATACATTCTTCACATAAGTAAGTCTATCTCTGTAGCTGGGTAAAATTAGATCAAAATTGTCAAAATACTATATTAAAAATATTAAAACAGTCACAAGTTTCTTTCTAGACATGTTAATCTCACCAAAAACCAGAAACACTGTTTCTGTATGCTGGTGTATGCATCCTCCTGATTAGGAAACCCAATTCTCAGGGTTTTAGAATTTGAGTCAAATCCTTGGGAGGAGATTGTCCTTATGCAAGGGGCCCAGAGTGCTTTAGTCCCTTCTGTCATCTGAGAACACAGCACCGAAGACCTACGAACCAGATACAGTTACTGAATGCTGGGTCTTTGACTGAAGGTCATGGATTTTGGTTGAGTCAATGACTAGGGAGTCCCCAGGATCCACTTGCCTTTGGTCCTCAACAACAGCCATGTGCAACCATGCCTGAATTTTACAGGGGTACCCGGGACTCAAACTCAGGTCCTGAAGCAAGGACTATATACCCACCAAGCCGTCAGTCTTGCCTTCTCTATATAATATTAAAGATAAACTTCTCTTATTAGGTCATTTTGTCCACAAATAGTTTTATATCACTATTAAACAAGCATTTCTCTTAATATAAACATAGTTGTTTTAGCAAATATAATTATTCCCTTAATATTATATTAAATATATATTTATAATATTCATACTCTATATTGAAATTTTCCCAGTTACAAAAAAAAAGTCTTTCCATGGCTGTTTATTTAAATTAGGAGGCAAACAAAATTCACACGTGGCACACTGATAGGATGCGTAAGAGATTCACACTTACATTATGTGCTCTCATTTAATCTAAATAGTCTCATTTCCCTTCTTTTTAAATTTAGCATTGTTATTAAAAAAACAAACTGGGTCATGCATCTTCAGAAGTGTCGACAGTGCTGCTATCCCATTGCCTTCATGGAGTTTCGTCTACCTCGTCCCCTCTGGATTTCTTAGCTCAAACTCATTGAAAGCTTTATTTAGATTGCATTTGCACTTTTGCTTGATGAAATACCAGCGCGATGTTTTCCATCCCACATGTTCCTAACGGCTCACAGCATGGATTGACAATTTTCATCACTGGTTGTATCTTTGTTTTGCCTTGTTTTTTTTTTTTTGTTTTGTTTTGTTTTTTGAGACTGGATTTTTTTATGTACCCCTGGCTGGCACGGAACTCACTATATAGGTCAGGCTGGCCTTGAACTCAAGGGTTCCTCTGCCTCTTGAGTACCAGGACTACTTGGTCAGATTTAGTCACCTGCTGATGACACATTGACCTTCCTCCTTTTTTGCTTTGTATTTGTTATTGATTTTTATTTATTTATTTATTTTTTGAGACTGAGTTTCTTTGTGTAACCTTGGCTGCTCTGGTAACTAACTCTGTAGACCAGGCTGGCCTGAGAACTCAGAGACCCACCTGACTCTGCCTCTCAAGTGCTGGAGTTAAAGGTGTGTGCTATAAGCCCTGGCCCTCTTTGAACTAAAGTTTCTCCTTTAGCTTTTTCTTGATACTTCTTGTTTGTTCTATCATGGCTTTTGCATTTATCATCTACAGTTTTCCTCTAATAACTTTCTTACAATGACTGGTATTAAGCTGTGGTTTAAATATTTATGTTCCCCTACCCCTGTAATTCAATGCAACAGTTGTAAAAGATGACACTTACAGGAACTAATTAAGTTACAAGGGCCATCCTGGGCAACATAGCAGGTTCAAGGCTACCTTGGACCTTCAGAACAAGACTCTGTATTAAACAAATACACAAATATAATATGACATTAAGTTTGGTTATTGCTCGTAGGTCTTTTCAGTAAATTCTGAGAAAGAATGTGTTTAAAATTTTTAATTCTTTCCAATTTTCTGAGGAACCTCCAGATTAATCTCCAGAGTGGTTGTACCAGTTTACAATCCCACCAGCAATGGAGGAGTGTTCCTCATTCTCCAACATCCTCGTTAGCATCTGCTGATACCTGAATTTTTGATCTTAGCCATTCTGACTGGTGTGAGGTGGAATCTCAGGGTCATTTTGATTTGCATTTCCCTGATGACTAAGGATGCTGAGCATTTCTTTGGGTGCTTCTCAGCCATTTGAGATCCCTCAGTTGAGAATTTTCTGTTTAGCTCTGTACTCCATCTTAAAGCAGGTTATTTGGTTTCCTGGAATCTAACTTCTTGAGTTCTTTGTATATTTTGGATATTAGCCCTCTATCAGATGTAGTGCTAGTAAAGATCTTTTCCCAATCTGTAGGCTGCTGTTTTGTCCTATTGACAGTGTCCTTTGCCTTACAGAAGCTTTTCAGTTTCATGAGGTTCCATTTGTTAATTGTTGATCTTAGAGCCTGAGGCATTGGTGTTCTGTTCAGAAAAATTTCCCCTGTGCCAATGAGTTTAAAGCATTTCCCAGCTCTCTTCTATTAGATTCAGTGTATCTGGTTTTATGGGGAGATCCTTGATCCACTTGGACTTGAGCTTTGTGCAAGGTGATAAATATGGATCTATTTCCATTCTTCTACATACAGACTGACAGTTAGACCAGCACCATTTGTTGAAGATACTTTCTTTTTTCCAGTGTATGGTTTTGGCTTCTTTGTCAAAGATCAAGTGTCCATAGGTGTGTGGGTTTATTTCTGGGTCTTCAGTTCTGTTCCATTGATTGTCCTGTCTGTCTCTATATCAATACTATGTTGTTTTTATCACTGTTGCTCTGTAGTACAGCTTGAGGTCAGGGATGGTGATTCTCCCCAGAAGTACTTTTTATTGTTGAGAGTTGTTTTGGCTATCCTAGGTTTTTTGCTTTTCCATATGAAGTGGAGAATTGCTCTTTCCACGTCTGTGAAGAATTGTGTTGGAATTTTGATGGGCATTTCATTGAATCTGTGTATGCTTTTGGTAGGGCAGTTATTTTGGAAGTTCCTTGGAAATAGCTCTACCTGAAGACCTGGCTATACCACTACTGGGCATATACCTAAAAGATGCCCCACCATACCATAAGGACACATGCTCCGCTATGTTCATTGCAGCCTTATTTACAATATCCAGAACTTGGAAAACAACCCAGATGTCCCTCAGCCAAAGAATGGATACAGAAAATGTGGTTCATTTACACAATGAAATAATATTCAGCTATTAAAAATGAGGACATCATGAATTTTGCAGGCAAATGGATGGGACCAGAAAATATCATCCTCACCGAGGCAACCCAGACCCAAAAGAACACGCATGGTATGTACTCACTGACAAATGGATGTTAGCCAGAAAGTTCAGAATACTCACGCTACATCTCACAGATTATAGGAAGCTTAACAAGAAGGAAGGCCCAAGTGTGGGTGCCTGAAACCCACTTAGAAGGGGAACAAAGTAATCACAGGAGGCAGAGGGAGGGGGAAACTGGGTGAGAGAGGAGGGGGAGGGAAAAGATGGGGCAGGATCAGGCATGGGGAGAGACAGGAGGGAGGCCCAGAGGGCCAGGAGAATGAATTGCAATATGCAGCAATAGGGGTTAGCCATTTTCTACAGGGGGACACCTGTAGAAAATCTCAGAGACCTGGGATGCAAAATGCCCAACAGTGGGGAGGTGGATGGAACCAGAAGAAACCACCTCCAGTAGATAGACATGGCTCCCAGTTCAGGCAGGGGGCCACTCACTCATCTTCCAAAAAATTTAACCCAGAATTGTTCCTGTCTAAAGGAAATGCAGGGATAAAAATGGAACAGAGACTGAAGGAAAGGCCACCCAGTAATTGGCCCAACTTGGGTTCTATCCCATGTGTGCACCAGATCCTGACATTATTACTGAGGCCATATTGTGCGTGCAGACAGGAGCCTGGCATGGCTGTCCTCTGAGAAACATAACCAGCAACTGACTGAGATAAATGCAGATATTTACAGGCAACCATTGGACTGAGGTCAGGGACCAGTACAGAACAGTTAGAGGAAGGACTGAAGGAGCTGAAGTGGATTGCAACCACATAGGAAGAACAACAGTGTCAACTAATCCGGATCCCTCAGAGCTCCCTGAGACTAACCCAAAACCCAAGGAGCATACGTGGGCTGGTTCGTGACCTCACGTACATGTGTAGCAGAGCACTGTCTTCTGTGGTCTCAGTGAAAGAGGATGTGCTTAACCCTGTGGAAACTTAATGTTCCAGGAAAGAGGGATGCTAGTGGGGGTGGGTAGGCAGGTTGACGAGCACCCTTTCAGAGGCGGGGGTAGGATGGGGTGAAGAACTTGGGTATGGGGGATGAGGAAGAGGGGCATCTTTTGGAGTGTAAATAAATAAAATAATTTAATAAAGATTTTAAAAATGTATTTCTTCATAAATTTTTTTTTTGATACCAGGTCTTGTCATACCTCTAGGACTGAAGGGTCTTGAACTCTTGATTCTTCTGCTTCCATTTCCCAAGTGTTGGAATTATGAGCATATGCCACCACATTTGGCACAAACTTCATTTCTTATTATAGACAATTTTAAATGTGCAAAAAGAGAGAGCCACATAACGAACCCCTCATGTGCTATCTCCCAATTTCACAGACAGAAATGTTTTTGCTCATCTTATTTTATCTTTTTTTCTCACATTTTCTATGAAAAGTTCTTACAAATTTATGTCAGAAAAGACATCAAAAAATAGAAACTGGAAATCCATAAATGAAAAACCACAAATGATCACAAACCCCAGATGCTCAAATCACAGCAGTTAAAAAAAAAAAAAGATTTATTTATTTTATGTATGAGTGCTCTATCTGCATGTACACCTGCATACCAGAAGAGGGCATCCAACCTCATTACAGATGGTTGTGAGCCACCCTGTGGTTGCTGGGAATTGAATTGAGGACCTCTGGAAGTGCTCTTAACCATCTCTCCAGCCCACATAGCAGTTTTTTAAAAGTTAAAAAAAAAAAAAAGATTTAAAATGAGTCTCTCTGTTGTTTCAGTTGTAGGAAAACAGAACTTTCCTATAATACCAATGTGAGTGCAAGTCAATGAGACCTTTCTGAACATCATATGCACTAAATAATATTCTCTGATGGAACACATAGGATGGTGACATGAGTAGCAGACATTACTGCTCTCTCTTTGTTCTGTCTGTCTTTGGGAAGGTTAGCAGGGAGAGCCCGGCTACCTTACAGACCCAGTACCAAGAGGAAGCATGCCGATGTTGTCAAGATGAGGCCTGACACTCATTCCCACTGTTATGATACTCAAGATGAAAGTTTATTACAAGGGCACACTTATCTGCCAAGAAGCTGGGTCGATGCAGGTTAGCTGGGTAGCCTTTGTTTAGGAAGAAGGAAAGATATTTTATTGGATAACTAGTAGTCTCTACTATACATGTACCTCTGATATTCCTTCTAAGGGTTTCATTTTTTAATTTTCCATGTCTCCAGAGATATGCTGGCAAACATCACAGCTTTTTGTATATCTGGAAAAAAACCAAAGCAAAACAACTGGAGCCTATACAAGTGTCTCAAATTAAGTCTCCCGTACACGTAACATCATCTCCCGTACACGTAACATCATCTCCCGTACACGTAACATCATCTCCCGTACACGTAACATCATCTCCCGTACACGTAACATCATCTCCCGTACACGTAACATCATCTCCCGTACACGTAACATCATTAGCTATTACCAAGCTTTTTCTTGATGTGATAGCAGCGGTGGGGGCAGTTTGAAGGTGGAAATGCTTACTACATATAAGACCCTGAGCTTAATCCACAGCACATGAAAGAAATGGTACTGTGAATGCTTAACGACAAGTGGTTCAGTGTAGACAGAAGCATATGGTGGTACAGGCTTGTGCAGACAGGACACAAGGTCATTTCTTGTACATGGTGATGTGGTGCCCAGAGTAGGCTATTTGAGACCTTGTCTTAAAAGAGGTGTCTTAGTCAGGGTATCTATTCCTGCACAAACATCATGACCCAGAAGCAATTTGGGGAGGAAAGGGTTTATTCAGCTTACGATTCCACATTGCTCTTGATCACCAAAGGAAGTCAGGACTGGAACTCAAGCAGGTCAGGAAGCAGGAGCTGATGCAGAGGCCATGGAGGGATGTTCCTTACTGGCTTACTTCCCCTGGCTTGCTCAGCTTGCTTTCTTATAGAATCCAAGACTACCAGCCCAGGGATGGCACCACCCACCCTGGACCCTCCCACCCTTGACCACTAATTGAGAAAATGCCTTATAGCTGGATCTCATGGAGGCATTTCCTCAAGGGAGGCTTCTCTCTCTGTGATAAATTCAGCTTGTGTCAAGTTGACACACAAAACCAGCCAGGACAAGAAGAAAAGTACTCAAAGTTATAGTAGAAATGCTTGGCCCCTCGTAACTGTTTTAGATTTGAATTACTGGATTCACCTAAGGGCAGACTGAAGTAACTATTCTCCCATCGATTGATACTGCTGCAGCCATTGTAGCTTTCAAGTCAAGGAAAATATTAATTAAATTTTCTACAATTAGTGTGAAGTAAGATGCAGAAAGTATAGTTATGCTGTGTTGACTTGGCATAGGCAAGATGGTCCAGAGTCTGCCTAATGCCCATCCTCCAGGGTTTCCACACAAATCCTATTTTTGATCTAAGATCATTTGACTATCCCCTGTGTCTTGAAACTCAGTGATTGTAACCAACGAATGCTGTGTGTTATCTGAACAATAAAGCTGTGTATAAAATGGTATCTACAATACAATCCCACTTTAAAGGACACGAAGTTAGAGAGAAGTTGATTCAGTTCATAGAGGTGCGGTTTTCTGGCGGGTAGGTGAAGAGTTGAGTTTTCCTCTCTTTCTACTCACCTCAGCTCTCTGAGCTGGCTAGAATGAACGTAATTAACTATGAAGGTCAGGAACTGAACATTGATTGGCATGTCAGCCTGTCCCTAGTTCTGCAAGTCACTCTCATGAGAAGCTCAGACAGAGCCTAGGTCATAGCAGCTGAGACACTGTCACATAGAAGACAAGAGGGCCAATGTTTCATGGCCTAACTGAAAGCATCATTATACTGAAAATATTTAAATCTTAATCCAATTTGGTTTCTTAACAGTGAGAGTTGAGGATAAGGAAACAGGCAAGGAGACATGATGAACTTTGAATCAGATGCCAGCTAGAATGATAATAATTAAGTTTTAGAGGAAAGTTTTTCAGACGTCCACAGCATTTGGCACTTACAGCCACAGTGCTCATGCCAAGTAGACTGTGAGTTAGATCTTTGGCCTCTAAACTTTGATCAGCACCACAGGCTTAGACTGCATAAAAATGTTGGTGAACTATTAAGTCTTCAGCCAAAAATGTCTTTTTACTTGATTTTAGGTGACTTGCTATTCTATTATCTTGACAAATTTATAATAACTTCTTTAAATGAATTCCTATGTTGTGAAATTAATATGTGTGTTGGTTTTGATTAATAATTCTTGGTATGATAATTATCTAAAGTCTTTTCTGATATCTGCTGTGGTCTGTCTATTTATCTATGTATGTATTCATCTATCTCTCTACCTATCTATCTACCTACCTACCTACCTATCTATTATCTATCTTTCTGTCTGTCTGTCTATGTACTTACCTACCTATCTATTATCTATCTATCTATCTATCTATCTATCTACCTATCTATCTATCTATCTACCTATCTATCTATCTACCTATCTTATCATCGGTCTGTCTGTCTATGTACCTACCTACCTATCATCTATCTATCATCTCTACATTTAGCTTATCTCTTACATAAACATATTATATAAACTTGTGCACTGCACCTCTCTATGACTTCTGAGGTGTTGTTATGAATCCTTAATTATAAGAACAGAGTAGCCATTTGCTAAGTATAAAATGTGTGATCTGGAGCAGATGATGTTATCAGAGCTGCCCCGGATTTTTACAGCATGAATCTGGGGGAACAGTAGGTGCTATAATTTATACAGCGCATACCTTCTACTGAAGTGAATTTAACTATACCTTTCAAGTGGTTGGAGTTTGTGTTATGAATTGAGGTCTTTGCTTCTCATCTTTACCATGTCAAGGAAGGACCCACATCCTACCTGTGATCCTACTACTGTGGGCTCACTGGTAGGATAATGAGGTGTCTGGTGTTGATGCATATTCCACACAATGCCAGGCCATACTGGTGCATTCCATTCTTCTTACTGTGATGATAATTCTTGCTGGGAACTGAACTCCATGTTTGGGATATGCCCGTGAGTGCTCTACCACTGAAGTATGCCCCAGCCATGTAAATTCAGTTCTAAAATACCACTTAAAGGTCACTCCTTGAAAGTCCCCAGTAAATACACAGAGAGAACTTAGCTTATGACCTCATTCTTTATTGTTTCTCGGTCATTCTGACTAACTCGAGGGAACCACTGCTACCCAGCAGCCATTGTGTTCCTCATGGGTTCCTGGGGATCCTAGAGCTCAGTGTGGCCTGTAGTCACCACCGATCACTGCTGATGTTCTCCTGAGGACTGAAGACAGAGCCTGTGCCTGGTCAGGCTCGCCCCGTCTAGTGTTGCTCAAAAGAGAAGCTTTGAAAGGACACATCCACGTCTTCATTTTAGAACCTCTGTCCTTGTGACTTTTAACTAGAGCTCCCATTAGACATCCTGTCCTCTTGCTGTGTGGCTATTTCTAGCCAGCACTTTTAAAATAAACATAGTTTGCCTCCTCCCTAGCTCCTGAAAAGTGCTCTCTGGCTGTATGCCAGACTCAGTTACTGCACAGGGTATGTCTCCTCAAGGTTCTCTCTTAAGACCTCTAGGCAAATTTCATGCTTTCTGTCAGAGCAAAAAAACAGATAAGCAAGCAAGGAAGCAGGCAGGTAAACAAGTATTTTCAGCACCGTGGTGGGTAGAATCCACAGATAACGGAGCTGTGAGAGGCGAGTCCTGACTCTGCTCTCCTCCACTGAGGTCTCTGTCTTCCCAGAGGGTGCACTCTGTTTCCTTTCTTAAGCCCTAATCACTGCCAAGGAGTCCCACCGCCTTTCCTGTCTCCCATGACCCGTGACCCCTGACCTGTGATCTGTGGCCTGTGACCTGTGACCCCAGGTCCTGGTCCCAAGGCATTTTGGACTTCTTTTCAGTTCTTCTGCTGCAGATTGGGCAAGCCAGGCTTCTGGGGCTTCTTCGCGGCTTTCTGTCTGAAGAGGGCTTCCGGTGGCTCTCCTCTCCTCAGCGCACCACAGTTGCTTGCTCTTAGCCTCAACGACCCTTTCCTTCCCGTACTCGCCTCTCGGCACAGAAATATCGTACCTCTCCTAGCTTTCTTCTAAACACTGATCTGTTCTCAGCATGGAGGACTTAGATTTTTCCTATTAGCATAACTCCAGTACTGAGCCTGGGAGCTCTTACCTCAGGGCTGCGGGAACACACTCCTGTAAGGCAGAGGGGATGCATTATTTATGCAACTACTTAATAATGCCGGATCCAGTTAGAAACAAGGCAACGTTTTAAGCGTGACTGACAGGAGAATGCATTAGTTCCCCTGGTAGTAAGAAGCGAATGTCAGTTCATCCCCCAACACACACACACACACACACACACACACACACACACACACACACAAAATATTAACTTCACGCAACACATACAATATATTTTCCAAGACAGGAATCTGGGAGTCAAAGCTCTGCTGTCTTGTCTGGTCTGATTTTCCTGTCTGCCTAGTTAATCCTCTCGCACAGCTATCTCTTAACTCTGCTTTTCTTCCCCGGCTCCCCAATCTCTTACACTCAAAGATCACTGGGATACATACAAAGCCGTGTAGTGCTGCACGCTAGATACGCTGCTGTCTGACTCCTCCCTTCTTTCCGGCTTTATTTGTGCTTATGAAAATGGAGTCCCCAGGCTTCCTCCTGCAGGGAGGACAGCTGACCAGTGGCTTCAGGGGTTACCCTTCTGGACCTGCTCTTGTGTTCACACAGATGCCGTAATCCCCACACACTTCTCTCAGCCTGTGAATACAATAGAGATTCTAATGCCACCCCTCCTGAGGAAGAGCAGGGCTTAGTTAACAGCCATCTTTAGCCTTCCTCTAAACCCTCCTACTGCTTACCTACATTCACTATTAGATTCCAAGAGCACACATAACCTGCTTCCTTTGTTTAAATTTACCTTTATATGTGTGTGTAGGCCTGTGTGAAGGTGTGCACATATGTGCAGGTACCTGTGAAGGACAGAGGAGGCTGTCAAATCCTGGAGCTGGAGTTACAAGCAGTTGGAAGCTGCACAATGTAGGTGCTGGGGCCCAGGCTCTGGAACTCTGGGACAGCAGGAAGAACTCAACCATTCAACCACCCCTCCAGCCCCGTGATCTGGTTCTTAGAACACCTCTACCTCCCACTGCTCTGGCCACACTGACCTCTACTTCTAGAACTCTCTAGGCATGCTCCTGCCTCTGCCTAGAACTTATGGATGACAGCTACCACACAGCTACATCCCTATTGTCAAGTATTTTGAATGCCCTTTTCTCCATGAGCCTGATTCAAGCTATCCTATTTAAACACACTCTTTTACATCTGCTTCTGTTTTTGCCTTTTCTGTCCTCAACCACAGATATACACAGACTCATAATACGACATGAAATACACTTATTTGTTTATTAGCTGTATCTCCTGCCTGGAATGTAAGCTCCCTGAGAACATTGCTGGTGTGTGTTTGGAATTTAGTAAATACTCAAGTATTTGTTGACAGGCTGATGAAAGAGAGGATGTTGAAACCTGGACCAAAGTGGAGAAAAGTAGCAGTGTAGATGGGACCAACCTTCAGGTGACCAGAGACTCCCAGAGAAAACCATCTTAGATGCTCTCCTGGATTTCTGATTTTGGTCACTTCTGTAGTCTGTCGAAATTCTTGTTGCTAGGCAACAACTGTAAACCCAGCAGCTCCCATCAGTGGCCTTGGGGTCCAGCTTCTACTGTGATTTTCTAAAAGATCCAACAAATTATATTTTAAAGTGGAAAAAGATAATTTCTCTTGACCTCATAGTCATAGGAACAAGAGTGCTTCAATTGCTATTTTATTTTCAATTAAGATGACTGGGCAAGAGTTAAATTTGTTCTTACACATCTTGGTCTTGCAGATTTTCCTAGCTATGAAGTTTTGATTTTGAAATTTATGAGGGCAGAAAGGCAGAAATAATCAGAATAGACAATCATCACTGTGACTGGTTGCTTCTCCTTGGAGGTAGAGTTAGCATGGAGGTTTTACTTTATCTTTATACCTATACATGTGCTTTTATAATTATTTGTTTATTTTTGCCAACTGTGAAGTTTTGGTGTTGCAATTCGTCAAGACAGAAAGATAGACATTGACATACTATAATACCTCAGCTATAATGACCTGGGCTCTGGCAGAAGCTGTGAATTCCAAATGTTGGCTGCAGATGCTCTGAGCTAATTTTATCCATCCGATCATCTGTTTCGAAGATTAGATTGTGATGTGGAAGTTCATTCTCGTGGGCAATGCTTAGTGTCAGTGTGATAAACTCTTGTGCGAGACAGTGCAGTAGAGATGCAAGGATCTCCCTGTGACACTTCCTTTTAGAGCTTATTGAATGCCTACCCTATCTGTCAGTATTTTAAAGCGCAGCATGTAAGGCAGAGAGCTAATATTTTGTACTCTTACTTGACTTATTATTGTACCTTTGATGGTCTAATCCATAAATTAGAAATGTAAAAATGTTGTTGAGAGACTGTCAATTTTAACTGGTTTTATATTCTATATTCTTATTTTTTTCATTTTTTGCTCTATCAGGGCAGATCAATGTATAAAGGCAAATTCTTACTCCAGCATTTAAAACTATACATCTGGGTACAATAGCTAATAAGAAAGGAAGAGTGTTCGAGTTCTATAAAGTTACATTATTTATAGTTGAACTGTCACCATCCACATCCCTAAGGGTTAATCTCTCGATAGCTATTGAATCTTTCTGACTTTCCAGATGATGTAGCCTTCCAACTCCTGGAGGACAGGCGAGATCAATCATGGGTATACATGTCGTTAGAGTTTGGTACAGCCAAGAGGAAAGAACTTCCTAGTAGGAAGCTGGATGTTTGTGAATGACGGTTTCATCACACATGCATCCAACAAATATTTGCTAAGAACTTGTAAGATCTGCATGGTGGTATGTACCTGTCACACCAGTGCTGGTTAGGAAGATCTCAGGGTCTGCTGACCAGCTAGTCTAGCAAATTTGGTGAACTCCAGGCTCAGTGAGAGACCCTTCTCAGAGAGAGAGAGAGAGGGAAAGAGAGAGAGAGAGAGAGAGAGAGAGG
>NW_022196905.1:94456800-94458889 GCF_008632895.1 Mastomys coucha
AGAGAGAAAGAAGAAGAAGAAGAAGAAGAAGAAGAAGAAGAAGAAGAAGAAGAAGAAGAAGAAGACGCTGATGCTGCGGAGGAACACTTCCTGCTGGATTGCTCCCTGCCTTAGCCAGTTGCTTTCTTACCCAGCCTAGGCCCACCTGGGTAGGGATGGACCACCCATAATGGGCTTGGTACTTCTACATTAGCGAGCATAGACATGCACACAGATCAATCGAGGCAATTTCTCAATTGAGATTGTCTCCCAATAGGTATGTCAATTTGGCAACCAAGATTAACTCTCACAAGAAAAGGAAGAATCAACTAATATTATTTTGAATATAGTGGTGACTTACAAAGCAGCTGACATCTATATAAATATGTCCAGCATCACTAAGGGATCTACTTTATTTGGGGGATAGATGGTACCTGCTGGATTCATAGACATTCCACAACCACACCCATGGCTCTGACCTTCATGCTCACTGTGTATGTGAAAAAGAGAAGCAATATAGCCATATTTTGTATCATGTGAGAGAGCCCCATTGACTACTGGTGTTAGCTAGGAGCACTGGGTGTAGTGGACCCATTTTAATGCATACCATTAGCATGCAGGGGTTGGAGGCCAGAAGAGGGTGTTAGTTCTCCTGGACCTGGAGTTACAGTTGGTTGTGAGCTGTCTAATGTGGGTGCTGTGAACCAAACCTGGGTCCTCTGCAAGAATAACCAGTGGTTTTAGCTACTTGAGCCATCTCTCCAGCCTCCCTGTTGGCACATTTTAAGCATCTGAATTTTGCTTTGGTTTATCAAATAGGAATAGATTATCAATAATGTGGAAGGGATAGGAAAAATGTAAGAATATAATATATAATATTATTGTTATATATATATATAATACACATAATAATATTCATACAAGAAGATTGGGGAAAGAGGTGATGCTTACTAAGTACTGTTGCTACAATCTGTGGTTTCAACGAACAGATATTTGAAATATTTCTGCCTTTAAAAATATCCATATGAACTCTCAAAACCAACCAGACCAAATCTCTTCTCTCTGTTACCAGAAGTGGCTGGTTCAGTCTGCTGTGTTCCTCAGTTTTGCCAATGGGGAGACTAAATATAAGGCCATACCCCAGGCTCCTGAGAGAACTGGGATCAGGGATGCTCTGAACTGAGTTAGCTCAGGATTTGACCGTGACAGTGGGGGTGCACCTCCACATTTGTTTATGTGATTACAGCACCTGTGAGTGGGAGACTTGTCTCTCCCTTTGACCACAGACTAGTCACTTTTCCATCACCACCATAAAGTACTGGGGACAGACAAGGCTCTCAATTTTGGCTCTCGATTTGGGGGGTTCCAGGTCAGGATCAGACAACTCTGCTGGGCTTTCAGCTTGGGTGAAGGGAGGTCATGGTAGGGAAGCCCAGTAACTCAGGTTGTGTGTGGAGAGGGAGAAAAGGGAGACATGGCTTCAACACCAAATCCCCCAGTGACAGGAAGATCTCACATGAAGGCCTCACTTCCCAACCTTTCTAACAACCTCTGGTAGCAAAAGCTGAAGGCTGAGTATTTACTATGTGGGACCTGGAGACCCTCCATATTCTAAACACAGAAACATATGCTGCCTAAGAACTTCAGATTTCGTTGGTAAAATAAGATACTATAACACTCAGTAAAATGTTCATTTTGCCAAACTTTGCCTGAGCTTGATCTAGAAAATGTACATCTCTGTTTCTAAAGCTTCATTCCTTTTGTTTCCTGCAGTAAAGGTACGGCTTGCATTTCACTAGCTTGGTTAAAAAAAGGGGGGGGGGAGAGAATGTCAGTCCTGAGTTTTTATTTTTACTTTCCAGAAACAAAAGATGCAGTTGAGAAAAACATTTAGCAGAATTGAAAAGTCAGTTTCTTGTAGAAAAACAGATGTTTTAGGGATTTTAATAGTATATACTCATAAACTCATTTATTTTTAGACACTTTGTTACTTTAAAATGCACAGAATTTGTCAGTGGTGGTGGCACACACCTTTAATAGTAGCTCTTGGGAGGCAGAGGCAGAGGCACTCTCTGTGAGTTGGAAGCCAGCCTGGTCTACAAAGTGAGTT
>NW_022196905.1:94458982-94466140 GCF_008632895.1 Mastomys coucha
CCAAGGCTACACAGAGAAACCCTGACTTGAAACAGAAACAAAAACAAAAACAAAATAAAACAGACGAATGACAACAAACCAAAAAACAACAACAAAAGATCCCAAACCACAAAATTCAATTTTGTCTCTAGTTGGATTAGTCTTTTCCCCCTGTACTTGTCCTAGATTTGGGACTTAATACAAATGTTACTTTTAGTTGTGAGCCTCAGGCTCCTTCTCTGCCCAGTTTCTCACGGATGTGCAGCTTACCGATGGTCCCACCACTTTAGGCTCCCCGAGTAAGGAGATTAGGAGCGCTGGAGTAATTACAAAACAGTGAGGAAGCTAGGCACGAAGACAGAATCATTGTTACGGCAGAAAAGTCTCTGAATATTTCAGTTGAGTAGATGAAGATTGTGCAATGTGCGAGGGGAGGGGCTGAGCACTGAAATGTGTTTCTGAAAAGGCAACAGACTTTCTATGGGAACCTTTACCACAGTTCCTGATCCTCCTTGCAATGTCAGCTCTGCACAGGAAGTCCTTTGAAGACCCTCCTCAAGCTTCTAAGCCAGAATATCTTATGCTGAGATGCACTGAAGATGTTTTAAAATTTCTCCATTGGTGCCTAGCAGAGAGAACATCCAAGCAGGAGAAAAAAAAAACTTTCTATGTACATCTGGCCCATTTTGTGAGAGGCCAAGTCCTCTCTGTGCTTATTAAACATTAAGGATGCTCTATTGGCCTAAGTCTTTGGTGACAGATGAGGCCTCAATTAAGTAGCAAGCCACTCTATCCTAGAGTGCTTTTGGTTTTCAAGTTCACATGGAGAAGATGAGCGGTATCCATGACGACAGCAGATGTGATTCATCTACTCCCTAGCTTTCAGTTCCTTTGGGACACTCTGTTCCCTGGGCTGACATTTGGGGAAGCTCACATACTCTCTCAGCCATCTGGCAGAGCTGGTAACTCGAAGGCTTCTTCACTTAGCACCTTTTTAACATTACGTTTGTGAGTCTGTGTCTTGTGCATTTCAGTTCACATGTTCCTTTAACAATGTCATAATATTTGCACGGCTGTGCTAAGATATATTGATGGAGAGACTCTCTGGATATTTCCTGGACATGAACTGCATGCCTAACGACTCCAGGCTGATGCTTGCTTTCAAGGGTATTACATCCAAGTGTATAAACCTGAGTTTATAGCGTCAAATTTTATTTTATTTTATTTTATTTATTTATTTTAGTTTTTCAAGACAGGGTTTCTCTGTGTAGCCCTGGCTGTCCTGGAACTCACTCTGTAGACCAGGCTGGCCTTGAACTCAGAAATCTGCCTGCCTCTGCCTCCCAGGTGCTGGGATTAAAGGTGTGTGCCACCACCACCCTTTATTTTATTTTTTAAAGATTTATTTATTTTATGTATACAACTATACTGTAGCTGTCTACAGACACACCAGAAAAGGGCATCAGATCCCATTACAGATGGTTGTGAGCCACCATGTGGTTGCTGGGAATTTAACTCAGGACCTCTGGAAGAGCAGTCAGTGCTCTTAACTGCTGAGCCATCTCTCCAGCCAAATTTTATTTTTAGTAATTTAGATTTTCATGCTTGTATCTAGTTCTGTTTTAGAGGTTTCAAGAGAATCATACCAATATGATCTATCTACTATCTGTATACTTACCTATTATCTATCTTCTACCATCTACCTATCTACTTATTACCTATGCTTTTTGTTTGTATCTATCTATCTATCTATCTATCTATCTATCTATCTATCTATCTTCCATTTATTATCTACCTATCTATCTATATCTGTCTGTATATCTATCTGTCTACCTGGCTGTCTGTTTGTCTTCCTATTGGAATTAGTTCATGTGCTTATAGAAGTCCATATCTGCATTGTGGGCTAGCTGATGTGAGATTCAGATGACCCCCTTTTCTAGTTTCAGCCTAGAGACCATGGAAACATTGTGGTGTTGGTTGAGACTCAAGGTATGCTGTGTTTCTTAGAAAGACTATTAGTTTGTTATTAGATATTAGACAACCATTTACTTCTGCTGACTGGATGAGACTTATCTACATTACAGATGGTGATCCACTTACTCAAAGATCACTGACTTAGAAAGCATTCTCTATGTTGAGCAAATGATTAATAACTGCAGACAGTCCATATGATGACACTGAGTGTATGCTGGGTGCTCATTGTGCCAAAGGTACAATGTCACTCAGTTTATGGAGCCTTCAACCTCACCTCAGTCTTATATGGGGAGCACTGCTGTAAGAACTGTAAAGGTTAGGTGGTCACACAGCTCATAGGTTGGTTCTGTGTTTGCACTCAGGGCTTCCTGTCTCGTGCCCCTGGTACTTAACTTACAAGCTTCACTGCAAGGTTCTTTTTCATTTCCCTTTAAGAGAGGCTGTTGGAGGGAGAGGGGTGGAAATGGCACCCTGCAGTACCTGAGAAAGGACGATTTCCCACCATTTGCAATGTTTCATTTAATACTGACTTGAAATGCTCCGGGAATTGCATTCTGACACACTCAACTCAGAGTTGGAGATCTATCTTTTTTTCATTGGAAAATTTCATTAAAACTAATTGTGTCTCTTTGTTTTGCTATTTAAAGTGGAAAGTAAGGTTTATAGACTGAAGATTTATAAACTACCTTGAGACACTCAAGAGGAAGAAAAGTCTCCAAGTGGAAGTATTTGTTAAGCTGACTTAAATAACTGAGTCAATTAACTTTAATCCCTTGAACAGTGTAAAATGCTAATCTGACTTTTTGCAGCGTAGGTCATATTATGAGCATGAAAATAATGTTACCAGCAGAGCTAGGCTTAAAAAGCAATGAAAATGGGAATCATGAGCTGACCCTTTCGGTGAACCTCAAAGATCATTCACAAAAATATCACCTTTTCTTCTTCATGATCCTCACTAATTTAGCATTTAGTTTAATTCATTATTTGATTAAAGCCTGGAGAGTTGGCATCATCAATCAGGTGCTTGCTGTCCAGGCAAGAGAAGCTGAGCTCTGATCCTCGGTCCTTACCTGCACAAGGTGCGGTGCTGTGTGCCTGCAGCCCCAGCACTGGGAGTCTCGGGGACAGGCGGGGCTTTGGAATTCTCTGGCTTTAGCAGAAGTGTCAAGCTGCAGGTTGCTGAGAGACCTCCAAAAGTAAGGTGGAGGAAACCTGTGTCAACTTGGTCTTCACACACATGTCCACATACATGTGCACTTGCTCACACACATGCACTTACATGAGAACACACACCCACACAATACCCCCTAAGCCAGTTAACTAGTGATCATTCATTCAGGGTTTTACTGAGCATTTTTTAAGCTAAAAACATTTTTCATGCAATTTTTTAAAACTTTTATTGCATTATACATGCAATATATTTTAACCATGTTATCCCCTCTTCTAATTCCTTCCAGATCCTCCTGTCTCCCCACTCACCCAACTTTCTTTTTCTTTTCTCTCTTAAAAACTATCCACAAACTCACACTAAGACAAAAAAAAATGCTAGAACAAAGCAAAATGAAACAAAATTTCACAAAATACCATTTTGAGTTTATTGTATGTTAGCCAACGACTCCTCCAGAGACTGAAGATGAAGCTGCTGATTGGGCCAAGTTGCTGATGAACTTGGGGGAGGGTTTTTGCTTTACCTATCTACCTGTTTGCTTGTAACAAGGTGATTTCAATGAATGATGGTGGACTGAAAGCACACCATGTGTTGGTCTAATTTTTTCAAACCCTTCCTGCATTTCCGGTACCCTTAATTTTCAGGTCCTTTGATTCCCATTCCAGACGACCCATTCATATGAGTGGCTGCTGACAGCTACACTGAGGCTCTCTTGGGGAAAACTGATTTTCCTTTGCTGGTAGCTATGACTTGCAAACAGCTTCTTGGTTAGGGGTAGGACCACCAGGTCATTTTCTCCATCTTAGAGCTGGGACCCTGTCTAGCACGAACCTGTGCATGCCGTGTGATGCTGCCACAGTCTGTGTGAGTTCATATGTGCATCAGTCCTGTTGTATTTGGAGACACTATTTCCTTGGATCTACCCACTACCTCTGGCTCTTTTGATCTTTCCTATTCCTTTCCCGTATAGCTCCCAGAGCCCCGAGGGTGTGGCTTTAATGAAGTCATCCCATTTACGAGTGGGTGCTCCAAAGTTTCTCACTCGCTGCATATTTGTCTAGTTGTGGGTCTCTGTGCTAAATCTACTGCAAGAAGGAGCTTTTCTGAACTTAGTGGGACCATTGTCATAGTGCCGGATGAGTCAGCAGCATGGAGGACAAAGAGTGGAAGCAAAAGGTAAGGAGAAGGTCAGTACGGGAAAGCGTAGCATCTGGTGCGAACGTTCAATACAGGGGCAGGGAAGACTTCACTCACCTGGTCTCTTCATGTCTAGTGCCGGCTCCTCAAGAACCGCAGCGGTGCTGGAAGACAAATGCTCTATGGCTATGTCACATATAGCCAAGGAAAAGGCTGGAATTTCAAGATGCATGCTTCTAATTCTAATTCACCTCATTTTAGAAAGGAAAACCCCCTGATTAGTCTCTTCTTCCTAATAACACATTGCCCCCCCCGACCCCACCCTGTCTCTAAAGCAAAGCTCTTGGCGTTGCTCAGTCCTAAGGTCTGTGAGCTATTGCCTTGCACCACAATAAGGAACAGTCTCTGCCACGGCACGATGTCAGGTTGGCTTAGCTAAACTTAAACACTGCTTTAGAAGATAGAAAAATAAAAAGCGTTAGAAAAAAACCTATCTGGTTCTCTCTGTGTGCTGTTCATGGTTGACTTCTTGTTCGGTGTTCACAGCAGCCCTGTGGCTAACAGCTCCTCACATCAGGGAACTGGGGATTTCAGAGGAGCGTCTAGTTCTGGAGAGACCCTGGACGCTTTCTTGGCCCTTGTCGGCTTCCATTCTCTTTGCGCTTCTGCCTCTGTGACATACATAGGTTAGCGTGAACGTACTGGACACGCACTCTCCCTTCAAATAGGTGCACTTCAGTTACACACTATTTGCTAGTGCGCACTCTATGTATGACACCAACTAGGCTGTAAAGTCAGGGAAAGGAAAACCTATACACTTCTCCTGCTTAAATGTCTACAAAAAATAGCTCACCTGTGCCCTTTAGCTCAGTCGTCTCATGACTTTTATGGAGGTAAACAGCTGCGTTCTAATTCGATTGGACCCATTTCCCAGGAGGGAATTCACACCAGGAACTAGAAGCCTGGTAAGAAGCTCTTGTGGCTGGGCACATTAAAGGGCCTGGTGGAGAAGTTCCTGCTGTTGTTTTACTAGATGGAAATTAGCTACCTGCCAAATTTCCTTCTAAATATTTAGGTCTATTACTGTAGATTGATGCTGCTATCAGCTTTGGTCAGAGAGGTTTCTTTTTGTCTTGGGCAGTGGTTACTGCAGGGATTCATAACTGACCGAAGTAGCAAGGATAAACGACTGTTCAATGCTCAGCCTTAAAGGGGACTTCAGCGTCACCCCTCCTAGGCTCAGGGAGCGATACAGAAGAGGAGCACGGGGAAGGTTTGAGACAGAGGGAAGGGCCAAATGCTGTGGAACACTGTTTTCTGGGCAGAGCATGGCTTTTACACTCTCAGACTCTCAGTAGCAGGGATTATAGAACTGGCTCATTGAAGTTCTATTAGGAAGGAAGGAAGCTCAAGGGGCCCCTGACCACCCGAGCTTTTATAGGTAATTAAGGATTCTTAGCAGAGGTAGAGAAAAGTGATGAAGATACAGGGAGGAGCCCATGGATCTGCGATTGCTTCTCTAAGAAACCCTAATCGCCCTCATTGGCTCAAGAGAGTGCATACAAACCCACACATCACCCTGTCTATGAATGTTTTACATTTTTTCCATGGGGTACAGGGGAGTTTTTAGCTATTAATATTTCAAAATTGGAATCACATTTGGAAACAGTAGAAATAAGATCTAAGGCTTAAGTCTAGCCTTATTTAGGAAGTAGTTTAACATAACTGGAATTTAATCCAAAAAATGAATAACAACACAAAAATGAGTCTGAAAGGTAGATTGGACTATTTATAATAGGTCTCACAGGCAAGCCTTGTTAGGGAAGTGATACTGTATGTGTGGAATATCTCACACTTTGACATTAACCTGTCCAGAGGCAGTGCTTAGCATATAGCAGATGCTTTATTAAACCATGAAGAGCAGCAGACGCAGGCAAGGCAATCAAGTTCTAATAAAGTCAGCCCTGAGAATCACAGCTCAATTAATGTCTTAATATTCTCATTTTTAGTAGAAAAACTAGGTTGGGGAAGATATCCTAGAAGAATATTGGACAATGATTAACTTTACATTAGCTGTTCATAAGGGAGAAATAAGGCAATCAATGCAGTTTTACAGAGGGTATGCTTCAGCAAAGGCTGACTAGAGATGGACGAATGCAAGGTTGAGTGATAAAAGCATGTCGTGTGATGAATGCAAGGTTGAGTGATAAAAGCATGTTGTGTGATGAATGCAAGGATGAGTGATAAAAGCATGTTGTGTGATGAATGCAAGGATGAGTGATAAAAGCATGTCGTGTGTGTGTGTGTGTGTGTGTGTGTGTGTGTGTGTGTGTATGCCTGCGCCTAAACTCCCAAGAAAAGGTGCCCAGGCATCTGCCGCTATGTCTGAGTCCAGGGTCCAGGGCTGTGTGAGAATTCCTGCCGCTGGCTGGCTCCGGGCGAGGGCAGACGTAAACGCCATTTCCGCTCTAATGCACTAGTGCAGGTTTGTGAGACAATCGTTAGAGGTTCTACTCAGTTCTTCTTGTCATCATGTTTGTAAGGTATTATTTGATGCTTGGGTCTCTCAAGCTTGTTGGCTTTGGAGCTTACCCTAAAAGAAACTGACCTGTGATATTTTTTTTTCTTTTGTAAATTCATCCTGAGAACGGTTTTTGAAATGAACAATGAAAAGAAGGCAACATTTAAATGTGTAATATGACATTTAAATAGTTTAATAGGATATTAGGATAGTTTGATTGAGTTATAACACACTCTCCATTGTCAGCTTAATCTCTTGTGCCTGAACTGTAACATTTTCCACAGCATCAAGACTTCTAATCCTTTCTGACTTCTCAGACTTCCATCACTAACTCTGCTCTCTCAGACTTCCATCACTAACTCTGCTCTCTCTCAGACTT
>NW_022196905.1:94466663-94484149 GCF_008632895.1 Mastomys coucha
TCTCTCAGACTTCCATCACTAACTCTGCTCTCTCAGACTTCCATCACTAACTCTGCTCTCTCTCAAGCAGCTCCTGATCACGTTCATGTCTGTGCTTTAGCAGCACCGTGATCATAAACTTTCACACAGCTTTCCTTTCTGGTCCTTTCAGTGTTCACAGTTCTTGACCTCCTTTTTCAAACTCCAAGGGTTAAAGTTTTAGTACTTCGGCACCTCCACTTCTACAACCAGAGCCCAAGCTATCGTCCCTAACTAATCGCTTATGTGAACACCAAAGGTCTGTTGTTATATAAATGCATGCAGTCATATGTAGCACAGAGCTCCTGTTAGCAAGGATACTTACTGAGATAGCATTGCTATTAGCATTTACTGATTGGCCAATGATATTTACTAATAAATTATATATCAATATCTTCATTAACCTCTTTCTGATCTTATGATAAAAAATCTAGAAATTGTATGAGTTTAGATTTTTCTATCTGCATTAAGTTAATTGACAACACATTTTCATTTTCATTTAATCATATAAATTGCTAAGCCACAAACAGACCTTGTTCATTTCAATGTCTGTGTGGCATCTAGAACTGACTGCACTTGACAGAGAACTTTATTGTCCAATTGTCCCCCAAATACCTACTTCCTAAGTTCAGTGGGTCTTTATTTGTATTTTTTATTTCTTTACTATTATTATTAACTTGTATTGTGTTGTTTTGTTTTTCTTTGAGACAGGGTGTCCCTGGCTGTCCTGGAACTAGCTCTGTAGACTAGGCTGGCCTCAACTCACAGAGATCCACCTGCTTCTGCCTCCTCAGTGCTGGGATTAAAAGCATGTGCCGCTGTTGTCTAGCTTCTTTCTTTTATTTTTAAGATTCTAATGTAATCATATCATTACTTTCTTCTGTCTACACCCTCACTATACCCTTCCATTCTCTTTCAAATGCATGCACACCTTTTAATTAGTTTTATTAATTGTTGTTACCTGCAGATATGTACCCCCCCACACCCCTGCATATGACCTGCTCAGCCTGGATATTGTTACTTTTAACTTTGTTTTTCAGGGAAGACCATTAGGTATTGGATAAGCAGTTGGTGTGTTCTGGTTGTGGAGACGGTCTCTCCCCGCTCAGCCTCCCTTAGTTGCTGTAGTTCTCTATGGAGGATTGAGGTCTCCTGGACTTTCCATGGTCCACTGTGACATGTCTGTTCTTGTGCTTGTTTAGCTCATGGCTAGACAGTCATGTTATTGAGACTTTATGGACATTGCACCTGACATTCCCAGGAGACACAATCTCACAGCAAATTTACTCATCCTCTGGCTTTTTTTTTTTTTTTTTTTTTTTTTTTTGAGACAGAGTATAACCCTGGCTATCCTAGAACTCAGTTTGTAGACCAGGCTGGCCTTGAACTCACAGATCTGCCTGCCTCTGCCTTCTAAATGCTGGCATTAAAGGCATGTGCTGCCACCACCACCTAGGTCTTCTGACTCTTAAAATCTTCCTGTCCCTTCTGCTGCAGTGTTTTCTGAGCCTTAGAAGTGTTCTAACTTCTATGGGATTGCTTCCCACTGTTCTGGGTTCAGTCATATGGTGATGAACAAGCCCCCCCCAATGTCTGCATTATAAGAAAGCATGTATAGTACCCAGGGGGAGATAACAGCCAGATCAATCAGAGATGATGAACCTTGACCAGAACTCACTACAGACTGGCCTGGTTAACCAGCCACCTAGAAGCGTGATGCAGAATTCTCCACCTAAGTGTAATACAGAGCTTAAGTGGATTGTCAATATTCAAATTTATCATCTATTTGCATTTCTTTTGAATAGGCCTTGGCACTGGATTGTAAACTGTTACAGATATGAAATTTTATGTGCATATTAATATATGTGAGAAGCCCAGTCATTTTACAAAGTTAAGCATTCACAATTTATCTTCGTACAGAAAGGAATTTCGTTATCTCTCACGTACGGCGATTTACATATATTATTTTTAATCTGAAAGGAATCCAGAGAAGAATAATCACTACAACAACATAGATCTCAGCCTTTATGAATATCAATATGTAAAAGAGCAACTTGGTAGGGCTTGAAAACAAAATCAGAGCTTTGCTTTGCTTCACTATTGATTTTTAAAAACTCCTGTACTGAGGTGTAAGTCAGAGAAAATGAAATAAATTCCTTTTTACATTGGAATACTGTTGACAAATATATCAACCCTAATAACTATCAACCATAATAAAAATATATAGCATTTCCATGACCTCCAAAATTCCTGCATGGCTCTTTCCGTCATTCTCTGCTCTCCAGCCTTACAAAATCATTTGATATTTTCAGTTATGGAGTCATGCTTTACACATAGGATAAGGGATCCATTTTTAGTGTACAGTCTGTCTAAATTGAATTTCTCAGTAGTGTAATATGCTCCTGTAATGGTTCACTTTTGACTTGTCAGCTATAATAATTCAACTTTAGAAAACTTACAAATCATTCAGTTATATAAGCAAGCATTTTTAGGAAATTCTCTTTGTTTTCTACATATAGGCCCCTGAAGAGAGCAGTTCCGTGCTTTACGACCACAAACTGTGAGATATTATACTCGTGACCTCATGGGAAACCAATATAAACCTACGCTGCTCAGTTAAGTCAAAGTTACCGTTAACTGATACAGTATACCATCTACTGTGAGGACCCTGAAATGCAGGCACTGATGATATTCCTAGCTGCTCAATGTGTATAATTATTTTTAAAGTGGGTGAGTATAGCTATTAATAAACAAATGCACAAATAGGCACATCTAGTTGTCTTAATGTGCTGTGCGTGGGGCGAGGGGAAAGGCTATGTGTTATCCAGGAACTTCCACTAATGGCACTCCCCTGATAAAGCTCATTTGAAGCTATCAGCATGTCTTGCGAGCTATTGATTTCCAAATGTCTTTCTAGTTTGGCAAGAAAATCAGAGTTTTAGAGGACAAGGCCAATAATCCTTTTTATCAGGCAAAATGGATGATGGTTGACATGTAGACCAGTACCGTTTGTAGCAGTTCATTCCAAACTGAAGCATTAATCCCTGGTGGGAGGAGTGAGGCTCTGAAGTCTCAGGAAATGAATGGAATGACAAAGCTTAGGAAGCTCATGAAACTTACAGAACTCACGAAGTTCAGGAAGTTGCAAGATTGTCAAGGTCACTCCCTCAGGTTATATATGCAGTAGACAGTTTCTGGGGAGAGGGGACTGGCGGCGCTGCTGTCAAGTCCTGCAGAGAACTGCTGGGGATTTCCTAAACTATCATCTGGGCTGGGGTGGGCTCTTCTGTAATGCAGTTGCTTTTGAGTTGTCCATGTTCCCGTAAGAAACCCCTCACTTTCATGTCTGTGGGTGACCCCATGATAGGTCATCAAGTTTGATGGGTTGGGATTGTTTCTTTGGTTTCTTCTAGGTGCCTCATCTGGGGTGAGTAGATATTTTTCTCACATCTTCCCTGAAAAGTCTCCGAAGAAGATCCCCAGGTATAAAGCTAACAGGATGGCTTTCTGCACTGTGTTCCCCCAGTTTGCAAGTGGATTATCACAATGAATGCTGGGAAACAATTATTATAACTTGGAAATGTAGAGCCCTGGGATGTCTTTATAAAGATGCTTCATTTACATTTTAGAAGAAAAATCAATAAGAATTAGAGTCATAGAGTCTATAGGTATTATGCAATAATCCATAGCACCTTCTCCTCCTCCTCTTCCTCCCCCTCCATCCTCTTCTTCTGAGACAGAGCCTTGCTCTGTAGAATAGGCTGGCTTCAAACCCATGACAATCCTCCTGTCTCAGCCTGTAGAATTCCGGTATTATAGACAAGGGCCACCATGCCTAGCTTCTCGATTAGTTCTTTTTAACAAACATATTGCATCCTGTGTCACTTGACCCTAAGGTGACGCAAGGATGGAGAAAAGGCTTCTCTCAGGTCCTTCTCTGACTGGGACAGGCAATGACATATGAGTGTGAACTCCCAAGCTTAAAGAAAGAACTCTACCCAGACTGTCATGCTGGCACACTTAAAGATACTGAAAGAAATAACTTTCCAAAAGTAATGGTGTTTTTACTAAATCACGGGGCGGGGGGGACCACTGGTTAAGTAGGCAGAGGGAAGTACAGTGTACTTGGTAGTATGTCTAAGAGTCCTTCAGTATCAAAAGTCAGCTTATAATTTTTCAGTGGAAAAACAGCTTACATGACAGCGAGCTTCAAAATCTTAATATAAAATTCATTTTCCTTTTTAAAGAAATTTAAATAGTACATGAGCTATTGTTCTGAGTGTGTTTTGCATTATAAGCAAAAAACAAAAGTCAAAATGGGAGAAATCTAAACTAAAAAATTTTTTTTTGTATTTACCTTTTGGCATACACAGCCTCTGGCTCTTCTGTCCCTGAGTTCTGGCCTTACATGAGTGCTTGCTACATTGATCATGGATACCAGTGGGAAACAGAACCCAAGAATAGCAGTCCAAAGACTCCTGTGCCTGGCAGAGCCCACAGCCATATGCTCAAGGCAGACATGCGCTATCATCCTTTGCCTGTGGGAGGTTTGGTTTCCTTCCTCCTTTGTTGGTAAACTATTAATTCCTAGTAAGACTGACTTGTAATCAATGATGGCTTACACAATGCAATTAGGACTCATAATTAACCGATTTTATCATACATAATTTCCAATATAAAATCTTACTCTGTTGGAGAAATGCATAAAGTTTGGTGTGACTGGAACATAAGACATCCTGGGGGATACGTTTAGGTTTTTATATGTCATGCTAAGGAATTTGGGTTTTATGATATATTGGTGAGTTTCAGAGAAGATTAAGGGACCATAAGAATGAATTTAGAAAAGTCCCTTGGCAGCAGTGTGAATATTGATTGGTGTGTTGGGAAATAGTGGGAGAGCCCACCTAAGAGGCCATTATGATAATAGAAGCTGAAAGGAAGGCACTAGGAAAGAAAAGGAGGGATAATTTATAAACCTTTGGTCAGAAAATGAGTCAACTTGGTGACAGTGTGTGTGTGTGTGTGTGTGGTATATACATGCATTCAGAATGTCTGAATTATGACAGCTGAGTTAGACCATGCTAACTAAGGTTAAAGTCTGACATTACTGGAAAGCCCTGAGCTTGATGAATAGTAGCAATGTGTAGAAGCACCAGCGTTTCTCCTTCTCTGACCTTGTCTGGAGAGCTTGAAACCCCCATGCCCTCTATCTGTGGAATATCATGGAGCCTTTGTGAGATTACAGGTCCAACTTGGTTTCTCCAGATAAGAAGTGTTTAGCAAAGCACATGAGATTCCTGGAATGTCTCCTCATGCTAACGAGGCATCTCAGTATCTTAGCCTTCAGCCAATGACCTTTGCCCATCCTGGATATTCCTACTTCCTTCCCTAAGATAATATAACCCTTTATTTACCCCGAATAAAGTTGATGTGTCTCCCAGAAGCTGATACCATAGTGTCATCGGTATTTTCCTTTGTGCTTACAGACCAACCAAAAGTCCTTTGTTTTTGTGGGATGTTGGCCAAACGACCCTTAGGAAAAGGAGGGCCACAGTAGGCACACATGGTTTTAAAGGGGAATAGTGGCAGCAAGCTGGTTCACTCACGCACCCCCTTCTGAACAGAGTTTCCTGTTCTAAACTGGCCTCAAACTTTCCAGGTGGCTGAAGGCTTCTTTCCACTTCTGATCTTCAGGATGCCATTTCCAGAGTGCTGGGATTTCAGGCATGTACCTACACACCTGGTTTATGTGGCTCTCAGGAGCGAACCCAGGGCTTCATACATGCTACGTCCTCAGCCCCTTGTCCACACTTTTAATTATTTAACAAAATAAAATGTAATAGGTTAAACATTTTCTTAGAACTTAGAAGGCCTTGAGTTATTATGTTTTTGACACCCAGCATTCTTCACACAAACTCAAATGTTCTAACCATTTGGGATCTCCTGTGTTAGTCTTGGTCCCAATTTAGGGATGCTAGGAAGCAGAACAGAGACACAGCTGTCTATCAGTACAGCTTCAGTGTTCTTCGTGGGACTCAGATGTCCTTTGTACTGGTTGCTTTTTTTTAATCACTGTGACAGAATAAATACCCAGCAACCTCTCAAGACAAGGTCACAATCTGGGGACTAAGTGTTTACACATATGAGCCTATGCAGGCATCTCACATCCAGCCAATAACACTCCCTTGTTTCCTGTGGTTCATCAGTAACTACTTTTCATTTTCTGTCTCTTATGGTTTTGTTGTATCTCATGTGCATTGACTCCTGCGATAGACACTCTCTGTATTAGTCTCTCCAGATCTTTCTCCCCTCTTCTCTCTTCTTTAGTCTGTGTCAGGACAGGAAGATGTTTTAATTACTACAATAATGAGCTTCTTCACTCTCTGGTCTTCAGTTGAATTTGGCCAATGAATGACATCAATAGGATATTAGGAGGTGGAAGAGCCAGGTGGTGGTGGCACATGCCTTTAGTCCCAGCACTTGGGAGGCAGAGGCAGGCGGGTTTCTGAGTTCGAGGCCAGCCTGATCTAGAAAGCTGAGTTCAAGGACAGCCAGGGCTACACAGAGAAACCCTGTCTTGAAAAAAACCAAACAACAACAACAAAAAAAGCAAAAAAAAAAAAAAAAAAAAAAAAAAAAAAAAAAAAAACCCAAAAAACAAAACAAACAAACAAAAAAACCAAAAAGGAGATGGAAGGAAGTGCTATGTGGTTCATTTTGAAGGCTCCCTGTTGATACACAAATGGGCAATGATTGCACTTTCTATGCAGAAAACCATAGCTGCTTCTAGGCCTGACAGTGTTGGTTCATGGACTTACCCAAGGAACACACTCATTTCATACAACACTGCATGATTCCTTGTTGAAGTTTCCTTTTGTAGAAGTTTTCCTGTCTATATGTTAATCTCTCCTTCACATCTGTTTTGGATGGGTATGAGGAACTTGGATGGTTTAGTTGCCCATGCCAATTTCTTCCTTGTACATGGATGTATTCATTGGAAGAAAAGAGGGCTATTTGAATAATCACATTAGAGAGACATAGACAAGGCAGAATCTCCTGAGGTGGGGAACCTCAATTTTTGCTGTTCTTCCATGATGTTACTACATATTCTAACTCTCCAAATTGTCTTTACTATAGTCATCACCTTGGTGGAACAATGTTGGAAGGGGGACGAGAGAAGGAAGAGCTTACATGGTATCTGCCAATTCCAGGATTCTTAAGTCCACCGATAGGATTTAGTACAGGCCACAAAAGCTTAAAAAAAAGTCATCCCTTCACTGACAGAGACTAAGGAAACTGTTGTGTTAGACCACTTGCATCCGATGAGAGTCTTAGAAACGCATCCTTTCCTCTCTGACACCCACAGCCAAGCCGCATCTGCCTCCTCCAGTCTACTGTGTCTGCTCCATTATTCCACTGGTATCTATTTCTGTCAGCTCTCAAAGAAGCCCCAGATATCCAGGTCAGCCTTCCTCTTGTGTTCTCTAACCCCCACAGAGCACCATATGCTTGCATTCTGTTCTCCCTCCCGCTTCACTAGTCTCTGCACGCCTGCATTTCCCCGAGGTCTTCCAGCTCAGTTAGGTACACAGTCTTCTGTGTGTTCAGCCTATTACCTGGAAATCCTTCTCTCTCTCTCTCCGGTTGGAGGGAAACCTGGCTCCTTCTGTCTTCCTGTTTCTGGCTGTTTCAGATGCTGGATCATTTCCCCTCTCCCCATCCCCCGCCCCCAACCCTCAGGTGGAAGACTTTACTGAGGTTTCCTTACAGCCCTTCCATCCCTGATGATGTTCAATGTTGAATCTTCCGTTTCCCATTATCTCTTATTTGCGGTCACACGACTCTCCAGTCATTTTCCTCTTACTTACCTTCACTTTTATTTCCATCCAATATACTCATGATTCTTGCTAATTTTAATGTGGACACAAAGCCTTCCAAGAAACTGGGCCTAGTTCTCCGAACTTCTCAATGATTGTTTCTAGACTCTCGCAAGGTTTTGTATCCTAGACTTTGTGGTGACCACTGAACCTGTAAAACCTCTATAATCTTAACTCTTTGTTCTTGAGTTCTCCAGCCAAAACCCTATTCCAACTCACATCCAGCTTTTGACACCTCCATCCTCCTGCTGTGGGATCAGCATCTGTAAACACATCTTCATTACACTAATAATTCCCTTTTCTCAGCTTACAGCTGTCCACCTCGATATTTCTGGAGGAAAACTTGACAGCACACAGTTACCATTCTCATGTTATGCTTGTGGTAAGCCTGCAGGAGTGGTCTTTGTGGACCAGCTTCATTTCCTATCCTCCCAAGCGTCTGCTTCCTATTTTGTACTCCCTTTCAACCTCTTCATCAGGAAAGCAGAGGTGATAGAAGGAACTTTCTATAGTGTAACATTCCCTCTCCACATCTACCCATATTTAAGCCCTCACATTTTGCTCCACAGCTTGTACCTACAGATCACGAAGCTCTACTGTCTTCTCCACATTTCCCTTTACATGTCACTAGGCTACTCCTGCCGACACGCAGACAAAAATGCCATTTCTCTCGTGCAAAGTCAAGTCTCTGCTTCTTTCTCTCACCAGTGACTGCTTCCTGCCAAGAATGTTATTTGCTGCAGAACTCCTCAGAGGAGCTGTCATGGTGTCCTTCCAAGTTGTCCCTCCCCCGGCTATGTTTAGCTGGTCAGTCCCAGACTTTGAGAAGAAAGTACTTGGCCCCATTTTCCATCAGTGCTGTGGTGAAAGGAGAGGTGAATGAAAGCTGTCAAAGAAAAGATGAGACTGGAAACTGTTGTGATTGGTCATGAAGTGAAGCTCAATGGTAGATGTCAGAAGAAGAAGGGCTGTTGGCAGGTGTCGCACTCCCCAGCTGGCTTCTCTTCTGTCTACCATCCAGATGTCTATCACCAGGATGGTTCTCATGGCACACTGCAGAACTGATTCCTGTCAAGGTACAGTTAGTTCCATGATACTAAATTTAGTGGTCCAGTCTGTAACCTTGCTTTATCTGTCTTGTTTTGGCTATCAAGGAGATTGATGTAGGTGATCACAGGGGCTCCTCTGATCCAGTTTCTTCATGGAGTACCATTAAATGACACCCCAGGGTTCCTCACACCTCTCCGGTAGCTCCCAGTCTCCCCTGCCATCTATCATATAATAATTGGTCATGCTGGTCTGCTCTGTGACTGAGCTCTTTATTTCTCGATTCCTTTCTTTACTTCTTGTTCACTCTTTATAAAGTAGTGCCTTCCTTTACACAGGATGAACAGGATGTGGATATTAATTAACCTGCCTGAGCGCTTAGCTAATAAAGAGTAAGGCTGGCTTGAATTCAGATCTTGTGATGTCTTTCCCTTTATCTACTACTCTCTCCTCTCAAACTTGTTTTTAATTATGTTCATTTGCATCACAATTTAATGTGAAATGGTATATCACATAACCACGAAGAATAATGCCTTAGGTGTTTTAACTGTGTTGGTCAGCTATCTTACAACCAGAGAAGTTATTTGCAAATGGTCACATGGCTGTTAGGTGATGTGGCTGGAGCTTAGATATCAGGAAACTGGGACCCAAGTACTGAGATTCTTAAACTTTAGAATGTCTGGAGTTCCTGAAGTCTGCAGGAAGGAGCACAAATCTAAGCAGCTCATATGTGATTCATTTTTCTTTGTAAAATTTGAAGGCTCAATTATCATACTGTTCTGTGCTATTTTGAGTAAGAAAGCCTCACACACAACCCTGAGCCTGTTACTTACTAGTTTTCCTAAATGGTAAAATCAAGCCAAGGGGTGATATCCAGGTAAGGTTGTGCATTAATACAAGAAGAACAATGTCTGCAAGAACCTGGACAAGGTATGGTCAAGAAGGCTCTGGGGAAGGGCTGTTACTGTCTCCGTGAGGACAATGAAGGACAGCAGTGTCTTTCCAGGTACAGATCAGAGGGGGTAAAGCCATGCTGAGGGCTTCTTTTCTCAGTAGACATTGTTACAAGTGTTGTACGTTTTTTACCACCTCCTAACACAGAAGCAGAAATTACCACAAAAGAAGCAGGAGCTCTCAAGATTGCCTTTCACTTCCTTTGTTAACGACATAGCAAAGAGCTACTAAGCTTAGTGGAAGAGTGCACTCCATTTCCTGGAAAATCTCTGCCAAAGGAAGACTGTAGGAGTCCACGATTTAAAGGTTCTAGAGGGACAGGAAGTGGGGATGGTGGGCAGAATCTGCTCCATTTTCTTGTAAAAGCTTCTGAAAAATGTCACGCTATTTCATTCTAGTTCGGTTTTAACATCTTCTCCTCTCTCCCTCCCTTCCTTCCTCTCTCTTGCTTTTTGGCTTTTGTCTCCCTAGTCTACCTTCTCTTTCTTCATCATTTAACAGCGAGTATCTATTGAATGTCTGCTTTGGGTGATGTGTTGATCAATTGATGGATGTATGCATGCCGTGGTGGACAAAACAAGACCTGGTCTCCCATCAGTCATGGAGTCATTTGAATAAGTTTACAAATAAATGAATAAATACGTGGCTAGATAGGTGATGGACGTGGTGGTGGTAGAGATAAATCGGAAGAGTAATGGAAATTGAGAAGGCTGTGAGTTATACCGTGGGCAGGGTTAGCATCAGTGCTGAAGGTGATATATCTGAGTACAGAGCTGAAGACGCGAGAGAGGGCAAAGACCCGGTGTCCTGACTGTGCTTGGGAAAAGAACGGCAGAGCTGCTGCTAGCATGGCGGGGCAGAGAGAAGGCTTTGGCAACAGGTTGGAGGGTAATGTAGACCTTTTTATTCCAAGAGCCACAGGGTTCTAAGCATCTTATCCACATTTCCCGAAGGCCCTCTGGTGGCCGGACGGGGAATGGAGGAGGGAAGAAGGAGGAGGAGGGAGAAGAGGGTAAGGACCACTAGAGTGCCCAAGCCCCCTTCTGTCCCTCTGCCTACCTGCTTACCTATGCATATTTATATTTTATTGCATCCATAACAACTTTCACTGGAGAGTACGAAGGGACTATGGACCTTGAAAGAAGGGAATTGTAGGAGAACCAAAACGGGCAGGGCTAAGAAAAGCAGGAAAATTAGCTACAAAACTTTAGGAAAGAATGCTGCAGTGTTAAATGTAAAGCCTCACAAAAATGTTTGCAATAAAGATATCAGAAGTGGAGCTCCGCTGAGATTTTTGTATTAGGGGGGCACCGCACACGAAGCATAAAAGTTCTAGGGTGGGGGGGGGCTTTAACTTTTTGGCTTTTCTGGGCTCTACCGGACAAAGAGGAATTGTCTTGGTTATCCATTAATCATGCTAATGAAAGATGACTGAAAATAAAGGTTTGTGTATAGTTTCCACGATACCCACCATCACACATAAGCAAAAGCTCCTTTGTCTGGCATCATATCCAGAGTCGCCTAAAATTGTCAGCATGTTCCAAGGTTGTGATCACAGACAAAATAAACCTGTCTGAGTAATATAACTTCTGTGATTATATATATAAATATATGTAAAAGAAACGAGGGAGGGCAACATAAAGTTAGTGGGCTACCAGAATGGCGCTGGAGGAACCAGTGCATTAGTATTGGATTGGACGGAAGGAGCTTGGTGGGTTTGCCAGCGGTTCATCAGGCGTTTTGTTTGTAGTCATAATCTCTCTGTGTTTCTTTTCTGAAAACAACCGTTGGCAAGTATGGACACTGCCAAAAAGCAACCGTGGGAAGATGGTAGAACTATGAATTGAGGGACTTTTGTCTCTGGAGGAGCTAGGACCCCAGGTAGTAAAGACAATGTGACCATTTTTTTTTTTTCAGATTAAATGTCAGTCTGGAGCCCTACATGTTCCACTTGAATAGGAGCAGGTAACATGTTTACATCAACTGAAAGGGGAGTCTCAAATAATTCAGAATATTATTTTCACTGAAATCTTGAGGTTTGTTTACAAATTCTTATACTGAATAGAAAGACAACACTACTTATTTTATTTTCTCCTGATGGGTGTGTTTGGTCAGTGTGTCACAACACATATCTGTGCCTTCTTTTGATCTTGCCATAATTTTGGTTTCAGCTGGAATGCTGTAACGATTTGAGACACTGTATTGAAGGCTCAATTTAGTTCATTAAAATGAGCAGTTACGTTTACAGGTGAGATATGTGAGCTGATTTTCATCATCAAGTTAATTTGGGTTTTGGCACCATTAATGATTTGATGGGTCATAAACCAAGAAATCTTTTCATCATTTGGCCTGGACCTAGAGCCATCTTCATGTTTCAATAATGTGGTCGTATTAAGCATCAATGCTTTAAGGAATTCCTGGAACTGGAATCAAGTGGTCCTTAGGAAACTCAGCCTTGATGGAATTTTCTTGCTGATGTTGTTTTCACTGAGTGGGTGTGTGCTTTTTTCTTTCTGATGCACTGTTCAGTAACGCTTCCTTAGGTCTGAGTCTGGGGTGGCAGCTGCATTGTCTTCTGTTAACTTTGCAAGTCTTCCTTAGTTATCATCTTTGGGACAACATCCGTAGCTATACTGGACACGTTAATAATGTACAGAGAAAAGCCACTTTCACGGATCTCCTGCTGCTTTGTATAAACCTTTGATTTAGTTCTGTCTTTTAATGGATGGGAGAAGCCATTTATTCAGGGATGTTGGACTTGTAACTACTACCTCTACTGTAAATGCCAGTGGAGCCACTGATGTTGATCTGTGCTGGCTTCCATCACCCAGGCACAGCAGCTAAAATTAGCAGCTCCACTCTCCAGATTGATTGGATAGATTTTCCAGCTTTTTCACTTTGCCTGGCTCTAGCCTGCTGAGACAAACTGATTTTAAAAACATCCTCCCCTACCCTTTGTAGGGCATATTATATCTGTGGCAGTCTTCATATTTTCTGGACAAACTCACAGTCAATAAACAGCTTTGGTTTGGAGGGAGGATACTAAGTATGCAAGTACACAACTGGCTTTTACTATAGACATTATCTTTAAAAAAAAAAGGGGGGGTCTTTTATTGTTGTGGTTAAGACCACAAGGTCATTCAAATAGCATCATGTGACACTGCAGTATAACATGACCCTCTACAAAAAAAAAGACCCACTTTTAAAAGATCTACTCTTTTGTTCTTTGACATACTATTTGATGTGCACTGAATTTCCCAGCATGTTTATTGGTGACCCGTTGCATGTAGCTTTTTCTACCCTGCCTAAGCTCTGGGATGGGGCTGCACTACTAGGCTACTAGCCTCTACCAGCTTCCCTTGAATCCATGGATAAAAGACACACAGACACACAGACACACACACATACACACATGCATGCACACACACACACACACACACACACACACACACACACACACACACACGTTGTTCATTTTCAACTTGCCTTCTGACACAACTGCTGAGCACTACTATCCCCACCTGGAAAAGCATGCCCGCATCAATACTCTTTTCTCTGCAACTCTCCACTTGCCCTAAACCTGAGTTGCTCAGTTACACCTGATCCTTGCTAAACTCCCTGACCCATCCTGTAGGAGCAGCCTGTGTGGCCACTCCGTTTTGAGATCTCACATGGTTGGTCAGCTTTTCTCCATGTGAAGCATGGTGAACCCTCTTCTCTCCTAGAGTCCTCCTGTTTGCCTCCAGCGGTCTGGAGGTCCCACCTATTCCTTCCACCCAGCAATCGGCCCATGGCTTCTTGACCGACAGGACAAGAACCAGTTGGGGAACAAGACCTTAACAGCAGAATTGCCCCTAGAGTGACCAGCAGACATATATTTCCTTTTGACAGTGTGGGCTTTGCATGCTTGTATGTGTCATTGACACACTAAGCAGGGTGACTTACCTTGACAAAAAAAAAGTTTTCTGTTCACATTGTTGAACATTCTTGCTTCACGTGTAACATTTTTTCTCTCTCTCTCTATATTTTCCTTTGAGATGTTGTAGAAGCCATATTGGAGGTTAGGAAAATAGCAGGAGACAAGAGACTATGCTTCTTTCTGTTATGAAAGTCAATAGGAGAAAAAAAAAAAGAGTGTAGAGTTTGGACTCTTCCACGTCGCAAATGCTGGTGCAGTGTGAAGCGAGAGGTAGACTGTAAAGCACAGTGGGCAGTGCTGAGGTGTAGCTGATATGTGGAGGTACCCTTAGCAATGGAATAAGAATGCAACCTGTTGGGCAGGAGAGATGGCTCAGCAGTGAAGAGCACTGGCAGCTTTTCCACAGAACCCAGGTTCAATTCCCAGCAAGCACATGCAGAAAAAGAAAAACAGAAAAGGGAAAAGGAAAAGAATATAACCTATTCCAGTTCTCTAAGTAACATTTAGTACCTCTTATTTGCAACAGTAGGCTGAAATATTTCTGATAATCATGGGTTTTACTTTCTGAACCATCATAAGAGCATATACATGCTGGTGGTAGCAATTTGTCTTCTTGCACTTGGAAGATAGCATACTAGAAAATACATATCACCATAAAGCTGGAGCCACATGTCTTAGTTTTCTATTGCTGTGAAGAGACACCACAACCAAGAAAGCGTTTACCGGGCTCAGAGTTTAGGAGGATGAGTCTATGACTATCATGGTGGGGAACATGGCAGGGGGTGGGCAGGCTTGGTGCTGCAGAAGTAACTGAGAGCTTACATCTTGATCCACATGCATGAAGGAGAGAGAGAGAGAGAGAGAGAGAGAGAGAGAGAGAGAGAGAGAGAGAGAGAGAGAGAGAGAGAATACTACAGTCCTTAAAGTCCACCCCCAGTGACACACCTCTTTAAACAAGGCCACATCTTCTAATCCTTTCCTATTCCTGTAACTGGGGACCAAATAGGGGACCAAATATTCAAATATATGAGCCCTTGGGGGCCATTCCCATTCAAGACACCATGCTGCACAGGCACATAAACAGCATCATATGACATTGCAATATAACACTGCCATCTACAAAGTTTATTCTCAAGAACGGCACAATGAAGTTCTGGAAATCATCTCATAATGCTTAAGTAAGTTTATGCCTTTGTGTTGGGTTGTGTTCAAAACTACACTAGACTGCATGCAGGCTGAATACTCCTTAACAATAGTGCTTGATATGTTTATAAAAAGATAAAGAGATATAAAATGTTCTATGGGGGTGTGGTGAGGTATGGGTGATGGGGATGTCTCAGTGGGCCCATGCTGAGGCATCCCTTCCCCCTGAGGGACCAGCCACATGATGATATAGTATAGAGTAGAGTTTATTCAAGGCATGGTAAGTGGAGTTAAGAGGGTAGTAAAGGCAGAGAAAGGTAGAGAGAGAGAGTAGAGAAGTAGAGGCTGGCCATGGCCATGAGCATGTGGAGAGAGGGGTGGGTGAAGGGAATGGGAAGGAGAAAGCAAGAGCAAGAGGGAAGCAAGAGTAAGAGAGGCAAGAGAGAGAGGAGGGAGCAAGCAGCCCCTTTTATAGTGGGCCAGGCCATATGGCTATTGCCAGGTAACTGGGGTAGAGTTTAGACAGAATGCTAACAGTGCTCAAAAATTCAGTTGGTCTCTTGGGGTGAGCCAGGACTGTTACATGATAATGAAGAGCGCTAGCACCCCAGAGTCTTGTGACAAGCATACATTTTCCATCTGATTTGTTATACAACATGCTAACCCTGCTACCTTAGGCATTGAGTACAGATGGATGGGCAGGGAGGGGTGGCAGCATCAGTGTCAAGCCCGTTGGTGATTCTTTGCCGCCAACATGTCCAGGAAAATGGTGGAAGCCCATATTCCTATCCTTGCCCTCTCTTCACTAATGCACAGTGTTATGTGCAGACACAAGAGCTCCTGCATGTTTTGTGACATGAAAACATCGAATAGTATCTTTGAATCAACTTGTCAGAGTGTGATTTCAGTGCATATTTCATCCTGGAGTGCTCATGAGCTATGGCTGCATTTCCCAGGAGGGGGCCGCCACTCTCACAGTGATTAATCAATGACTCACTCTGTAATTGGAAATACAGCATGTCTGCGAGCAATCATACAGCTTCACACTTCTTTGTTTATTAAAAGCGTTCCATCATCATTTGAAAACTCTCCTTGTTCTGATGGGGACAAGGCCGGTGATGGCCACTGCTGTTCTAGAGGTGAGCACGAGGAGATTGGTTCACCACTACAAGGTCACATCAAAAGTTATTGGCTTAGTCAGGATAGGAATCCAAAGTCTTTGTTTGCACAGGCCAGTGACCTTCACGTCACACAGTTATGGTGACAAATGGAAAAGCTAGGGATGCTGCGTTGAGAAGTGAGGTAAGAGTAGAAATCCTGGATGCAGAGGTAATGAAGACAAAAGCGAGTTATGTGAGTGTAAAACACTCCACGCTGGGATGCGAAGCCACTGAAGACAAGCAAAGGAAGCTGTATCTTTGCTTCTTTTGTTGCTGGCATGTGCTGGGTCATTTCTCCAAAGCCCATCTTTGCTTTTTCAGGTGTCAAGTGATTCTGCACTGACTCTGGTCACTGGTAGGAGGCACCAAAGCATGGCTTGATGTTCCCATGAGCAGCGAGATAGTTCTGTAATGCAAAGTCAGAGGCAAAAGGTGAATGCATGATCAGCCAGCTAAAAGAAGATCAAATGCAGCATTCTAGTCGTCTCCCAGTCTCCCATTGTGTTCTTTTCAGAATCTCAAAAAATATGGTCTTCCACAGAAAGGGGAGCCAATGAAAGGAACCAGCTTATTTGCTTATTTGATTTTCTGGTTGGGATTTGATTTTCTGGTGTGTATTTTAGGCTCACAAGTTGACGATGAAACCCAAAGTGCAGTTAGAGCCCAGGTTGGGCAAATCTAGAGAGGGAACTTATTGTTCCTGGGTCCATGCAGAGAAAGTAAAAGGAGTGGCTGGCTTCACTGCGTTAGTTCAACTTCTATTCTACCCAGGAGTGCCAGATGTGAACAAGGGCACTGTCTCATTACAGAGTGGACTCAGAAGCATGGTGTACTGTGGGCAGACACAGGAGGGACTAACTGTAGGAATGACAACCGGAGGATAGGCTTTGCCTCTGCACATCAGGAGCTCAGTTTTCTGGAGTTTTTTTTTTCTGTATGTCTTGATAATTAGTCAAGTTTTTTTTTTTTTTAGAGGAAATCAGAAAACTGATAGAGTAGCTATCTTCTTTGGTTTCCAGTGGCATCTCTTGTATCATCTATGGGCATGGTCTGTATATATAGATACATCTGTTCCCCTGAAGAAGTGGGTTTCTCCGAGGCCATGGATATTGCTAAGCTTCTAAGTGTGTTTTCTCATTGGACTAGTACAGTGTGTTGAGAGTCCAAAGGAAGGAATGGTCCAACAGGGTAAGAGTGTGAATATAGGCGAAAAGAACTGTACCCCAATCAAATTCCATTGGTATTCTTTTAAGATACAAATACCATATAATTAAATGTGGTGGCCCTGCTGTGTTCATGGAAGAACTCAAAACCGAAACCAGAGACTTAGCTCACTGGGGGTTTGGAGCCTATGTAAATGACTCAAGG
>NW_022196905.1:94488122-94516499 GCF_008632895.1 Mastomys coucha
CAATTAAATATGCCTGCTAAGACACCATACTCTCTGCTGCACTGCATTACTATATGGTGTTCCTTACATTTGCATGTGACTGGGGACAGTGATACACACTGTACTGGCTGGTTTTGTGTGTCAACTTAACACAAGCTAGAGTTATCACAGAAAAAGGAACCTCCCTTGAGGAAATGCCTCCATGAGATCCATATGTAAGACATTTTCTCAATTAGTGATAAAGGATGGGAGGGCCCATTGTGGGTGGTGCCATCCCTGGGCTGATAGTCCTGGGTTCTGTAAGAAAGCAAGCTGAGCAAGCCAGGGGAAGCAAGCCAGTAATCGGCACTCCTCCATGGCTTCTGCACCCACTCCTGTCTCCAAGTTCCTGCCCTGTGTGAGTTCCTGTCCTGACTTCCTTTGGTGATGAACAGCAATGTGGAAGTGTAAGCTGAATAAACGCTTTCCTCCTTAACTTGCTTCTTGGTCATGATGTTTGTGTAAGAATGGAAACCCTGACTAAGACCCACATATATGAGTTAGACACTGAGTTTAGCTGAATGTATGGAAACCCCAGTACTTTAAATAGAGAAGAGCTTGACTGTAACTTGCTAATGTAAAGAGAGCTGGAAGAGGTGTTCCAAATATGTAGAGCATACCTCAATGCAACCCTGACTCTTTCTGCTCTTCCTTGAAACCATTCTTGAGAGGTGTGAGGCAAGGTGTGTGTGTGTGTGTGTGTGTGTGTGTGTGTGTGTAACCTGGATCACCAATTGGCTAGCTTGGCTGGGCACCAGACTCCAGGAATCCCCTCTCTGTTCCCTCTTCCATGTGTGCTGTACCCAGGAATCCCCTCTCTGTTCCCGCTTCTGTGTGTACTGTACCCAGTGTCAAAGCCCACACCAGTACAATCCTGCTCCTTCCCCTCTTCCTTGTGTACTGTACCCAGTGTCAAAGCCCTCACCAGTACAATCCTGCTCCTTCCAGACTCCAGGAATTTCCCTCTCTGTTCCCTCTTCCATGTGTACTGTACCCAGTGTCAAAGCCCATACCAGTACAACCCTGCTCTTTCCAGACTCCAGGAATCCCCTCTGTGTTCCCTCTTCCATGTGTACTGTAACCAGTGTCAAAGCCCGCACCAGTACAATCCTGCTACTTCCAAGGAGATTCTCTCTCCATCAAAACCTGCCATTTGTTGCTCATTGGCCAGAATTTTGTCCCATGGATATGTCTTTTTTTGATTTGGATTCTTGGAAATGAGTTTTGTTTCTTAAAAAATCTGGATATATCACTAACATCACACTTTCAGCATGATTTTGTTGGTTAAGGGAAAAGTGGAGACACGAGTGTGTGAGTACTTCTCAGTAACAGAACAGGAACCATGCTTGAGAGGTGTGAGGTACAAGGCAGGGATGGCTGTACTGAGTTTTTTTAAAAAAAAAAAAACTTAAAAAATAAGAGGAGCAAAACATATTTAGGATTGTAGATGTAGAAGATACAAAAAATATAAACACCAAACAAGCGTTCCAAACATGAACAGCATCCTTTTCCATAAAACTTATTTATGTTTGGTTTATGTGTGTGGAATGCTTGTGGAAGCCAGAGGAAGGTGACATATCCCCCAGAGCTGGCAGTATGGAGAGTTGTTAACTGCCATGTGGGTGCTGGGAGCTGAAGAGTCCTCTGGAAGCAGCTAGCACTCTTTTTTTTTTTTTTTTTTTTAAATATTTTCTTTATTTACATGTCATACGTTATCTCCTTTCCCAGTTTCCCCCTCCGAAAAAAATAAAATAAAATAAAATTAAAATTAAAAAACCAAAAAAGAAACCCAACTCCCCCCCAAAAAAACCCAAACCCCTGTTCCCTTCCCCCTCCCCCTGTTCAACACCCCACCCTCTTCTGCTTCCTGGCCCTGGCATTCCCCTACACTGGGGTATAGAACTTTCACAGGGCCAAGGGCCTCTCCTCCCATTGATGACCGACTAGGCCATCTTCTGCTGTACATATGCTGCTGGAGCCATGAGTCCCACCTTGTGTACACTTTGGTTGGTGGTTTAGTCCCTGGGAGCTCTGGGGGTACTAGTTAGTTTATATTGTTATTCGTCCTAAGGGGCTGCAAACCCTTCAGCTCCTTGGGTCCTTTCTATAGCTCCTTCATTGGGGACCCTGTGCTCAGTCCAATGGATGGCTGTGAGCCTCTACTTCTGGCAGCTAGCACTCTTAACCACTGATCTGTCTCTCCAGCCCCATGGCTTTTGTTATAGAGGGAAGAGGTATACCCCTTAAACCTATCTGCTTTTTGGTCCCAAGATTCTTAACCCAACCAAGATTGGGTCCAGAATCTCCATTTTGTAATTTTTCCTCTTCTTGGAGTTTGGGAAGGGTTGTATGTTTTTTGGCTTTCCAGTTACAGAAGTCAGTGTAGAGAAGGAAGCGAACACATCCCTGCTGTGTTCCAGCGCCTCCTCTCCATGCCCACTGAATTCTCCTTAACCCACCAAGAGACAAGCCTCATGCAACTGGGGCCACAGGGGGAGCAGCACACTGAACCATGATGAGGTGGTGTCCATAAAGACAGGGACAGTGCCATGCTGGGTACAGAAGCTGGGCTTGGGTAGAGCTCAGCAGGAATAACACCGAGGATGTGTGGGAAGAAGTAATCTGGCCATCATCTGCATCCAGTGTGTGGAGAGCTAGCCTTTCCTAGGATTCATCACAGGCTATCCTTTTCCTAGGATGTACCACAGGCTATCCCTCTCACTGTACACGGGAGACACGCATCCCCTTTTGCTCTGTCATTTGTTTGCCATGCCTCTCATGCTTTTGGAGTGCCAGTTGCTAGCAACCTCATTTCTTCTCTGGTGTATGGGTCACTACAAGAACTGCTATCATCAGAAGCCTCTATCTATCTATCTATCTATCTATCTATCTATCTATCTATCTATCTATCTATATCATTTTTGAGAAAGAGTCTCATGTAGCCCAGGCTAGCCTTAGTCTTTGTATTACTTGGAAGATAACCTTGAACTTTTATTCTTCATGCCTCTACTTCCTGAGTACCGGTCTATACGTGGGTAATTGTGGAGTTCCAACCCAACGTTTCATACACAGAAGATTTGTCTCTGCCAACTAAGCAATACTCCTAAGCCATACTGACATTGAAATTATTTCAACTGTGACTGAGACATGTATGGATACATAAAAATAGTGGCTAGGTAGATTAAACACTAGGGTGCTGGGAGGTAGCTTTGGGCTGTACCCCAGCTCACACACCATGATTCCTGTGCCCCAATGGTTGCATGGATGCTGCTCTTCATATGTAGCCTCTCATTTTATCTTTAAACACAAGTTTAGGGATGGCCATTGGTTTCATTTTGTGCATGGGGAATTTAAGAGTTAGCTGGGCTAACCAAGTTCAGTTCCTCTCTAGCTGGGATGGTTTTCGCCATGCCTGTCTTCGGAGTCTCTGCCACTCCTCACAAGTGTAAGTGAAAGAGACCCACTGGGAGGAAAGGACTCGTCTCCCATAAAAATCCCCCAGCTCACCAGATGGAATCTGTAAGCTATGGAGTCTTACAAACTCAACTAGACTTGTGTCTCTGTGGAGCTGTGTTCAAAATAAGGAGAATAAAGAGCAGATGGTGATATTTCGAGACTAAAACCCAATAAAGAGAGAGTATTGCTATTTTTCTGGCGGTAGGAAGTGACTCTTTGGGTGTCTTAAGTACTATGACCATACTTGGCAAGTGATATTTGTGAGTGAAGCATATGATATCCCATTCAAATATGTTTTAATTTAAGACTTCCTTCACAGAGAAAACTAAAATTTTCACCATCCCTCAAAATTAGAATACAGTGCTTAAAAACAGATGTAAAACCAAATGATTATCAATAAAGCCAGCACTTACTCAGAAGGCGCACATTACACTCGGACAGCATACACGTATGTAATGTAATCTCACCTATAAAAGAAAAAGGTCTGCTTAGCTTTGAAGATCAGCAGTTAGAGATATGAATGCCGTGGTGGTACCTTCAAGAAAGGCAGACATGGTTCACACTGAGGGATTATGAGGTCCTGAAAGGAAACTGCAAAGTCAGCAAAAAGAAAGCTAAGAGCCACTTTAGGGAGTCAGTGTAGGCAACCCTAACCTAGCCCTAGCTCCTAGCCCTAGCCCTCCCACTTCCCCTCAACCTAGCCCTACTCCTAACCCTAACCCTAGCCCTAGCCCTACACCTACTCCTAACTCTAACCCTGGCCCTAACCCTAAACCTAATTCTATCCCTAACCCTAACCCTCACTCTTCGTTAACTAGGTCAGACAAAAGCAAGTTGAGAGCCACCCAAGGGTTTGGGTGCAGGTAATTTAAGTGCAATCATGAACTTGAATGAGGAGGGAACAGCATTAACAGCTGGACTTAATAGCCAGTGACCAAAAAACCCATCAATATTGACCCTGTCTGCAAAGGCCAGAAGAGGTGGCACCAACCTCCTTTTGACTTTCTCTTACCAGCTTGCAAACAAATTATCACCAAGGCATTTGATTGGCTGCTTTTCCAGCCCGTGAAAGGAGAAGGAAGGGGACCCTCAGGTGGGCTGTCATGGTGTCAATCTACAGCAAGGAGCTTCAGGGCCCTGCTTTTGGTTGCTCTTTCCTCCTGTGTGTTTGTGTATTTCCTGAATGCTGAACACACTGCAGTTCACTCCTGTCCTCAGAGGCTCTTCTGCTGGGGTTGGTAGTCACAGCATTCAACTACACACACACACACACACACACACACACACACACATACACACACACCATACACACACACACACACACCATACACACATACACCATATACACACACAGACACCACACACACACACACACTATACACACACACACCCCCATACACACACACACACATCGTATACACACACACATACTATACACACACACAGACACCATACACGCACACACCATACACACACACACGCACCATACACACACACACACCCCATACACACACACACACACACACACTGTACACACACACACACACACACCATACACACACATATACCATACACATACAGGATACACATACCCCATACACACACACACACACACACACCATACACACAGACACACCGTATACACACACACACACCATACACACACACAGACACCATACACACATACACCATACACACAAACCATACACACACACCATACACACACACACACGCACACACCCATATACACACACCACACACACACACACACACCATACACACACACACATACACACCCCATACACACACACCATACACACACGTACCATACACAGCCCCCCACACACACCATACACACACACCCCATACACACACACACACCATACACACACACACACCATACACACACACACATACACACCAAACACATACAGCATACACACACACCATACACACACACCATACACACACACACAGACACACACGCATGCAGGAAACAGTGTTTTCCTTGACTAGTTTGCCACCTTCGTTGTAGGGCTTCACTTTTCTTTATGTGTGGTCACACTGTTGGGAAGGTAAAGGCTGCCAAACCCCTCCCTCAATCCTCCATTACCCCTGTGTCATCTCCAGCATGTACTTTAGGTGGCCTATGGATCATTTGTTGCTTGTGGGATAGGGAAAACCCTATGAGGAAACAAATTTCCATTCATAAACAGTGTTATGTTACTAATGTTGTTATGGGTGAATTATTACAGTCATACTCTTAGCTTAGAGCAACCAATGATGCCTGTTCATTTATGCCTCTTTTTTGTTTGTTTTTTGTTTTTCGAGACAAGGTTTCTCTGTGCAGCCCTGGCTGTCCTGGAACTCTCTCTGTAGACCAGACTGGCCTCAAACTCAGAAATACACCTGTCTTTGCCTCCCAAGTGCTGGGATTAAAGGTGTGCGCCACCACTGCCTGACTCATTTATATCTCTTAATTGAGGTTTTACTTGGTAGGTTATTTTTTATATTGTGTAAAAGATATTCACTGATGATTTAAATTTTTAAAACTTCTGCTTTTAAAACTATAAAAATTTATCATCACAGCAGTAGGATTTTTGTCTAAGGGGATTCAAACACATTTCCATGGTAGAAGAAAGAAAAATATTAAATAGTTTTGAGATGTATGCTTTTCTGATTGCTAAATGCAAATAGCTTTTACACATCTTTGGACATTTCAATTCTTAATATTTGCTTTACCCTGAGGGGAAAAAAACCACACACACACCTCATTAATTTGGATGATATTAATAAGCAATTTGTCATAGCTTAGGCAGTGCATAGCTCCCTGCTCTGCTATTTAATCAATGAAGGAGTCAATGAGTTGAAAAGAACCTTAAAGATTATAGACAGAATGCTTGAAAGAAAAACGTGACTGCACTGTTGTAAAATAGGATTCATAATTGATCTCGCAATGTTTTGGAAGCATATTTGTACTCAAACAACTTGTTGGTTACAAGCTTTCTCCTTACTACTCTTCATTAACAAATTTACATGGAGAAATCTAACTTGTGTCAAGAATTTAGCTCATTACAAGAGATCCACCATAAATTGGAGAGGTTTCTGCCTTCAGGGAGCTCAAAGTCTAGTGATGTAATAGAGAGGAAATAAAGAATTCACAATAGAAATATATAGGGCCACCAACAAAAGAGGCTTTACTCAGGTGGCTACTGTCATCCTCATTTCTGTGGCAGGTCACATGGCCTTAGCTGATTTTTATAAACTATGTTCCTCTACTGCCTGTTCTGCATTCTTTCCACCAACAGCAAACAACTTAGCAGATCTTGGGTCTCCACCTGGGAGGGTGACCCATGCCTTCCTTCATTCCTGAGTCATTTATCATCTGGCTTGGTTTGGATTGTTGTACTTTTCCACTGATATTAATCACAGGACACAGTAACACTGACCCCCTCCCCTACACCCCCGAAACAAACACCAAATGCCTCATAGCTTGCCCTAGTGCGTTTTACTCTCATTGAGGAGTCCATCTTCCCCCCTGGTAGTCTGGACCAATCAAACTCTCGGAACATAGTTGCTCTCTTCTTATCATGTTTGCTCCAGGGGCATAGGAGCCCAATGTGGTCCAGATGAAGTCTTAGATCCCTTTTTAATGAGATGCTTCTTTTGCCTCCTGGTAGGAGGATTATTCCACCCTTGGTACTAGTTTCTGTTCTACTTTCAGGTCATGGTTACCACTGAGGGAAGTCAGGACAGGAACTCAAGCAAGAATCAGAATCAGAGATCAAGGGAAGGATGGTGGCTTGCTCGCAGAGCTCTGTTTAGCTAGCTTTCATAGGTAGCCCAGACCACCTGCCCAAGAAATAGTATCTCTCCCAAAGTAGGTTGGGCTCTCCTATATCAATTGACAATCAAGCAAATCTCCATAGACAGGCTCACAGGTCAAATGCTTCCAAACCTCTTGACTAAGATTCCCTTCTCAGACTGTGTCAGGTTGACAATTAAAGCTAATGATGACATTCCAATGCACAGTTGATGGAAACTCAAAACCTCATGAAAATTCTACCTTTCAGCCTTTTTTACTGGAAGCATAAACAGCCATTTCGTAGAGAGGTCACATGGGGATCTGTGAAGGAAAAATACAGAATGTGAAAGTGACTGGAAAAGACCTGTGCAAAAGCCACGATGACAATGTCTTGCAAGCCCACCGGCCAAGTGAAGGTGGGTTATTCAGAACAGCCTAATAGATTTTGATAGTCTTTTGTTAGGTTAGAAAAAAACAGTCCAAGTTTCTAGGGACTCGAGACTGACTCAGTGAAGTGCTTGAGACACAAGAATAAAGACCTGAGTTCAGAGTGTCAGTACTCATGGGGGGAAATAAACATGGAAAAGCTGGCAGTGGTGACTCCCATATCTATAGACCCACCACTGAGAGATGGCAGGAAGTAGAGACAAGCAGATCCCTGCAACTCATTGATCTGGAAGCCTTGCTAAATTGATAAGCTTCAGTTTAGCTGGAGATCCTGTTTTGCTTTTTAAAAGATGAATATCAAAGATACTGAATAAAGCCATCTGAGAGGAGGAGGAAGCCTCACCTAAGAAAATGCCACCATAAGATAGGCTGTAGAGAAGCCTCTGTGTCATTTTCTTCATGGGTGATCAATGGGGAGGGCCACGCCTATTGTGGATGGGGCTACCTCTAGGCTGATGGCCCTGGGTCCTATAAGAAAGCAGGCTGAGCAAGCCATGATGAGCAAGCCAGTAAGCAGCATTCCTCCATGGCCTCTACATCAGCTTCTGCTTGCAGGTTTCTACCTTTATTGCTTTTGATGATGAGCTATTCTACAGGACTGTGAGTGGAATAAACCCTTTCCTCCCCAAGTTGCTTTTGGTCATGGTGTTTAATCACAGCAATAGTAATTGTAACTAAGAGAATACCTCCCATGTACCACAATCATATATGAACACAACCATACCAACATGCATATAACACACACACACACACACACACACACACACACTAAAAATTTCCTTTAACTTGATGAATAATTCCAAACTGAGTCTGAAGATTTTTTTTTCTGTTTGTTTGTGGTAACTGTGCCACGTGGTAGCAACAGAATAACACTTTCTAAGGTTATTTTCCTAAATCTTACAGCGCTTAGTATTTTGGTATGAACCATTAGTTCTGTAGTAACCACTTCATTATAGATTTGCTAACTTTAAAACAGGTCTAAGTTCCCAGAGAACTGTATTAATGGTTAGCACGATACTTAAGGGCTGACCTTGTCGCCTTTAACATACAAATGAGGACTGACAGAGTCTACCGAATGTGGTGTTCCCTGATGTTTCACGTTTTTTATGGGCCTTTCTTGTTTATCTTATGGTTTCACGAGCAACGCTTTCCTTTCTGTATGCGATTCTAGCGGCCATCCTTTGTCCTTAATTGCTACCTGTGCAGACGTAAAGTCAGGCCATGGTGCATATGGTTTTAGTTATGTATTTTAGATTGTAAGTAGATAATTACACCTAGGGACCAATTGAGGAAACTGCACTGTTGTTTGGACTCTAGATATCCGTGAAAAGCCATTCGCTGAAGACTTGATTGCCAGCTGTCCTCACACCCAATAGCTGTGAAGCTATTGGGAGGTGGAGCCTAGAGGAAGGCCATTAGGTCATCCTTATTGCATCCCTGAGGAAGCTACTGAGAACTTAGCTTCCGCTTGTCACTTGGTGTTTTCTCTGAGGTGAGCGGTTTTTCTTGGCCACTTTTCTCCAGCAGCATGTGACAAAAAGTGAAGTAGCTAAGAGACCATGATCCCAAGACTATACTAAGTACACCTTTACTTTTTAAAATCCTCAGTGGTTTGTTCTGGAGACAGAGAGCTGACCGTCATTGATTATAGTCAGATTTTACAATAATTCCCGAATTCCACGACCACGTGGATCCTTCTGCCCACTGTCTTTCCTGTCCTTGGTTAGGATTATGCCGAGATTTTTATTTTGTTTGTTTGTGTGGATTTTTTTAAGGTAATTATGAGAGGGATTGTTTCCTTGATTTCTTTCCCAGCATATATGTTATTGGTATATAGGAAGGCTAACGATTGTTGTATATTAATTTGGTGCCTTAACACTTTGCTGAAAGTATCAGCTTTTACAGTTTTCTATGGCGTCTTTAGGGTCTCTTAGGTTTTTGCAAACATCTGATTCTTTTCCTGTTTGCAACCTTCTCTTGACTTCCCTTACTTGTCTTGTTGCTGTGAGACTTCAGGCATTATATTGAATAAAAACGAGACATAGACATTCTGATCTTATTCTGGATCTTAGTAGAAAAGCTTTCGGCTTCCTCTCATCTGGTGCATTATTTGCCGTAGGTGAGCTGTACCCAGCCTTCACTGTGTTAAGATGCATTCCTTCTAGTCCCAATCTGTTTGGTATTTTTTAAAAGGTTTATTTATTTATTATATGTAAGTACATGGTAGCTGTCTTCAGACACCCCAGAAGAGGGCGTCAGATCTCTTTAGGGATGGTAGTAAGCCACCATGTGGTTGCTGGGATTTGAATTCGGGACCTTCGGAAGAGCAATCAGTGTTCTGAACAGCTGAGCCATCTCTATAGCCCTCTTCAGTATTTTTTATCATGAAGAAATGTTGATTTTTTTCAGAAGCCCCTTTGGCATCTGTTGATGACCTCATGGTTTCTGTTTTTGAGTTCATTTATTACACATATTGGTTTATATGTGTTGAATCATCTCTACAACTCTGGATACTGGTATGATTATGGTAATTGTTATTTTTGATGTGTTCTTGAATTCAATTTGTAAGGATTTTATTGACTTAAAAATTTGTATCTATTAGGGTGATTGGCCTTTTGTTATGTGTTGATGTGGTTTTGATATCAGAGTAATCCTGACATTGTAAAAAAGTTTGGTAACGTTGCTCCCTTTTCTATTTTGTGGAACAGTATGAGAATCATTGGGGTTTAAATTCCTCATTGACTCTATCTGTGCTGTTCTTGTTTGTTTAAAGAAGGGAGAGTTCATAATTACTCTATTAATCTCATTGCTCGTTATAGACCTGTTCAAATATTCCTCCTCACCTTGGTTTAATTTGGTAGGTCAGATGGTCTAGAAATCCATTCATTTAAAATAAGCTTTTAAAATATGTCCTAGTAATTTTCTGAATATGATTGGTAGCTATGGTAACATCTGCCTTTTAATTTCATTTGAGTTTTTCTCTTTCTTTGACATTTTAAAATTATTATTTTATGCATATAGGTGTTTGGGCCGCATGTATTTCTGTGCAGTGTGTGTGCTTGGTAACTTTGGGGGCCAGCAGTGGGCACTGGGTGCCCTGGGACTGCCCTGGGACTGGAGTTACGATGGTTGTGAGATGCCATGTGGGTGCTGGGAGTTGAACTGTGGTCCTCTGGAAGAGCAACCAGTGCTCTTAACTGCTGAGCCATCTCTAGCTCCTCTGTCTTTCTTTCAGTGAACTGGCTATGGACTGATCTTTTGAAAGATTCCACTATTTGCTCAGTCGGCTCTCTTGTGTTTTGCTTGTTTTTATTTCCTTACTTTGTGTTCTGATCTTGATTATTTCTTTTCCACCCACTGATGTGTGATTTGAGCTATTGTTTCACCGAGGTCTTGAAGTACAGTCTCAGATTATACACTTGAGAGATTTTTTTTTTTTTTAAATGTGGGCACTTAAAGCTACGAGCTGCACCTTTATTACTGCTTTCATTGTATCCTATAGGTGTTAGTATGTTGCGATTTCATTTTCATTCACTGATAGGAATTGAAAAGTTGTCTCTAATTTCCTTGGTGATCTGTTCATCAGCCAGTAGTGTTGTTCAATTCCCGAGTGATGTATGATCTGTTTCTCTTGTTCTTCTAGCTTTGTTCCACTGTGACCGGACGGAACAGATGAAATGATTGACATTTTCCTGCAGTTGTTAAGACTTGCTTTGTTCTATGGTATAATCTATTTTAGAGAAAGGTCTTGAGCTCCCCCAAGGAATGTGCACTCTTTATTGTTTTTATGGAATTTTCTGTAGCTGTTTGGTCTATGATGTCATTTAATTAAGATGTTCCACTACTTTTGTTGGAACGACCCGTCTGTTAGTGAAAGCAAGGTTCTGAAATCACTCACTGTTATAGTGTTTTTGTTTTTGTGTATTGTGTGGACATATTTGTATCTATTAGTGTTTGTTTTATGAAATGGAGCACAGCAGTTTTCATGTAAATGCTTAGGCTCGAGGTAGCTTCTTGAATTATTCCTTTCCTGAGTAGAAGAGACCTCCTTTCTTTCTCCTGGCCAATTTTAGTTCCAAGTCTCTTCTATTCAGTCACCAGTGCAATGACCCCCATTTGCTTTCTGGTTCCATTTGCTTGGAGTGCATTTCCCAAGTCACTGTTTCTCTATTTATAAGTCCTCTGGCTGGGTGAGCCGGGGGAGGTGGGATCCCTGAAATTTCACAATTACTTTAGTCAGAGAGAGAGAAAGGGAGAAATAATAAAACTGGATCTTATTGGTATACTTGTCATGTTAATTATCTGTGTTCTTATCTCCTGGGTCGACTGTCCTTGCTAGAATGTTGGCCTCAAGAGAGTGACGACATTTACAGTTTTCAGAGTCAAGCGAACACATCATGCATTCACGTTACTGTGATAAGTTAGAGTACTTGCAGTTACAGGATGCATTCTGTTTGTATTTAGCAGATTTCAGACTTTAACTCTGGGAATTGCACACCTTCTATGTCACACACCCACAGGACACATACACACAACTGTACAGCTTATATATCAGTTCAGCATGACTGTTATAGACAGACTTGTGCTTTCCCAGAATTCCCCCATGGAACAAACTGTATTTGGAGTAAAGAAGCAAGTTTAGGCCAAACAAAGTCATTAGTGTGACTTTGAAGTGACAGACACAAGAGAGCTCTGACAACTGGGGACATGGGAAGTAGGCAACCATGTCACTAGGTGAGAAAGAGCTCCCACCAGGAACTAAATCAGCCGCATATAGATTTGGGACTTCCTGGATTTCAGATCTGTGGGAATTAAATTTTGTTGTTTAACTCACCCAGCCTGTGATATTTTGTGCTAGCACCTGCAAAAGATACACTTAAAACTTGCCCACCTTGCTGGAGAGCAGGAAAATACATAGTTTTGCATTTAGTCTAAGAAGCAGCAGTGGCTTATGGAGAGCCAATGTCCTGCTTATGCTGTGAGATGGGTTTGGAGAGCGCGTTACTTTTGAGAGCAACTTTACAAAACACACATCTGTCCGTTAGAGGCACACCCATCAGGTAGAAATGGTAGGGGATGTAATAACACAACTGGACAAGAGACTGCAAATGGCGTGATCGACACAAGGCAATTAGACACTGGTTCTCAGCATAGAATTTGCTCAAGCTTTTGTGAGCTCTCATACACAAATTTCAAGTGACTGTTCGTGGTCAAATGACTTAAAAAATAGCTGCCAGCTTTCCTTGGAGACTCACTCTTGGAAAGAAAGGCTAGTGGTTATTTGAATTCCTTTTGTTTTCTCTCGTTCTTTACTTTGTTATCCTGTGTTACTCTCAGATACATACTTTCTTGTACCTCTTTTTAGACCCCAGGACCTAACCCCCAGAGTGCCTGCTCTTCACATCTCACGGGTCTCACTGTGTTAAGTATAACCTATGTGGTAAAGGCTTGTAAACTCCATTCTTGCTCTTTCATCTCTGCCTGATTCCCACTGACCTTCCCAACTGGTTCTCCAACCTTGCTCTGCACCTTAAGAATGAAATTAATTTCACTAATGTTTTTCTCATAGTTTTTACTTTGTTTTATTGTGGGCACACTGTGCCATGGCATGTGTAGAGAGAAAAACTACATGGAATTTAGATCTTTCTTTCCTCTTTTATGTGCCTTTTGGGGATCCAGGGACTGAACTCAGGAGGGAAGGCTTGCAGGCAAGCCCCTTTTATACACTGAAACATCTCACTGGCCCCTTAGTTTGGTTTTGAACAGATTTTGCTTGTAGCAGTTTTAGGTTTGCAGCATGGTTGATTTGATATTTTATCAAATGGCTCCACACCCTGGTTGGTACCACAGCTCACTCTTGGTGACTCATTGGCCTTTCTCAGGCCTCCTTCCTGCTTTGTGTTCTCATACCATATCCAGAGTCCATACTGCCCTTCTCCCCTACAAGGCTCTTCTGAGGTAAAGTTCCCGATGTCCGGTTCTGTTCTAGGTTTTCTCCCTTTGGCTTAGCCAACCAGCCACCTTTCGTCACTTCTCAAACACACTGATGTTGTGGATTGGTTCTAATGCTATTTGGGTTACTTCCGGCCTATAAGACCCTGAGGGTTCCCCGCCCCCCAGTTGTCTTTGATTGCTGAATAAAGTTGTTGACAGCCTATGCCTGGGCAGGGATACAGAGGCGAGACTTAGGATTCCTGGGAAGAGACAGAGGAGGAGGAAGAAGAGATTCTGCTGTGAGGAGGGCTTCGGAGACAGGCCACAAAGGAGAAAGGTGCAGGAGGGAGAGCCCACCATCATGTAGCTGCAAGGGGGAGAGGCCTCAAGAAGGCTGCCCAGCAAAGATAAAAATATAGATCTTAGTAAGTAATAACTCAGAAATATCGGAGGGGAGTGTGTTTGTCACGTGGAGTTAGGAAGTGGCCCAGCCGTTGCGTTGCTTAGCACATTTTAAAAGTAAGGCTGCATGTATGTGTCGTTCATTCGAAGATTCCAGAGCATTGGGTGGTAAGCAAGAAGAGCTCCAGCCTCCAATGGGGAATTTGGAGTGGATTAACTATTTACCGTGTCATGCTTAGCCAGTCCCTACTTTTAAATATTTGGGCTTCCTGTTCATTCTGCACAGGATACTGTTTTTCTCACTCTTTTTTATTTATTTATTTATTTATTTTTCTCACTCTTAACCCCTTATTGATGTAGTTTCTCATTTGTCAGTGTAGGGAAAAGTCCCCGTTACATTCTGTCCCGTTCCTCTGATGCAGTTCTCAAGGCAGACCTCTGGGTCCCATGCTACCTGATGGGGTGACATATTTGCTTCATGACTATTATTTGTCTTCGGCCCTGTACTATAAGCCCTACAGGATCAGGGACAAGCAAAGTTTGTTTTCTATTGTGTCATCAGTTGACTGCATGAGTGCTTTGCACATAGTGTGTCCATTCATCCAATTAGGATTTGGGTCATGTCTGTCTTCAAATTACATAGACTGAAAATGGGAGCAAATTGGGATCACAACCCCTACTAGAAAAAAATGCTAACATCTCTTATATTGTGTCCCAGGCATTACACTCAAACTCATATTGTGAGTGTGTATGCTGATACTTTATAAATGTTTTCCTGTATAAGATGCAGAAGGTATAAGAACACCTTTTTGTATAAGAATGCTAACTCTAAGGCTGCAGTCCTGGAGCATCCTCACCTCACACCTGTAATCTCCACACACTGGGGCTGAGGGAGAGGGAGAGTTGCTGTAAATTCAAGGCCAGTTTGGGCTCCATAGTTAGTGCGACCTATTTCCAAACAAGAACAAGAACAACAACGAAAAAAAAAATAGGAAAGAAAAGGCAAAACTCTGTGATTGCAGTAGATTAAAGACATTCCTAATGCTAATTTTAACGAAAGTCTGCTTCCCACCCACTTGGATGGAGCTGCTCTTACCTTGAAGAGAGAAAAGAATTAGAGTCCTAAGATAAAATAATCAGGCTTTGCTATTTGTTTTGATTGGCTCTATTCATTAGAATAAACCTTTCATCTAATACCATTCTACAGAAGACTCTATACACAATAGCACGAGAGATTATCTCAGAATAATTGATTTATGGAGGGAACCAATCATCTCCAGTTGCCTTGCAGAGCTGAAACCACGGGGTATTGGGTTGTCAAGCTGTTATACCACAGTATGTCACTAGGTGGCAGGAGCTGCCAGTTTACAGGCAAAGAGAGTGACTATAGCAAAGGATATAGGCCAGAACACTGGCTTCCTTTTGCATGAGATCTTGGAAGATCTCAGTCAAAGAAGGTGAAATCCGTGTGTATCTTTATTCGGGTTGTATGTGACAGAGAAAAACAGCATGCAGTTATGGATTTAACAAGTGGAGAGGAATAGTTCACTGAAAACGGTAGCAGTGTTCTGTATATGCAGCCATGCATGTGAAATTCGAGCATCAGAAGGCATCAGCTGGGAGAGAAAAGTGAGCTCCAGCACAGCCTAGAAAGTAGGGCTTTAATCCCTGTCTCTCCTCTGGGAGTCATGATGACCTCTCCTCACGTTTGGAAAGCCCGTTGTGCCTTCTGTTGTCTCCGTGTTCCCAGCTGGCGCTCAGTGTACTCACCAGGCATGCTTGTACATGCATTCCCACATGCCTATCCCATGGCTCATTCTGATGCAGTTACAGCTCTGAGTTCCTACTCTCACCATCTACTGGCTGTTTGGGAAACGAACCCACTCCATTTGTTAACCATAGGCTAGAATTTAGTGGGAGAACTTTCTCAAAGTGGTTGTGTTGTTGTTTGTGTTCCTCTTCTCTCAGATATACAAAATGCATCTTTATAGATATATGGAAATGGTAGGCTAAACACATCCTTCCTTCCCCAGGTTGCTTCTGCTCATAGTGTTTTATCACAGCAAATGAAACCCAAGTAATACATGTGATATTGTATCGGCTGCTTTTGTGTGTGAACTTGACACAGCTGGAGTTTTCACAGAGAAAGGAGCCTCTCTTGAGGAAATGCCTCCATGAGATCCTGCTGTAAGGCATTTTCTTAATTAGTGATCAAGGGTGAGAGGGTTCAGCCCCTTGTGGGTGGTGCCATCCCTGGATTCTATAAGAGAGCAGGCTGAGCAAGCCAGGGGAATCAAACAAGTAAGAAACATCCCTTTATGGCCTCTGCATCAGCTCCTGCTTCCTGACCTGCTTGAGTTCCAGTCCTGACTTCCTTTGGTGATCAACAGTGATGTGGAAGTGAGCTGAATAAACCCTTTCCTCCCCAACTTGCTTCATGGTCATGATGATTTGTGTAGGAATAGAAACCCTAAGACAGATATTATAATGAAATAAAATATTTACGTAAATTTGCCTAATGAGAATAGTATCATTTGAGAACATAATTATTTTAAATATTTTTTTGTCATTTGTGTGTTTGTGTTAATATGTGTGTGTTTGTACATGATTGTGTGTTTGTATATGCTCATGTGTATGTGTGTGTGTGCATATTTGCATGTGTGAATGTGTATCTAAGTCAGAGATTAATGCAGATGTCTTTCTCAATAGTGTTATACCTTATTATTGTTTTTTAAAGATTTATTTTATGCAGATGAGTACACAGTAGCTTTCTTCAAACACACTAGAAGAGGGCATCAGATCACATTACAGTTGCAAGCCACCAAATGGTTGCTGGGATTTGAACTCAGGACCTCTAGAAGAGCAGCCTGTGCTCTCAGCTTCTGAGCCATCTCTCTAGCTCCCGTACCTTATTTCTGAAACAGGATTTCTTGCTGAGCCTGCAGTGTGCCTGGTTAACAGTTGAACTCCAGGGACTGTCTCGATGTTTCACCAGATGGCTTTATAGACATGAGCCACCACGCCCAGCTCTTGACGTGCATGCTGGGGTCTGAACTCAGGTCCTCAAGGGTGTGCAGCCAGCACTTTAATCATGAAGCCATTCCCCTTTCCCCTTTAATTGCTTTTATTAATTAAAGAGAGTAGAGTTGTCATTGTGGAGAAGAAGTTTAGTAAAATGGTGGAAAGAAATCAGTCAAAGCCTGAAAAAAAAAAATCTATAAAAATAACCACCCCCTAAGGGAACATCGTCAGCACAGTTAATAGGTGAGATGATGAGTTGCAGAACCGTGTTCATCAGGAAAGCTAATGAGTCTCTCATGCACATTAGTATAAAAGCATGCCAAAGGGTTCGGAGGCCACCCGGCTTAGAGCTCCATGTGACCCCAGCCTTCTGTGACAGGAAGAGGGCATTAAGAAAGACAGTCACAAAGATAAAAGGCCTGTGTCATCGCTTCTTGTGCAAACTGAAAACACGAGGCCAGTGCTTACTCTTGAGAAAGAAATGGATGGTGAATATATGGCTGTGCAGAGAAAGTGGGGAGACTAGAGAAGGTACGAGGAATAAAGCCCTCCAGGGACGTAACCGTTCAGAAGCAAGAGGCATGAAATCGGGCGCAAAGGGTCTTAGAGGACATTATTAAAACAGTGCAGCTCAGGTGTGGAAAGAGTGCCTGAAACTGACTATGGAAGAGCCAGCCACTGCTGAGGAGGAAGAGCCGCTGCTGAGGAAGAGCCGCTGCTGAGGAGGAAGGAGTTTGTTAGGCACGTTGGTAAAAATCACAGAACACAGTGGGTGTTGAAAGTATGAACTGACTGTATTTTATAAAGAGATTCCGTTTTCTACCCTCCATTGAGTATGCCCTGCAGATGGTCTCCCAGCTACCAGGCAGGTGCTGGGCGCTCTACGCGGTTGTTATTTCCTTTCTAGCAGTCAGTCAATATGTGATTGTTCCTTGAAGTTCTAATTTATAAATACGCACGTGAGTACCTCCTCCCACACCTGTCAGTGGGGAAAGGTTGCGTTTTGCTAACTCTGTAATGACCAGAAAGACATCAATAAGCACCATTTTGGTAGATCTGGGAAGAGACCGTCAGTCAACTTGTTTCAATCCAGAACCCTAAAGCAAAGGCAAGGCCCTGGTCCAGGAGAGCTGCGCTCCGCTGTGCTGCGGAGCTTTGCAAGTAGATTTCACACTCTTGGAAGCTTGCTATTTCATTTCTATTTGGAGGATATTTTTACCATGTGATCTTGGTGATCTTGACCACAACTCATTTTTTTTTTTTTTTTGAAAACTTTCTGGAATCCCCAGATAGCTCCTGGGATCTCACAGATCTTACTGAACTCCCTCCAGTTCTGCAAAGGCAGTTTGCTGGCTGCCTTTAATGCATGGCCACAACTGTGTGTGTGTGTGTGTGTGTGTGTGTGTGTGTGTGTCTGTTGCATGAATTTTAAAAAATGAATCCACCCCCAACACTCGCTGCTGGGCCACTTTCTTGTGCCGATACCGTTCATCCTGAATACTAAGTTCCGGCAGGTTTTTGTTATTTTCTCCCAGCAAGCTACATCTCGCTCACATGCAACTCTTTACACACCCCCACAATCATTCATCTAAATAGTGCCTAAGACCCGGTAAGTAAAGCATGACTCTTACGGCCTTAATATCCAATCAGATTTATATAATAACAAAATCACAATTTACGTGATGCCAATACAATAATTTCAGAATCAAATAATAAAGACAATATTCTAACCCAATTAATCTATTTTTGTAAAAACCTTTGCTTGGTTGTATAACCTTGTGGGGTCTGGTCCATCCTCATCGTCTGCCTCCATGATCTTGACCCTCCTCCTGCTCTTCTGACCTTTCTCCTCCTCCAACTCTAGCTCCACCTCTCTATTCCTGTCCAATCACAGGCCTGCTACTGCCCTAATGTGATTGGGCAGAGAGAATGCTGTAGCATGTGTGTATGTATGTATATATGTTAACACCTTAGATAGCAAATGAAATTTCTTTTTATTTCTGGGGCCATGATGAAAGTGGAACGTCTTGACTGAGGAAGAGGAAGAGATCTTTGTGGCCTTCTGGTTCTCTTTCAGTCCAGCTTTATGTCACAGTATTTATGCTGGTGGTTGCCTGCATCTTTAATATATAACTTTTAATGGTATGATTTCCCCCGTGGGCTATCACTGGCAGTTTGAGCCTCATTAAGCTTCCACAGATGGTTCAGTGATGTCAACTAGCGTGTGAGCCATGGAACATTAGAGGCCTCTGTGTCAACTTTAGTTTCTTTGCTCTCTGGAAACCAGGAGGACTACATAGCCTCACAAGGCAAGGTGAGGCACCCCAGCTGCCAAGGACACCAGGCAATTTTCAAGGTTTGAATAGCTTTCTGCTCTCAGAGAGAAACTTTCCCTGATGAATGTCGGTGGCCTAGGCTGCTGTGTCAACATTGGCTGTGAGTACCAACTATGCCTTGCCTTTCTCACCATTAAAACCAACTGGAGAACCATCTGTGAATTTAATGGAAATCCTACCAAACTTCTAAGGGCACTTCCAACAGAAAAAAAGCAGCCTTAAAATTAATATCGATCAATAAATGACTTGAAATAGCCAGAGAAATATCAGGAAAGAACAAAGCACTGGGCGGTGGTGGTGCATGCCTATAATCCCAGAACTTGGGAGGCACAGGTGGGCAGATTTCTGAGTTCAAGGCCAGCCTAGTCTACAGAGTGAGTTCCAGGACAGCCAGGGCTATACAGAGAAACCTTGTCTGGAAAAACAAAAACAAAAATAAACAAGCAAACAAAAGAACAAAGCTTATTGATACCAAAATAGCTAAAATAGCTAATTTCAATGGTGTGTATCTTAGAAAGCAATAATCATTCAAAGAGCATGCAGCAAAACAGACTGGTAGATTAATAAAGAAGAATACAGATTAGGCATGGATCCATGCATTTCCAGTCAACAAAGGTACCCGGACACCCAACGTGAAAAACAGTCTCAAGCTGAAGAGATGGCTTAGTGGTTAAAACATTGCTCTTCTGGAAGGCTGGGTTCAGTTCCCAACGCCCACACGGCAGCTCACAACAGTCCGTAACTCCAGAATCTAGCACTCTCTTACAGACACACATGCAGGCAAAACACTGAGGTACGTAAAATAAAAATAAATAAATAATTAAAAGAAAAGAAAAGAAAAGCAGTCTCTTGTGTAAATGGTGCTGGGAGAATCAGAGATTCACAATAAGAATGAAACTGGATGCTCATCCCACACCCCTACATAAAATAACTCAAAGTGCTTTAAAGCTTGCCAGAGGATTTCAGGATGTTCCTTAATGAGTCTTGGTGTTGTAGCTGTAATGACTGATAGAGAGCTTACTTGTATGCATTGCCCAGCTTGCCCTGTGTAATGGCCCTCTAGTGCTCTGTCAGGATGCTGATGCTGATGCGGAGGTCCGTCAGATCCTGGTCAGAGCTCAGTTTCATGTCTTACTGTATATGTGTATCTGTTTTATATAGTCTCACCATCTGGTAGACAAGAAATCGAAGAGTTCCAACCCAAGAGGTGCTCTCTTGCCCTTTTATACCCATGTTCACCTCCTTCCTCCCTAGATCCCCCTTAGCAGGATCTTTTCTTCTTTCCTGCCTTGTGCCTTTCTAACAAAGGTTTGGGGGAAATTGCTCAAAGGTTGTGCATATTATGAAAATGGACTTGCATAAACTTGCATAATAAAATCATAATTTTGCACAATTGAATCACAATTTACATTTATTTTTGTTCTAAGTGAGATTAAATATCTTTTCACATGTTGAAAATATTCAGTTTTGAGCTGTGGAGATGGCTCAGCCTGTAAAGTCTTCATTGCTCAAGTATGAGGACTCGAATTCCCAGAACCCATGCAAATGTTGTGGTAGTGCACAAATACATTCCCAGCACTGGGGAGGTGGAGGCAGGAGGATGGCTGGGGTTTGTGGCCAACTAGTTTTAATCTAAACAGCAAGTTCCCACTTCAGATACTATTTTTAAAAAATCAGGCAGACAGGGGCTGGAGAGATGGCTCAGCAGTTAAGCACTGACTGCTCTTCCAGAGGTCCTAAGTTCAATTCCCAGCAACCACATGGTGGCTCACAACCATCTGTAATGAAATCTGATGCCTTCTTCTGCCATTAAGTGTAAATGTAGATAGAACACTCATATACATAAAAAAATCAGGCAGACAATGATAGAGGAAGACATTTGGTATCCCCTAGACTCTACACACACATACCCACACCCACACCCACACACCCCTGTATACACACATGTATATTAGGGTACAAATCCAGAAAAAGAAGTGTTTATATTTTTCAAACTAATGTACTAATTTTATTATGTATAGTTAAGCTATACAACATGATGTTTTTAGTTATAGATAAGAAAGCAACTTAATATTGGGGGTTAGGGTTAGGATGAACTCATGTGGCTATTTGCATCTTGTGGCGCCCAAGATGCCCCAAGTATGAATATATACAAAGACAATTAAGACAATTAAGAAAAAAGAGCCCTTTACTCTAGTCATTTCCCTAATGCAATCCAATTTCATTACCTATAACCCTTACACTGGACATTCCCTGTCTAGACCTGTCTGCCGTATGTATCTGGTTTATGTTATGGTTCTTTGGCTTATGTAAAGGTGGAATGTAAAACAAATAGGTGACCATGTAAAAACTCTCAGAATTTTCTCCAAGAAATCTTTGAAGGACCATGTATTAGTCAGGGTTCTTTAGAGTCACAGAACTTATGGAATGGATATGGATATCTATCTATCTATCTATCTATCTATCTATCTATCTATCTATCTATCTATCTATCTAAGGAATTTACTGGAATGACTTACAGTGTGCAGTCCAATTAATCTGACAATGGCCAGCTGTGAATGGAAAGTCCAAGATCCAGTAGTTGCTCAGTCCCACAGGCTGGGTGTCTCAGCTGGTCTCTGTAGATGCTGGAATCAATAAGAACTAGGCTCTGATGCCAGTGAAGGAGTGGATGTGCTAGCAAGGTGAGAGCAAGCAGGCAAAGAACAAAGCTTTCCTTCTTCCATTTCTTTATATAGACTTCCAGCAGAAGGTGTGTCCTGGATTAGAGGTGTGTCATTCTGAGTCAAGATCTGGATCACAGGTGTGCCCTCCATTTCTGGCTTGTAATTTACTCTAGATATAGTCAAGTTCATAACCAACAATAGCATCGCAGACCTTTAAAGAAGTTTCTTTCTTTTTTAATTTGATAACCTTTACTTTGATAACATATTTTATATTATAGTAAAACATGATAGAAGAAGACTATTATCTTTAGGGCCCCAGATAGCATATATTTATGTACTGTTATTTCCCCATGGTTTCATATACTATATACACAGAATTGCCATATAGATCTTTTCATAACTGAGTTTGAATTTGTTAAATAGTGAAAGTTAAAAAGTATTTTTCCCATGCATTTGTTTCACTTGTCTGTTTCAGAGTGATCACAAAGATCTCACAGAGCTTTCAAAATGCATCACTGTAAAGCACTGCCATCCTTCTGCAACTTGCTTCAAAATGATTGTTAAAATTCTGGTTTTACTATGGGAGTTTCTTCCCACATTGCTAGTGTAGTTTTCCTTCATTTTCATGGTTACAGTCATACTCAGCATGGTTACGTATTATACGTATTTTATGGTATATTATTCCTCCTTGTATGGTACATTCCTAATTGTGGGAGGCTGATAATTGTTCTGTGCTGTTCTCTGTGGAATGGTGTGGGACTATGAAAAGCAGTCTGTGTTTTGGTTGAGTGAGTCTTAACTTCTGGAGACTCAGTGAAAGGAACCAGTGGAGACACATTCCCAGCAGATAGCTGATTCCACCAGCCCTCCAACTCCTTTAGCCTGAGCTACCAATCACATAGACAATGCCCCAAGCTCCCAGCATTCTGGCTGGACTCCACCCCACAGTCATCTGACCACAGCCAGGTATACCCCGCCCCACAGACAGACCTCCCAGCCCACTATATAAGGGGCGGTTTGCCCCCTCCCTTCTTATTCTCTTCTCTTCTTGTCTCCCTCCCGTCTTAGCCTCGTCTCTTCTTACCTTTACTTTCTCTTTCTCCCTTCTCCCTCTTTCTATGTGGTCTGCACAGAGATGGCCTGCCTTTGCTTTCCTATCTCTTCTCTTTCTCTCTCCTCTTTCTTTCTTTCTTTTTTTTTTGGTTTTGTTTTGTTTTGTTTTTCGAGACAGGGTGTCTGTCTCTGTGTAGCCCTGGCTGTCCTGGAAGTCACTCTGTAGACCAGGCTGGCCTTGAACTCAGAAATTCACCTGCCTCTGCCTCCCAAGTGCTGGAATTATAGGCATGCACCACCACTGCCAGGCTCTCTCTTCTTTCTATGATGAAACATCTTACAACCATGCATTGCCTCCTTTCAACTAGACGCTGGGTGGCCCCGAATTTGCAGAGAGACCAGACCAGATTGAGAACTCCTGTGCACTGGCTCCGTGCCTGCCACACCTGAACCACTGGGCAGCCTGTTCCTGCCACTGCCTCCCCCTTCCTTTGGCTTCAGGGTGGACTGAGCTGCTCTGGGGTCTCCAGTTCGTTCTCAGCTCCTCTATGATACCCAAAGAGCTAGAACCTGTGTCCTTGGCTTCCATAAGGCCAAGGAACACCCCCTTCAGCTGTTCCCCTCCACTTTCCGAGGACTGGGATACAGGCAGAACAGAGCGAGCGCATGGACAGACACTTGAGTCTGTGGCCCAGAGTATCAGACCAGACCTCTGGTGGGATGCGAGTCATCCTTTCCAATCCCTTTCGCTCCGCCAGTGTGGGGCGAGGAGCTGCCACGCCAGCTTAGCGGAGCCTGTTGCCCAGTTCTCCACCTGAAGCACAGCGGTGGAGTGCGCCACGGCCATAGTGGCAGCACTGTGCCCCACAGAATGGTATTACTTACCGTGGCAAAGGGGATTTGCCGGTGTCACAAGGCTCATGGCTAGAGGTGGAAGTGTTCTCTTGACCCTGCAGAGGAAAGCAGGGCATTGGCAAGATGGGGTGAGAGGCTGAAGTAACCCTGAGAAGGGCCTGGGATTGAACACAGAAACAGACCCATCCCAGGCTCCAGAGGAGGATGGCTCTGCAGTACTTGACTACTCCTGGAAAGCTGATCTCAGGCACTAGGTCTCTAGAATTATACAATAACATATTTATGTCATTTCATCTCATCAAAATGTGACCTCAGCAACTGGAGGCAGTTAATATAACAGTCCTGTATTTAGGCAGAATTGTGTGAATGGTAGGCATGGTTTGATTTGAAGCCTACAGCGATCAGACTTTCCTTGAATGTAGTTGATGGAATAAAAGCTCTGCTGTGGATGTAGCTTTACGAGAGTTCCACTTCCGGCCTCTTGCCAGCAGGTCCAGGCGAGAGGAGAGAGGTCCCGGACCCACTGCGATGGTGAGTGTTGACAGCCCAAAAGAAACACACCCAGCTGGGAGACTGTCCAAGCAGGAACTCAACTTTATGGCATCAGCCTCTCGATTATACAAGTTTGGAACATGGGGAGAGGAATTTTTGGTAGGGTAAGATGATGTAGGAGGCGGGGAAGGGTGCGGGAGGGTATGGACAGACTGATAGGGCCAATAGTAAAGCTCTACCTCAGTCACGGAGGTGCAGAGGCAGGGCCAAACAGGCCTTGCTGAGTCACCCTGATATGGAAGTGACTGAGACAGGTCTCAAAACTTGAGCCACGCTCCGGTTTGTTCTCTAGGCCCAAGCCAGGACCAAAATGGGGCCCAACATTTCACTGAGGCTGGGAAGCTGGGTAAGAGGAGAAACTGGAGGATGTCGTCACATGGAAACTTGGCCTGGCAGTCACCACTGCAGACTGTAAAGGGAATCTTAGCCCATATTTCAGGGGAAAAAAATCTTAAGAAAAGGCAATTAAAGGGAAAGGTGGGGGTGGAGCAGAAACTAAATACCAAAGGCCAGTGTGCAGAGCAGCTGGCAAGGCTCTGAAGGTTGGTCTCACTTAAAAATAATGATGGACTAGGTCTATAATGGTTTAAGGTCATGTCCACTGTGGTGGCAGAGAAAATATTCATGTAGTTATGTCTGTCAAAAAAGTATGCAGGAAGAAAAGGAGAGGAAGAAAGAAAGAAAGAAAGAAAGAAAAAGGAAAGAAAATGAAAAGTATACCAATTTATATGCACAAGAGGGAATTTAAACACAGGTAGTCCACAGGAGAAGAAAGACCTCAGTGCTTCTCTTTGCCTTTTAAACAATCAATCTGGCACCCCATCTCTGCCAAAGTCACATAAGGATACCATACCCTATGTGCCCTTATGTGCCCTTATGTGTTTTTTATTGTGTTTCTGCTTTGTAGCCAACCTGGATATAACTTACCACACAGGCTTTCCACGTGTTAAAAGATGTTATCCAGTTATTAAAAGAGTCACTTCATAGTCTCATTTTCTTAGATACTTCTTATGTTGTGGCTTTTCTCCTTTATTCACCAATGAAGAATGGGAACCCACTCACCAATACATTTTATTGTATATTTTATGTAGACTGTCTTCCTCTCTTGTAGGAATGGATGAAGGGGTGGTAGGAAAGCCTGGCATTCACTTGAGAAAGGAAGAGAGCATGGAGTGCTGGAGAAGGTGTCTGGACCTTGAAATCAAAGCACTGTGTGTGTGTGTGTGTGGTAATGTTTCTAAGTATAATACTGATAAGCCAACTTTAACAGGCTTCCTGTATTGAGAATGAACAGCTCTTACTTAGAAGAACCTTTTGCTTTTGATGAGGAGGGTGCAGAGCTGGGGCTGAAGATTCCCAGGTAACAATAAAAACCCATATTTTAGCATTGCAGGAGACACAGGCAACCATGTGAAGTGATGGAGGTTTTCACAAAGGGGCTGAGGATCCAAAGATCAGGGGCAGGAGTCCAGGAAATGTCCCTCATCCTATTGCTAGGATGGTGGTAAGTATGATCTCAAGAGTTTCAGTCATAAAGAAGGAGAATCTTATGGAGTGGCTCCAAGATTATACCTCCCAAAGACTAATCTGAAGTAGCTTTAAAGATGCCTCAGTGGGAACGGACACCTAGGAGGCAGGTAGCAAAATGGGCAGTGCCAACAAGATGTATGAGACTGTTGACAAATTTATTAGGGTATCTTGAAAATTTCCCATGAAAATTTATGACAATCCTAAAAGCCCAGGGTTCTTTATGTGAAGATCATAGGGAAAAGGAACCTCTGCTTGAGGATGTGATTCTGCTGGGAGAAGTGGGCACAGCTTACTGAAACAGCCCTCTTAAAGCATTGCTGGTAAATTTTCTTGACTTGTATACATTCTTTGTCAGTCTCAGTGAAGGAAAACCTTTACGTGCTGGACCCACACAGTTTGGAATGTTTTTCAGATAGATAAAGGAGCAGATAGTGTTATTGACCTTCTTGCTATGGAACAATTCAGAGGCTCACTTATGAAAATTCTTCAGAAATTTTCTCACTGTGAGAGTCAGATTGAGTGATGCTGGGAAGGATGCAATCTGAACACAGTTGCCCAAGGAACACACTTTTCAAAAGCAGACCAGTCCAAACATGCCTTTGTGGTCTATTGTCCCCGCACTCCATAAGCCTTCATTCATGCTATCCACAAGAGGCTGAGCGCTATCCCACTGAGCACAGACAATGGCCAGCAAGCACTGGAGGAACTGAGAAGCAAACATCTAGGCTCTCAAGGCTGAAATTCTCAAAGAACACAATCAGACCTTTGAAAACCACAACCCTACAAATACTTCAAAAAAAAGATTGGTAGACTAAAATACAATTATAGATTCAAGGATCATTCACAGTAACAGAATAGAAAGCAAGCTTCTGCAGGGCATCTTAGGAAACTTTTGGGGAGTACTTTCAACTACAATAGAAACTTGCCCAATATGAGCTTGAAAAGCATAGTTCAACAGGGACCAGCTCTTAGCTGGTAGGGAGCCTCCGTGCATAGTCAAGGTCTCTAGCTCACAGTTTCTAAAGCCTTGGAACGTCAGCACCAGTTGTAGAAGCTGCACTACTTTCTCCATAGATCACCAGCACACCTAGCAAAGGAGTGAATTATTTTAAAATCAGAGACAAATGAGTCCTTGGTGGTCTTCATCAGCCCAGTGGCTCACTGGCAGTTCTGCACATGGATTATACTTAATGGCTGGCAGGGCAGCTTCTGTTTGTAAACTTGTGTACTGGGAATTTAATCTTCATGAAACAATGGAGAAGTTACAGATGTATTGGTTGGGAGTGAATCGTTCCTCTTCTCCCTGGGTTCCCTCTTTCCTTGGCCTGCTAACCACAGCAGATGTAGGCCATTGAGGTGCGACTGAGAATGCTCGAATGGATACAGTTGACTCTGAGTTCCTGTGTGTTTTGAGGTCATGCATGTGGCTTGGCATTTGAATTTGTTGGCACTGTGCTGGTGCCCTTGTGCACACTTCTCCTCCTTAGTCCTTGAATATCCAGTTTCAACTACTGATTGTTGTGGATTTTCTGTTCAACCCAACTCAAACTCAATAGAATTATAAAATCAGTCCATTAAAATATTGACATTTTCTCACAAGTGGCAAGGCAGCTGGGACAGCATCCTCTCTACCTCTGTCTACACCTATGAGTGATGGCAGTGAATCTGCAGCCCTCTCTGCCCCTTCCCTGCAAGCAGAGAGCTTGTCTTCAGGGAGTGCTCTAACCCAGGGATTTGGGTGAGATCCGCCAGTTTTTCTCCGGTGACTTTCTAAGGGGGGACCAGTCAGGAGGCACAGGACTCACAAGTGTCAGGGCAGCCTGGTCAGGATCCTTTCTACCTCAGACCACACCTAGGAGGGACAACAGATCCACAGCCCTCTCTGTACCTTTCCTGCAAGTGGAGATCCTGTCTCCAAGGTGTGCTCTGACCCCAGGACTCAGGACAGACAACTGATCCACAGCTATCTGTGCCTGGGTTTTATCAGAGGAGAGCTGATCTCCCAGAAGTGCTGACACAGGCTTACAGACCCACAGGAGGAACAAGCTCTAGTCGGAGACATCAAGAACATCTAACACCAAAGATCAACAGATGGCAAAAGGCAAACACAAGAATCCTACCAACAGAAACCAAGACTACTTGGCTTCATAAGAACCTAGTACTCCCACCACAGCAAGTCCTAGATATCCCAAAACACCGGAAAAGCAAGATTTGGATCTAAAATCATATCTCATGAAGGTGCTAGAGGAATTTAAGAAGGACATGAATAACTCCCTTAAAGAAATACAGGAGAACACAGGTA
>NW_022196905.1:94516974-94517557 GCF_008632895.1 Mastomys coucha
TGGAAGTAGAAACAATTAAGAAATCACAAAGAGAGACAACTCTGGAGTTAGAAATCTTAGGAAAGAAGCCAGGAAGCATAGATGCAAGCATCATTAACAGAATACAAGAGACAGAAGAGAGAATCTCAGGCACAGAAGATACCATAGAAAATATTGACACAATTGTCAAAGAAAATGCAAAATACAAAAAGTTCCTAACCCAAAACATCCAGAAAGTCCAGGACACAATGAGAAGACCAAAACTACGTATAATAGGTATAGAAGAGAGTGAAGACCTCCAACTTAAAGGGTCAGTAAATATCTTCAACAAAATTATAGAAGAAAACTTCCCTAACCTAAAGAAAGAGATGCCCATGAACATACAAGAAGCCTATAGAACTCCAAATAGATTGGACCAGAAAAGAAATTCCTCCTGCCACATAATAGTCAAAACACCAAAAGCACAAAACAAAAAAAGAATACTAAAAGCAGTGAGGGAAAAAGGTCAAGCAACATATAAAGGCAGGCCTATCAGGATTACACCAGACTTCTCACCAGAAACTATGAAAGCTAGAAGATCCTGGGCAGATGTCATACAGACCCT
>NW_022196905.1:94518595-94519566 GCF_008632895.1 Mastomys coucha
ATTAAGACTTTCTAGAGTTTAATGAAAATGAAGCCACAACATACCCAAACTTATGGGACACAATGAAAAAAGTCCTAAGAGGAAAACTCATAGCTTTAAGTGCCTCCAAAAAGAAACTGGAGAGAGCATATACCAGCAATTTGACAGCATATCTGAAAGCTCTAGAACAAAAAGAAGCAAATTCACCCAAAAGGAGTTGAATGCAGGAAATAATCAAACTCAGGGCTGAAATAAACCAAATAGAAACAAAAAGAACTATACAAAGAATCAACCAAACCAGGAGCTGGTTCTTTGAGAAAATGTATAAACAAAATGTATAAACCCTTAGCCAGACTAACTAGAGGGCACAGAGACAGTATCCTAATGAACAATATCAGAAATGAAAAGTGTGACATAACAACAGACACTGAGGAAATCCAAAAAAATCATGAGATCCGACTACAAAAGTCTATACTGAACAAAACTGGAAAACCTGGATGAAATGGACAATCTTCTAGACAGATAACAGGTACCAAAGTTAAATAAAGATCAGATCAACAATCTAAACAGGCCCATATCTGCTAGTGAAATAGAAACAGTCATTAATAGTCTCCCAACCAAAACAAGCCCAGGACCAGATGGGTTTAGTGCAGAGTTTTATCAAACCTTTAAAGAAGACCTAATACCAATACTCCTCAAGCTATTCCACAAAATAGAAACAGAAGGTACTCTCCCCAATTCGTTCTATGAAGCCACAATTACTCTTATACCTAAACCACACAAAGACCTAACAAAGAAAGAGAACTTCATACCAATTTCCCTTATGAATATTGATGCAAAAATACTCAATAAAATTCTTGCAAACCGAATCAAAGAACATATCAAAACGATCATCCACCATGATCAAGAAGGCTTCATCCCACAAATGCAGGGATGGTTCAATATATGGAAATCCATCAATGTAATTCACTATATAAACAAACTCAAAGAAA
>NW_022196905.1:94521107-94521859 GCF_008632895.1 Mastomys coucha
AGAAGCCTATAGAACTCCAAATAGACTGGACCAGAAAAGAAATTCCTCCTGTCTCATAACAGTCAAAACACCAAATGTACTAAACAAGGAAAGAATTTTAAAAGCAGTAAGGGAACAAGGTCAAGTAACATACAAAGGCAGGCCTATCAGAATTACGGCAGACTTCTCACCAGAGACTATGGAAGCTAGAAGATCCTGGGCAGATGTCATACAGACCCTACAAGAACACAAATGCCAGCCCAGACTACTATACCCAGCGAAACTCTCAATTACCATAGATGGAGAAAACAAGATATTCCATGACAAAACAAAATTTACACAATATCTTTTCACAAATCCAGCTCTACAAAGGATAATAGATGGAAAACTTCAACATAAGGAGCAAAACTATACCCTAGAAGAATCTTTCAACAAATCCACACAAACCCAATTCTACCTCTAACAACAAAAACAACAGGAAGTGACAAATACTTTTTCTTAATATATTAATTTGAAAATTAATATTACCAACATATCCTAATTGATTGAAATCCAATAATATGAGGAATTGGAAATTTGTTGATTGTCATCCAATGATCTCTCTAATTTGGTAATTGGAGAAATAGGTCCAACATTGTACAATCTATATACACTGTCAGCTTGTTTATTTGTGACTGTGTCTGGCTGTGTACAACATAAAGGTCTTGAAATCTTACTTCTCCTATCTCATGTTTATTTCATGCTTCTACACTATACTATGGTTTTCAGAACAG
>NW_022196905.1:94521869-94534516 GCF_008632895.1 Mastomys coucha
GAACCTACATAAGACTGTTAAATTGATTGTTGCCTTATATCAAACAACTTTTATAATTCTTATTTTTATTGTTATATTTTATAAATTTTAAGGAATATGACAAAAAAGATATTGTAGGTATTGAAGGGGGGATCTCTGGGAGGAGCATTGGTACAAAAGGGAAACAAGAATGTGATTCAATTATATTTAATTGAAATATGTTTTTAAATGTTAACAAATTCAGATAAATTGAAATCATGTAACTTTTCTCATCATAATGCAATAAAAGTTCTTTTTTTAAAAAAAGCAATATACAGAAAACCAGTGGCCAACATCAAACTAAATGGAGAGAAACTTGAAGCAACCCCACTAAATCAGGGACTAGGCAAGGCTGCCCACTCTCTCCCTACCTATTCAAGATTGTACTTGAAGTCCTAGCCAGAGCAATTAGACAACAAAAGGAGATCGAAAAGATATGAATTGGAAAGGAAGAAGTGAAATTATCACTATTTGCTGATGATATGATAGTATACTTAAGTGACCCCAAAAATTTCACCCGAGAGTTCCTAAACCTGATCAACAACTTCAGCAAAGTAGCTGGATATAAAATTAACTCAAGCAACTCAGTGGCCTTCCTCTACACAAAGGATAAACAGGCTGAGAAAGAAATTAGAAAAACAACACCCTTCACAATAGTTATAAATAATATAAAACACCTTGGAGTAACTCTAACTAAGCAAGTAAAAGATCTGTTTGACAAGAATTTCAAGTCTCTGAAAAAGGAAATTGAAAACAATCTCAGAAGATGGAAAGATCTCCCATGCTCGTGGATTGGCAGGATTGTAAAATGGCCATCTTGCTTAAGACAATCTACAGATTCAATGCAATCTCCATCAAAATTCCATCTCAACTCTTCACAGACTTAAAAATAGCAATTTGCAAATTTATCTGGAATAACAAAAAACCCAGGATAGCCAGGAACCTCTGTGTAATCACCATCCCGGACCTTAAGCTGTACTACAGAGCAATTGTGGTTAAAAAAAAAAAAAAACAAAAACAAAAACAAAAAAAAAACAAAACAAAAACAAAACTGCATGGTATTGGTACAGTGACAAGCAAGTATATCAATGGAACAGAATTGAAGACCCAGAAATGAACCCACACACCTATGGTCACTTGATCTTTGACCAAGGAGCTAAAACCATACAGTGGAAAAAAGGCAGCATTTTCAACAAATGGTGCTGGCTCAACTGGCAGTTAGCATGTAGAAGAATGCAAATCGATCCATTCCTATCTCCTTGTAAAAATTTCAAGTCCAAGTGGATCAAGGACCTCCACATCAAACCAGATACACTGAAACTAATAGAAAAGAAAGTGGGGAAGAGCCTGGAGCACATAGGCACAGGGAAAAATTTCCTGAACAGAACACCAACAGCTTATGCTCTAAGACCAAGAATTGACAAATGGGACCTCATAAAGTTGCAAAGCTTCTGTAAGGTAAAAGACACTGTCAATCGGACAAAATGGCAACCAACAAATTGGGAAAAGATCTTTACCAATCCTATATCTGATAGAGGGCTAATATCCAATATATGCAAAGAACTCAAGAAGTTAGACTCCAGAGAAACAAATAACCTGATTAAAAAGTGGGATACAGAGTTAAACAAAGAATTCTCAACTGATGAATATCGAGTGGCTGAGAAGCACCTAAAGAAATGTTCAACATCCTTAGTTATCAGGGAAATGCAAATCAAAACAACCCTGAGATTCTACCTCACACCAGTCAGATTGACTAGAATAAAAAACTTAGGTGACAGCAGATGCTGGAGAGGTTGTAGAGAAAGAGGAACACCCCTTCATTGCTCGTGGGATTGCAAGCTGGTCCAACCACTCTGAAAATCAGTTCGGCAGTTTCTCCAGAAATTGGCCATAGTTCTACCAGAGGACCCAGCTATACCACTCCTGAGCATATACCCAGATGATGCTCCAACATGTAATAAGGACACATGCTCCACTATATTCATAGCAGCCTTATTTATATTAGCCAGAAACTGGAAACAATGCAGATGTCCCTCAACAGAGGAATGGATACAGAAATTGTGGTACATATACACAATACTCAGCTATTAAAAACAATAAATTTATGAAATTCATAGGGAAATGGATGGATCTGAAGAATATCATCTTGAGTGAGGTAACCAAATCACAAAAGAACATACATGGTATGCACTCTCTGATAAGTGGTTATTAACCCAGAAGTTAGAAATTCACCAAGTACAATCTATAACCACAAGGAACTTGAAATGAAGAAGGAAGACCAAAATGTGGACACTTCATTCCTTCTTAAAAGGGGGAACAAAATGCCCATGGAAGGAGTTGCAGAGACTAACTATGGAGCAGAGACTGAAGGAAGGACAATTCAGCCTGATATAGCTGTCTCCTGACATCCTCTGACAGTACCCGACTAATACAGATGTAGAGGCTCACAGCCATCCATTGAACTGAGTACAGGGTCCCCAGTGAAGGGGTTAGAGAAAGGACTGAAGGAGCTGAAGGGTTTGCAGCTCCTTAGGACGAACAACAATATGAACTAACTAGTACCCTCAGAGCTCCCAGGGACTAAACCACCAACCAAGGAGTACACATGGTAGGACTGATTGCCCCGGCAGCATGTGTATAGTAGAGGATGGCCAAGTCGGTCATCAATGGGAGGAGAAGCCCTTGGCCCTGTGAAGGTTCTGTGCCCCAGTGTAGGGGAATGCCAGGGCCAGAAAGTGGGAGAAGGTGGGATGGCGAGCAGGGGGAGGGGAGGGAACAGGGGTTTGTTCTTGTTGTTGGTTTTTGTTTTTGTTTTTGTTTTTGTTTTTGGAGGGGAAACTGGGAAAGAAGAAACCATATGACATGTAAATAAAGAAAATAACTAATAAAAAATAATTTTGAAAAAAATTTACATTTTATTATTTGTGTGTGTGTGTGTGTGTGTGTGTGTGTGTGTGTGTCCAGGGAGGCCAGAAGAGGACGTCAGATCTTCTGGAGCTGAAGTTACAGAAATTGTAATCTACCAGAGGCAGGTACTGGGAACTGAACTCTGATCCTCTGAAAGAGCAGCAAGCATTCCAAATCCTTGAGCCATTTCTGTAGCCTTTGCATATTTTTAATAGTCTTTTTTTTTATTCATATACTATTCAAACCCACACTGTTATTATATTGGCTCACTTGGACTCAAAGCAGGATGTGGTTATAAAAACAAATTTACCTTAAAAGTTATTTAGGCATATTATATGGAGGGGTGTGTACATTTTGGCATTCATGAATCAGTCCTTTAATCTGTACCCTTAAGTACATTGTTGTTAACCCAAGGATTGGTCACCATTGACTTCACACTTGCTGTATTTGACAAAAGGTACTTTTTTATTTATTTTTATTTATTCATTTATTTTGGTTTTTCAAGACAGGGTTTTTCTGTGTAGCCCTGGCTGTCCTGGAACTCACTCTGTAGACCAGGCTGACCTCGAACTCAGAAATCTGCCTGCCTGTGCCTCCCAAGTGCTGGGATTAATGGCATTCATCACCACTGCACGGTTTGACAAAAGCTACTTAAAGAAGAAAAATTCTTATTTAGCTTTTTGTTTATGTGTCTAGCCCACTTTGATGGAGGAGGCATACTGGTAGGAGTAATAGGCTGGCCAGGAAGTCTCTCCCTTTGTCTACTTACAAATCCAGCCTCACAGAAGGCACCAGAAGAAAAACACCACACTAAAGAGGCTAAGCACACACAGGAAACACTAGAATAAATAATCTCTATCTCTCTGTCTCTCTGTCTCTCTGTCTCTCTGTCTCTCTGTCTCTCTCTGTCTGTCTCTCTCTGTCTGTCTCTCTCTCTCTCTCCACAACAGCAAAATACCAAACACTGTTCATTCATATCTCTCAGCATTAATTCCCTAATAAAAAGATGCAGACTGACAGAATGGATTTAATAACAAGGTCCATCCTACTACATCTAAGACACACACCTTAACACCAAGGTTAGACATCATCTCAAGCAAATGGGCCTAAGAATAAAGGCAGATGGGTCCTTTTTAATATCTGACTATTAGACATCAAACCCAAGCTAATCAGAAGAGATAGGGAAGAGATAGGGCACTACATATCCTCTAAAGGAAAAACTCACCAGGACAACATTGTAATCTTAACATCTATACAGCAAACATGAGGGACCCAAGTTGCTAAAATAAATACTGCTACAGCTTAAGTCACATACAGACCCTCACATACTGATAGCAGGAGACTTCAGTTCTCCATTCTTGCCAATAAACAGATCATCCAGACCCAAACCAGAGAAATTCTGAAGCTGACATAAACCATATGGACCTAGCAGATATTTACAGACCATTTCACCCAAACACAAAAAAATATACTTTCTTCTCAGCCACTCACTCAACTTTCTACAAAACTGACCAAATACTCAGTTGCCAAGAAAGCCTCAACAGATTTTTAAAAAAATTGAAATAACACCTTGAATCCTATCTGACCACCATGGCTTAAAGTTGGATATTAACAACAGGAGAAAGCTTATAAACTCAGGGAAACTGAACAACTCTTTACTGAATGAAAAAATGGGTCAAGCCATAAATTAAGAAAGAAATTAAAATCTTTCTAGAATAGAATGAAAATAAAAACACAACACACCCAGACTTACGGGACAAAACAAGTGTTCTTCTAAGAAGTAAGTTTACAGAACTACAGGCCTACATAAAGAAATTGGAAAGATTGCATACTAGCAATTTTAGCAGCACAGCTGAAAGCTTTAGGACAACAAGAAGAAATTACACCCAAAAGGAGAGGACAGCAAGAAATAATCAAACATAAAATCATTAAAATAGAAAAAAACAAACAAACAAACAATTACAAAGAATCAATGAAACAAAGTTGGGTTTAAGAAAAATCTATAAGATTGAGAAATCCTTAACCTACCTAAAAGACAGAGAGAAAAAAATCCAAATTAAAAAAAAAAAAGATGAAACGCAGACCATAACAACAGACACCAAGGAAATCCAGACAATTATAAGGACATACTTCAAAAACCAGTATTTCAATAGTATCAGAGGTGAGGAGGACATAACATGTGTTCCAATACCACTGGGAGTAACTGGGACCAGTGGGATCCAGGGATGCAGGAACCCCACCTGACCAGTGGCAAGGGTTCCTTCCGGTCAGGGCTGAGCCCTGAGCAGACCTTGGGCGAGAACTCTATAACCAGTCCCACAACACCCAATTTCAGGTGCTCTAATGCACTCAGGATCCCAGGATCTCAGAGGCTTGGTCACACCAGGATCTCAGAGTCCCAGAGGCAGCTTTACTCCCAGGAGTTCTGACACACCCAGGATCTCAGTATCACAGGATCCCAGAATCTCAGGATCACAGAGACAGCTGGACTCTGGGGAGTTCTGACACAACCAGGGTCACAGGAAGGACAGGCTCCAGTCAGATCTAGCCAGGGCAGGTAGCACTAGAGATAACCAGATGGCAGGAGGCAAGCATAAGAACATAAGCAACAGAAACCAAGGTTACTTTACATCATCAGAACCCAATTCTCCCACCATAGCATGTCCCGGATACACCTTGACTGGAAAAGCAAGATTCAGATATAAAATCATTTTTCATGATGATGATAGAGGACTTTAAGAAGGACATAAATAACCCCCTTAAAGAAATTCAGGAGAACCCAGGTAGAAGCCCTTAAAGAGGAAATATAAAAATCCCTTAAAGAATTACAGGAAAACACAATCAAACACGTGAAAGAAATGAACAAAACCACCCAAGAACAAAAAATGGAAATAGAAACAATAAAGAAATCACAAATAGAGACAGCCCTGGAGTTATAAAACTTAGGAAAAGCTAGGCAGTGGTAGCACATGCCTTTAATCCTAGCACTTGGGAGGCAGAGGCAGGCAGATTTCTGAGTACAAGGCCAGCCTGGTCTAATGAGTGAGTTCCAGGACAACCAAAGCTATACAGAGAAACTCTATCTTGAAAAAAAAATGCAGAAAACCTAGGAAAGAGATCAGGAGTCATAGATGTAAGCATCACCAACAGGATACAAGAGAGAATCTCAGGAGCTGAAGATATCATATAAAACATTGACAAAAAAGTCAAAGAAAGTGCAAATGGAAAAAGGCTCCTAACCCAAAACATCCAGGAAATATAGGATGCAATGAGAAGACCAAACCTAAGGATAATAGGTATAGAAGAGAGTGAAGACTTCCAACTTAAAGGGCCAGTAAATATCTTCAACAAAACTATAAAAGAAAACTGCCCTAACCTAAAGAAAGAGATTCCCATGAATATACAAGAAGCCTACAGAACTCCAAATAGACTGGACCAGAAAAGAAATTCCTCCTGTCACATAATAATCAAAACACCAAATGCACTAACAAAGAAAGAATTTTAAAGGCAGTAAGGGAAAAAGGCAAGTAACATATAAAGGCAGGCCTATCAGAATTACACCAGACTTCTCACCAGAGACTATGAAAGCTAGAAGATCCTGGGCAGATGTCATACAGATCCTGAGAGAACACAAATACCAGCCCAGGCTACTATACCCAGCAAAACCCTCAATTACCATAGATGGAGAAAACAAATTTACACAATATCTTTCTACAAATCCAACCCTACAAAGGATAATAGATGGAAAATACCAATACAAGGAGGGAAATGACACCTTAGAAAAAGCAAGAAAGTAATCTTTCAATAAACCTAAAAGAAGATAGCCACACAAACAAAATTCTACCCCATCAACAAAAATAACAGGAGGTACAATCACTTTTCCTTAATATCTCATAACATCAATGGACTCAACTCCCCAATGAAAAGACATAGACTAACAGACTGGATACGTAAACAGGATCCAGCATTTTGCTGCATACAGGAAACACACCTCAGTGACAAAGACAGACACTACCTCAGAGTAAAAGGTTGGAAAACAATTTTCCAAGCAAATGGTCCCAAGAAACAAGCTGGAGTAGCCATTCTAATATTGAGCAAAATTGATATCGAAACAGATGTATAAAAGTTGAGGTCTTAGACAGATGCACTTAGCACTTAAAACTAGCAGAATGCTTAGAGACAAACATGTATCCAGGACTAATTAGCTATTCTGGGTCTTTTGTTGTTCCATATCAACTTGAGGATTTTCTTTCTATTTATGTGAAGAGTGAGATGAGGATGTTGATTGTGATTTCATTGAATCAGTAAATTGCTTTGGTAGGAGGGTATTTTTCACAATGTTAATTCTACCAAGCTATATGCTTGGGAGATCTTCAAATTCTAGTATGTTTCTTAATCTTTTTCTTCACACATTTAAAGTTCATTGTAGAGGTTTTTTTACTTCATCTGTTATGTATATTCTAAATATTTTATTTTATTTGAGAAACTTGGAAGAGGAGCGTGTCTATGATCTCTTTCTCAGCATGCTTGTTGTATTAAGCCTGGTAAATTTTGTAAGTCAATTATGTGTCATAAAACTTTGCTGAAATTATTGATAAGTTCTACAAATTTTCTAGTCAAATTTTGGGAACATTAGGAATAAGATAATATAATCTTCAATTGAAAATAATTTGACTTAATATTTTCCCATTTGTATCCTTTCTCTTGCCTTATTGCTCCCACTAATGCTTCAATCACATTATGGATGAGCAGTAGGGATAGTGAGCAGTCCTCTCCCATTCCTGATTTTAATGGGGATTATTAATGGTTTTATTCATTTAGGATGACATTGGCCATGGGTTTGTCATACATAACATTTATTATGCTGGAATATGTTCCCTACAGTCCTACTTGTTCTAGGGCTTTTACTAAGAAGGCATGTTGTATCTTTTCAAAGACTTGTTTTTTGCTTCCATTGACATGATCATATGATTCTTGTATTTTTTTGCCCATGTATTTGGTTTATTACATTTATTTCTCATATATGTTAAGAAATAAAAAAATAAAACAATAGAAAAAAAACCAAAAAACCAGTATTTCACCAGGGTGGAAAAATCTAAAAGAAACAGAAAATTTTCTTGATACATATCAGCTATCAAAGTTGAATCAAGATCAGACATGCAATTTAAACAGACCTCATAACCCTTAGTGACACAGAAACAGTCATTAAAAGTCTGCCAACCTAAAAAAGCTCAGGGCTAGGTAGACTGAGTGTATAATTCTACCAGACCATCCAAGAATAATTAATATCAACACTCCTCAAATTATTCCACAAGATAGAAACAGAAGGAACATTCCCTGATTTATTTTATGAGGCCACAGTTTACACTGATACCTAAACCATATAAATACTTAACAAAAAAAGCAAATTACAGATCAGTCTCTCTTATGAACATAGTTACCAAATTTCTCAAGAAAAATCCTTGCAGACCAAATCCAAGTACACATAAAAAAATATCATCTACAATGATCAAGTGGGCTTCATCTCAGAGAAGCAGGGATGGTTCAACATAGGTAAATTGGGAAGTATAATCCACCATATAAACAAATTGAAAGATCAAAGCCACATGGTCATCTCATTAGATGCAGAAAAGAGCTTTGAAGAAATCCGACACCTCTTCATGATAAAAGTCCAGGAGAGATTAGGGGTACAAGGTACATACCTTAACAAAATAAAGGCAATTTATAACAATCCCACAGTCATTATCAACCGAAATGGGAAAAAAACCTCACAGCAATTCCCATAAAACCAGGAAGAAGACAAGGTCGTCCGTTCTCTGCATACCTGTGCGATATAGCATTTAAAGTCTTGGTAGAGCAATAAGACAACTGGAGGAGATCAAAGCGATACAAACAGGAAGGGAAGGGTCAAAGCATCTTTACTTGCAGATATTATGATATCATATTTAAGTGGTTCTAACAACTCCACTGGAAAATGTCTACAGATGGTAAACACTTTCAGCAAAGTAGCTGGATAGAAAACTAACTCGCATAACTCAGTATCCTTCCTATATACAAATGACAGACAGAGAGATAAATCATGGGAACAACACTTTGAAATAGCCTAAAAATATTAAACATCTTGGGATAACTCTAAGAAAGCAAGTGAAAGACTTATATGATAAAACCTTTAAGAAACTGAAGAAGTTGAGGAAGATATCAGATAGAAAGATCTTCTATGCTAATGGATTGGTAGGACTAATATAGTGAAAATGACCATCCAACCTGTGGTGGTTTGAAAGTTTGAATATTCTTGGCCCAGGAGGAGTGGCCCTATTAGGAGGTGTGGCCTTGTTGGAGTAAGTGTGGCCTTTTGGAGGGAGTGTGTCTTGTTGGGGTTGCACTTTGAGGTCCAATGCTTAAGCTTGCCCAGGTCAGAAGAGAGTCTCTTCCTGACTGCCTTTAGATCAAGATGCAGAGCTTCTCCAGCACCATGTCTACCTGCAGGTTGCCGTGTTTTCCACCGTGATGATAATGGACTAAACCTCTGAAACTATAAACCAGCCCTAACTAAATGTTTGCCTTTATAAACGTTGCCTGGGTCATGGTGTCTCTTCACAGCAATAAAATCCAAGCTAAGACACTACCAAAAGCATGATGCTGAGGTCTTGATAGACATCAGGGTGTATACCTCAGACAACCATGGCAGAAGGCGCCTTCAACCAAGGCAGAAACCTACAGATTCAAACAGACCTTCACAATATGATATTTCAGAGATCCTGAAAAGCTAATTTTCAGATTCATATGGAAACATGAAAACCCAGGAGAGCTAAAACAATCCTGAATATTAAAAGAAATGCCGGAGCTGCATTCCCAGAGCCCTGCTAGCACCAAGGACAAACAGGTAGGACTCTGCCCCAGGTCCTTTGTCCCCAGGTCCACTTAGCCAGACCCAGCAGTGGTGAACTACACCCTGACCCCTGCACTACATTTCCAGCCTACAATGCTGTCTATATTCTCCGAGGCCTGCCAGCAACAAGAAAGATCGCATTAGACCCTTCCCCACTAATCCTGTCTGGTAAGTCTCCCTAAAGCACAACTAACAGCAATGAACTGCACCTGCTCCCCTGAGCTCCATTTTCTGGCTCACAACTCTTTCTGCATCCCTGGTGGCCTGCCAGCACCAGGGATAGCCAGATAGCTAAAGGCCAGCCTAAGAACACAGAGAAGAGGCATAGCCATAGGACACCACAAGAGCCCAGCCATCCTCCAGCCATCCTCCTACAGCAAGCCCTGTATAACTTAACACAGTCAAAGTAAAAGGAAATAACCTGAAGTAAGAGACAGTCTGATCCTACTAAATACCCCTAACCCAAACTGAAAAAAATCCAACTTCAGCTTTGCTATTTGCATAAATACTGCCCCCGCCCAGTGGTCTCAGAGGACAAAGAGTCATTACCTGTTTCTATTTCATCCAGGCTGACATTCTTTGGAGCCCCTTCACCTCTGCTCTTACCAGATATGTAGAATCTCATTTAGGAGAGAAATGCAGAGCTGGGAGAAAATAGAAGGCTCGAATGTATGCAAATGTGATGTGCACATTTTATCACGGGTGTGTTATTTGCTAAAGTTCATTCTGAAGCACTCTGGGATGTGATTGATTTTAAGGGCAACACAGGATGCTATATACTGAATTTATATGTCCGGTGGGATAAATAATCCTGCATGTTTTCTTATTACCAAGAGGATTTCGAACATAAAACAGAAGCATAAGAGTCACAGTAGAATGTGAGAGTATCTTATTTGTACTGAGGCATTCGCTATGCTGAGATGTGTGCTGTAGGGTAAATGGGGCTATTGTATCACAGGTCCAACTAATGAAATAAACACATTCAATTCTATTTATGTGCTCCCATGCACCAGACAGAAGAATACGTGCACCTTTTTGGAGGAAAGGTTCTATCATCTACCTATTCTACCCACATATCATATCTGTCCACCCATTGCATGGCACCAAGGCATAGAGAGACAGATTCATCTATCTGCCAATTCATCATCCATCCCTCTATCCATCCATTGATCAAATTCTCGATCTCTCTATCCTTCCCTTTATCCCCCTCCATTCATCCATTCCTTCCCTCATCCATCTATCCATCCATCCATCTTTCTATCCATCCATCCATCCATTCACTCATCCATCCATCCATCCATCCATCCACCCATCCATCCATCCATCCATCCATCCATCCATCCATCCATCACCCATTCCTCCTCCTCCTTTCCCCTGTGTCCCCCTCCCCTCCCTTCCCTCCTTTGTTCCCTCCATTCATTCCACTACTAGTCCATCCATCCATCCACCCACTCACCCACCCATCTTTTCACTTACTATCTTTCCAAACTTTTTCAGATTTCTGCACCTATAATTTTCTACATCCTTATTTATGTATACTCTATCATCTACAACAATTGTTTGGGCATTAAAAGTTGATATATAGATTCCCTATTGCACAACTAATGTCCTGTCTTCCTAATTGGTTATATACCTTCAGATGAAAGGGACTATGGTGTCCTTTTTATATTGCTCAATTGTTCTCAGTGGAGATTTCATTGCGTTGTTTCAATCATGTAGGTACAGTAACAAGTAGAATTTGTTTTTAATTAAAGATTTTTTGAATTGATTTTTTACACTCCATATTTTATTCCTCGCCTCCTGATCTATTCTCCAACTGTTCCACATCCCATACCCTCCCCCAACCCCCTGTCTCCACGTGGATGTCCCCACCCCCAACCCCACCTGACCTCTAAACTCCCTGAGATCTCCAGTCTCTTGAGGGTTAGTTATATCATCTCTGAATGAACACAGATCCGGAAGTCCTCTACTGTGTGTGTGTGTGTGTGGGGTCTCATATCAGTCGGTATATGCTCTCTGTTTGGTGGTCCAGTGTTTGAGAGATTCGGGGTCCCAGATTAATTGAGACTGCCGGTCCTCCTACAGGGTCACCCTTCTCCTCAGCTTCTTTCAGCCTTCCCTAATTCAACAACAGGGGTCAGCTGCTTCTGTCCATTGGTTGGGTGCAAATATCTGCATCTGACTCTTTCAGCTGCTTGTTGGGTCTTCTGGAGGGCAGTCATGCTAGGTCCCTTTTTGTGAGCACTCCATAGCCTCAGTAATAGTGTCAGGCCTTGGGACCTCCCCTTGAGCTGGATCACACTTTGGGCCTGTCATTGCACCTTCTTTTTCTCAGGATTCTCTCCATTTCCATCCCTGTAATTCTTTCAGACAGGAACAATTATGGGTCAGAGATGTGACTGTGGGATGGCAACCCCATCCTTCACTTGCTGTCCTGTCTTCTTCCAGCTGGGGGAGGACTCTATAAGTTCTCTCTCCCTACAGTTGGACATTTCATCTAAGGTCTCTCTCTTTGAGTCCTGAGAGTCTTTTACCTCCCAGGTCTCTGGTGCATTCTGGAGGGTCCTCCCAACCTATTTCCTGAGGTTACCTGTTTCCATTCTTTCTGTTGGCCCTCAGGGCTTCACTTCAGTCATTTTCCCTCACCCAGTACCAGATCAGGTTCCCCTCTTCTCCACACTTCCCCCCACCCCCCATGCACTTTCCCTCCTAGGTTCTTCTTCCCTTCCCACTTGTGCTTGCTTTCTTCTCTCTCTCAAGTGGGACCGAGCCATCGTCACTTGGGCACTTCAGCTGCTGACCTTTTTGAGTTCTGTGGACTGTATCTGTACTT
>NW_022196905.1:94534529-94597525 GCF_008632895.1 Mastomys coucha
GTTCCATTCATTTGCCTGCAAAACTCAGGTTGTCTTCATTCTTAATAGCTGAGTGGTATTCCGTTGTGTAAATGAACCACATTTTCTGTACCCATTCTTCTGTCATGGGACATCTAGGTTGTTTCTAGCTTCTGGCTATCACAAATAAGGCTGCTATGAACATAGTGGAACATGTGCCCCTGTAGCATGGTGGGACATCTTTTGGGTATATTCCCAAGAGGGGTATAGGGGGTCTTCAGGTAGATCTATTTCCAATTTTCTGAGGAACCTCCAAATTGATTTATAGAGTAGTTGTACCAGTTTGCAATCCCACCAGCAATGGAGGAGTGTTCCTCTTTCTCCACATCCTCTCCAACATGTATTGTCACCTGAGGTTTTGATGTTAGCTATTCTGATTGGTGTAAGGTGGAATCTCAGGGTCATTTTGATTTGCATTTCTCTGATCACTAAGGACTTTGAACATTGCTTTAGGTGCTTCTCAGCCATTTGAGATTCCTCAGTTGTGAATTCTTGGTTTAGTTCTATACCCCATTTTTTGATTGGGTTGTTTGTGTTTTTTTGCTGATTAGCTTCTTGAGTTCTTTATATATTTTGGATATTAACCCTCTGTCAGATGTGGGGTTAGTGAAGATTTTTTTCCCAATCTGTTGGTTGCCATTTTGTCCTACTGACAGTGTCCTTTGCCTTACAAAAGCTTTCCAGTTTCATGAGGTCCCATTTAGAATTTCAAAAAAATATTTAGCATTTACTCAAGGAGTCAGATGTATGTGGTCAGATTCTTTTCTTTTTCATGGTTACTGTTTCTCTTAATTCCATCCATGGACATTATCAAAAAATTGCTTTTAACAAAGTGTTAGGAAGCAGTGGTGGAAGGGAGTGTGGATAAATTCTTAATTTAATGAGAGAAAGAGACAGACAGCTAGCTATAATTTTATCAACATGTATTCTGATGACCAGAAGTTTCAGCACCACAGAGATCTTATTAAATATACAAAATGCAGACCACCAATGAGGTCCACTGAACCAGAACCACATTCCAATAGGTAGAAGCTGATTCATGTGCATGTTAAAGCATGAGAACAGCAGTGCTCCTGCACCCCCAAATCATTCTCCCCTTCTTCCAAACTGGCTTCCTCTAATGGTGTTCAGTAGGTAGTTCCACAAAGGGTCAAGGAGCTCTGAATGACTTGTCCTTATACTTCTAGATCAATGTATCTCTCACCCCTCATCAGAGAAGCTCCTTGCAGTAGGTGGCAACTAACACAAACTGACCCTCAACCGACCTAGGTGCAGAGTGTAAGAGGCTGCTGGGTACTCAGCCATAGGTACATCTATATTCCACCACTCTCCTGTCAAGGCTTAAGGGTCATTGGAGGAAGGTGGGGAGGAAAGAGTGGGGAGGTTGTGGTTGACTACAGGCGAATGGGGCCTTCTGGACATAACACTCCAGCTGCACCTATGAAGTCACAGTGGCTGTGACAGCACACATACACCCCAAAACCTGGTCAAGCTCCAGCCAGACCAGCTCTCAGCATGCAGAGGGGAGGAGGGCACACAGTCCTACCCACAGTTGAGGAGCTATTGGCAGTTGTTAGCTACTGGGAGAGGGATAGTTCGTTTTCTTTAAGAGTGTAGTGTGGTAAGTTGACCATGTTCTAGTGGAAGGCCACATAGCGAAGAATATATGGGCAACATAAATTGGACCTCATTGGTGTAAAAGAAGACATAATGTTGGGTGGGTAGTGAAGGCACAGTGTATGCTGGAGGAGGGGGGAGGTGAGTATGATCAAAGCACATCGTTCAGAGCTTTCAAAGAATTGATATACTGAGTGTAGTGATATACTCCATTAACACAGCACTCAGGAGGCAGGAGCAGGCAGAGCTCTGTGAGCTCAGGGGCGATCTTGATCTACATATGCAGTTCTAAGCCAGCATGTGCTACATATTGAGACCCTGTCTAAAAGAGAGAGAGAGAGAGAGAGAGAGAGAGAGAGAGAGAGAGAGAGAGAGAGAGAGAGAGAGAGAGAGAGAGAGAGAGAGAGAGAGAGAAAGAGAGAGAGAGAGAAAGAGAGAGAGAGAGAGAGAGAGAGAGAGAGAGAGAGAGAGAGAGAGAGAGAGAGAGAAGAGAAAGGAGATGAGAGGGAAGAGGAGAGGAGAGAGAGAGGAGAGAGGAGACAGGAGAGAGGAATCACCTTCTTCCCTCTTTCAGATCCTCTGTTATAATGAGAGCCTCGGTAACAGGAGTTACAAGCTCATATACATCTCTCAGTCACCGTAATTGCTATTTAGCCATATGTCGGGGCTGACTGTCAGGGAAATTGCAGTCACATGCATGTCTTTGAAATGGCTCGCTAGTGTGTTACCTCCATCTGTTCCTGATGCTCCACGTATTTCAAACACTAATGAATGACCATATTGACTGTTACCACATGTTAAGAAGCATTAATTTAATTCAGGTTTACTGATTACTGATGGCCCCCATCAGAAACTAGAGGAAAAGATGAGATTAGATGTTCCTTTAACTAGATTTTTGAAAAGGACAGTATCTCAGTTCTGTGGGAAAAAAAGCTGATGTGACATTAAATTCTTGCTGTTCTCTATGTGACATTCTTCTTGGAGGAATAATGAATTCTAAACTTTATTAGAACTATAACTCAATATCACAAATGGGTTGGTAGACCAGAAGGAACATCATTGTTTTGTTAGGATGACTTTGGTGCGTGGAGAGATAATTAATGGAAGAGAATGCTCATGCTATCAAAAATTTTTCATTTAGTCTTGGAAAATATAACAAAACCTAATAATAAAATACACCCAACATAACTCATAGCTCAGACTCTAACAGACATTAAGGCGTGAATGAAGTGACTTTTCATGAAGCAAGATGGATAGCACACACGGGCTCGCTGCCCCTGTCACTGAAAGCTCCCTAGAATGGCAAGGCACAGAATTAATAAAAGCCGTGAAGTCCCAAAGATAAAAAGGCTCAGAGATGTGGGGAAGATACAGTGTAATTTGCAATTTGAAAGGGAAAGCCAGGTTGTTTTGGTGGTCTGTTACCATGCAGCTATCCCTAAGGAGAGTGGATTAACGCAGCAATTATATCACATCTCACAATATTTCTGTTTTATTAATAATGCATTTTAATTCAGCTACATAGCACCAGGCTCCAGAGAAGATTTTTTTAAAAAAATTATTTATTTATTATATGTAAGTATACTGTAACTCTCTTCAGACACACCAAAAGAGGGCATTCGGTCCCATTACAGATAGTTGTGAGCCACCATGTGGATGCTGGGATTTGAACGTAGGACCTCCGGAAGAGTAGTCAGTGCTCTTAACCACTGAGCAATCTCTCCAGCCTCCCAGAGGGAAGTTTTAATGCAAGTATATAATGTGCTTTGAGCATATTTCAATTGTAGGTATCTGACCCCATGCCCATTTGCTGTTTGTCCTTCTGGGGTTGGGTTATCGCTCTCGAGTTTCCCCCTGTTTTACTCATTTACCTGCAAATTGGATAATTTAATTTTTTTTACAACTGAACAAAATTCTACATTTTCTTTGGACACCTAGGCTGATTCCATTGCCCAGCTATAGTGAAAAGAGGTGGAAGGAACATGGATGTGTGAGTTATCCCCAGCAGGGTGGTGTGGCTGCAGTGTTCTATCTGGGCCATTTGTTAGCTCTGTTTCTAAGGTTTTTGTTTTGTTTTGTTTTGTTTTTTGATAATCCTCCAGACCAATTTTTAAAATGGCTGTACCAACTGAGACTCCCAGCAGTAGATAAGGTATACTGGCTGGTTTTGTGTGTCAACTTGACACAAGCTGAAGTTATCACAGAGAAAAGAGCCTCCCTTGAGGAGATACCTCCATGAGATCCAGCTCATGGCATTTTCTCAATTAATGATCAAGGGTGGGAGGGTCCAGCCCCTTGTGGGTGGTGCCATCCCCGGGCTGGTGGTCCTGGGTTCTACAAGAAAGCAAGCCAGGGGAAGCAAGCCAGTAAGCAGCATCCCTTCATGACTTCTGCATCAGCTCCTGCCTCCAAGTTCCTGCCCTGTGTGAGTTCCAGTCCTCAGCTCCTTTGGTGATGAACAGCAGTGTGGAAGTGTAAGCTGAATAAACCCTTTCCTCCCTAACTTGCTTTTGCTCTTGATGTTTTGTGCAGGAATAGAAGCTCTGACTGAGACATAAGGGTTCCCCTCCCCACAGTCATGCCAACATTTGCTGTTCTTTGTTATTGATGGCGTCCAGAGGAAGTCATGGATCAGCATGAAGATCTGGAGAACAAGAAAGACCTTAATCTTGAACTGTCAAGAATAACAGAGATCAAGAGGCATGGGGAGGTGAATGCTTGAATGAGTAATCTTTCAATTCTTGAAAGAGAATGTGAACGCCAGAGTGACAGACAAGCTGAGCAGGAGGAGTGAGAATCGAAGACTCTGAGAGGCCACACTGCCTTTCATGCATGCTGATTTGTTGTGATTCAGCACACAGGCAACGGTAACTGCGTGGACTTATGTGTTTTCTTTTGCTTACAGCACATCTATTTGTCTGTCATTTTTTGCTTTTAAGAAGACTAATTCAAGAGGGTTGGAATATTTGTTTTCCTAGTAAGATAACTTTAAAATAAGCAAGTGTAGGTGGAAAGAATATTAGATCTTTAACAAGAATCCAGAAGAGATGCTTTTGACCTTACACATCCTAATCAACATAAGCATAATAGAGATATTTATTACTAACTTGCCCCAAGACTGTCAGCCGATTGCAACCACTGCATGTTTACCCCTGGGCTAATTATTGACAAATGCTGTGGTATGTTGTGAGCTGTCCAAGGACAAAAGGCTGGGTCATGTGCAATCAGTCAGGATGAATGCCTTTGCGGTAGCAGAGCCCCTGATCGTTCCTGCCCATCCTTGGAAATGTTGACTTCTTCTAAGTCCTGAAGGCAGGGCTCTGTACAAGCCCACTTCTAAACTCCAGGAGCTGCTTCACTTCCATGACCTGGCCGATTGAACTGTGGCATGGAGGTATGCCTGACCTATTCAAAGATGGGATGCTGGGAGCTTGGTTGAAATAAACAGTGGTAGGCACTGGACAAGTTGCACTGGTGCCAAGTTGGAAGCTGACACCTTGTGGGTCACTGCACATGCAGCTACTGGAAGAAAAGAGGTAGAGGGAAACCGTTAGTGATTGCATGTCTGCGTGTGGGATGATAGAACCTGCCATGATGACTGGCTTTTTAAACTCAGCTCTTCCTTTCCAGGAGGCCCCACAAGATACAGTGAGTAATCCCAGACACATACCCTCACAGATACGGATTTCACATTGCCTTTCTTACCATGGGGAACTATGGACCCTCAAACAAGATCCAAAAGAACTTCTTTCTCCTTAAGTTGCTTGGTCAAATATTTGGTCATAGGTTATAAGAAAGGTAACTGGTATAATGCACACACCTGTAATCCCAGAACATGGGAGATAGGCATTCAGAATGTGAGTTCAAGAAAGTATAGGTTACATACTGAAGACCCTAGCTCAAAAAATCAAAATAAGACTCCAAATATCTATAACTTGTTAAAATACTACTGCAACAGTTGTGCCCTCAAAATGAACAGAGAGGAAAAATTATATCCCTCTTGATTGGGCCTTGGTTCATACTCTGATTAAGAAGAAACCTAGGCTTAATAATGCAATTAGTTTTAACTTTCCAAACAATTGCTAGGCTTGGTAGACTTTGTGTTCACGTGGGGCATCTATCTGCAGCACCGCACTCAAATCTTGGTAGTAACCAACAGCATTCTAATTGGATTTAAGACTCACTCAACAGAGGAAAATCCATGCTGGAAACCTAACAGAATCCCCAGGGCTACTAAAGTCATGGGTCTTAGAGAAGGACCTACAATTGTCACTTTCTAAACCAGCATCATTTCTATGTCCCAATATACTGGTCCTTAAGCCACACATGATGACAGCACTGATCCTGAGAGGTATTTGAATTATGTTACCTAAGTACAGGACTTTAAAGTCATGCTTTGAAAGTTCCATGTTATAGCTGTGTTTGTTTCTGGTGTTCCAAGGAAACCAGTTCTCTTATATAAATAAAATGTAATAGGTCAGGTCTGCATAGTAATATGGACAATCCAAAGGTTAGGTCGAGAGGAGGCAGTTCTGTGGCAGAATTGGTGTTTCAGAGATTAATGGGAAGTTAGAATTTGAACCATGTGCTAGGGTAAGCAAAATTAAATTCTAATGGGTTAATTTTAAGGTCATAGCTGGTGTACAGAAGGTGAACTGAAATTAAAGACAAAGACATAGGTTAGCAACACTGTAAGACAAAATCGTAGGAGGGGCTCACCCCAGCCTAAGCTTTAATGAGATTTTAGTTTCAGGAGATGCAATTTAGCCTCTGCATATAAAGTCAGTCCTTGACTTAAGATGGGCTATGTTCCAACCCACCCTCTGTACAGAGAAAGTGCTGTAAGTTGTAAATGCATTAAATATACTTGGCCTAGGAAACATCACAGCTTAGCAACATTGTATACTGTGCAGTACTACATCTTTCCTTGTAACCCTGACCGTGGCTGGAAGCTGGGGCTTATGGCTCCTGCCCAGCATCCTGAAACAGTATTGTGTTCTATGTCACGAGCAATCAACTAGAAGGTGAGATTTGGTTTCAACAGAATGTATACAACTTTCACTGAAGTGGAAAAATCAATAGTTATATCAACCATTATAAATTGAAAAGTTATAAATTGTCAGTCAAGGATTCTCGGCATATGATGTTTTAAGCTAGCATCTGAGGTAACAGATTGCTTCATGTAATTTCCAGACATTGCTGTGGCTGGTCCTCCTTTCTCGCTCCCTTTCCTCGTCTCCCCAGCCTGCCAATTCATAGCCTTCAGTCTCTAGTGTTTTCATTTCTACCACCTGTCCACATGCTACATTCTATGACTCTCTCTTATGGGCTCCTTTCTGGTTCTCTTCTTCCTATCCATGCTTACTTCCACATAAAGGCACACATAAAAATTAGAAGCTGTGCGATAGAATACAAGGCCTTTGTCCTTCTGAGTCTTGGACTATCTTGCTTGCTACAATAGTTTACAGATACGACTATTTTCCACAAACTTTATTTTTCTTTACAGATTAATAAAACCCCATTCTGATTGTATTGCTTAAAGAATTGTGACCTGGATCAGCTGACCATTCTTCAGTGACTGGTTCCTGAATGTGGAACCTGGGAGTGGACCAGGGGTCTCGAGAATAGAGCAGGGGATGAGGAGACACAGAAGATAGAGGGCAGAGAAGAGAAAGCTGAGGGATGGAGGTCTTGCATGAACTTTGTGGAATGCCAAGCAAGTTTATTAAGTAGAGCATCTCATGTATTATTTATAGGGGAGCAATGGATGAAGTTGGCAGAAAGTATCATACAATGAGACAAAGTGAGTGGGAGGCCAATCAAGCAATGCTATACAAGGGGACAATGCTATCTCAAGAGCACAACAGACCGAACATGAACATATAGCAGTCTCCCAGGCTCCTCAGGTTGCCTGAGAAAGCCTTGATTGGTCTAGCTCTCAACAGAACTGTAAACTGTGATATTATCCCATTTCTCTTCAGTGACACAAAGATAGAAAGCCATGTTTCGCTTTATACATGGTCTTGTTAACATAGAGAGTCTTTACATTTTTTTCTCTTTACAGCTTATTTTTAAAATTTGAAAAAATATTGTAAAAAATCCACTTACATTGCTTTTCTTTTGCGCTATAGTGAAGAACACTTATGGTATGCTCCCATTTTTGTAAAAAAGTAAAGTTTCATGGATTTGTATGCTAAGTTGGCAGTGCACAGTGCATACTCATGTGCTTGCTTGTGTACACACGTGTGCACATACAGTATTATGGATGGTCATCCATACTTTGATAATGTCTCAAGCTAGGAACAGATGCTATTTTAAAAATAAACTCTAGACTGTGCTATTACTACTAATGGCACCTCCAAGTCCTACAGTTAAAATAAAAGTAATTACTCACAAGACAGTGATTCATCTCATATCATTAATGAAATTTACATATGTTACAAATAACTAGAATTCAGAAAAGTAAGTTTTATTGCACAGTTGCAGCTTAGGGAGAGATTTAAAGGTGTGCAGATACTTGGCTAATTTTTACTTTCCTCATCTATTTAAGAATTCATATTCTATTTTAATTTGTGCTTTCATTCAAGGCTTGCTACTGTCTAATGACTGCAGAAGACGTAGAGGATGCTAGAAAAAACACCCAGGCTCCACATCTCTTGCTGTTGGACAGTGGGAGCCAGCTGCTTCCAGCAAGCACTAAGTTCATCAGAAAGCTGGCATAGTGGCTCTGGATACATCACCAGTGTGAGATACTGTGTATCTGTGTCTTTTGTGATGCTGTTTTCCAACAGAGAGACAAGCAGAGGAGTGAGCACAGCTGAGGAGTAGCTTTCAGTTCTTGGTTGGATCTTCTTGGGTGGTCTTCACACTGGCTTGTTCTAGAAATTCCCAGATTTGCCAGCATCCCTATGCACCCACATTCTTGTGTTTTTATTTGTGATGATGATCTGGATTCTGGGTTAGTAGTGGTTACTTTGTTCTGATTCTGCAACAAATACAGGGCAAAGACATTGACAAAAGCAACCTGGGTTTATTTTGGCTATACTTTCAGTCTAGTATTGTAGGGGCCAAAGAGCTGGGGTGTGAGGCCACTGATCACATAGCGTCTGTGTGACCGAGCAGAGCAACGACTGTTGCTGGACAAATCCCCTTTCTCCTTTTCATTCAGTCATACATAGCCCAGCCCACAGAAAGGTGCCTCTCACTTTTAGGCTGGGTCATCCACCACAATCACCCTAATGTAGAAAATCTCTCATAGACACGTCCACGCTCAGAGGTTTCTTTCTAGGATGAGTACAAGTCCCACCAAATTGACAATGACGATTAACCATCACAAAGTCCATGGCAGATGAAATAAGAAGGTCTGTGTCCTGAAGAACTATGAGTGGTAAAGATAGGTGTTCATGTCCACTATGAGTGAGGTAGCCTTTGCTTTAATGTAATCTGTCAAGGTGCCTACGGCCGGCCTATCTGGCTATCTTATTTGATCTGTCAGGTACTCTGTGGCTCTGTCCTCTGATCCAGGGAAGAGCTGATCCTTCTAGAATATACTGCTTCCATAAGAAACCCACTGCTATTGTGGGACAGTGAGAGACTGTCTCAGGCCTGTGGGATGTGTGTCTCAGAACAAGATGCTTATGATTCAGGTTTTAATTTTTCTCGGAAAATGACTGGGAAGGTATGCAAATTGCAGGGCTATCCAGGACATCCGACCAGGTACACAGAATTATTTTGCATGCAAGAGATGCTTCTTGACTGTGAGTATTTTCTTTTACTATCACATTTACCTTTCTGAAAATCAATATAAAGACAGAACATATTATCTACAGAGAGTTCCCTGGACTGGGCTAGGGTATTCATGCTTGATGGTTTTTGTCAATTTTAGCTTACAGAGAGCTCAGAGGAAGGAACACTTTAATGAATGTTTTCTTTTCATCCAGAAGGAGGCTCTTTTAATTGGTACTTTTAAATTGCCACCCTCTTAACAACCAAACCACAGCGCAGCAATAACAAAAGTGCTAGTTCTTTTTCTGGCCACATTAACCACAAGGCCTTAGGAAAGTGACGATAATGCCACTTAGTAGGAGCTAAATGTTTCCCTAAAATTCATGTGTTGCAAATTTAATTCCTGATGCAACTGTTCTGGGATGGTATTTGTGGGTGGTATTTAGGTCATGAATGCCATTATAGAGGGGGTGACAGAGAAACTTGTTTTTCTGCCTTTTTTTAACTTTCTACCATGTAAAGACCCAGTAGTCAAGATCCCATCTTGGTATCAGAGAGCAGCCGTCTGCAGACATCTGTACCTGCTTAGTGTCCTGATCTTGGACTCAGCCTCTGAACTGTAAAAGATGCATTTCCATTTTTTAGAAATTCAGCTCTCTGGGCTGTAGTATTTTGTTATAGTAACAAAAATGGAGTAAGTCAGAGACGTTAGGCTATAATTTTGTTGTGTTAGAAGGTGGCTCATATCTGGACAGAGCAGACCAGGCCAACACAGCTCCACGAAAAGAGGTTTATTGTAGGAAGTGGTGAAGAGAAGAAGGAAGAATGAGGGGAAAGAAGTAGAAGAAGAAAGGAGGAGGAGGATGAGGATGAGGAGGATGAGGAGGAGGAGGAAGAGAAGGAAGAGGAGGAGAAGGAAGAGAAGAAGAAGAAGAAGAAGAAGAAGAAGAAGAAGAAGAAGAACAACAACAACAACAACAACAACAACAACAACAACAACAACAACAACAACAGGGGTGAGGGGTTGGGGATGTCTGCCTTTTAATCACTCACACCACCTAGCACAGGTGAGATGGGCACTTAAAGCTCATGCAGGGAATGTGTGGTGGTTGCCATGGCAACAGACTCCCGGGGGTCCTTGTTGCCTAGAGGTGGTATCTGGATTCAGAGGCCTCCAGCTTCTGATGCTAACAACTTTAATAAAATAGCTTACGGTGTGAAAGCAGCTCCAGGACTGGGTACTGAGTAGAGGCTAGGATGGTTTTGAAGTGAGTGTTGGGAGAAGCCTCTGTTGCTGTGAACAGAGCAGGAAGGGGCATCTCAGACGTCCCGCTACCCCTATCGCAGGCCTCCACTTCTGGATTCCAGGACCTTGTGGGGCTGGATTTCTAATTGTCCTTCACACCTCTGCCTCTCATATTCCTACAGGACACTTCCAAGCAACTGCCACATTGCTCAGGTGAGCTCTGGGAGATTTTAGGTTTTGGGTTCAAGGGGAACACTGAAGCATTTTGCTATTTGAATAAAAGATTTACTATACTAAAAGTTAGTAATGACATAGACAGACAGCAACATGGCAAACATCTGAGGGGAGAGTAGGCTCACGTGGCAAAGTACACTACAGTGTACTTCCTCTACAGTGTAGAGGAAGTTCTACAGCATGGGATTGACCAGACACGTCTATCATATATGCTTGTAGTTCAGGTGTCTCTGGTTCCTGGTTGAGTGAAGGCAAGAAGAATGTTTGTTATTCTTAGGCCTGTGTGTAATATCAGCTGTGAGGGTAGGGAGAGCAGGAGTCTAGGGAAAACAAGTGATAGAGGAGCTTTACACAATGTTGTGTCCTTGGCTGAGGAGCCCAAGTGCTTCTTAGATCCTTGATCCTTAGCATTCTGTGCACTGTGTATTCATATGCTGATTGCTGTGCCCAGAGATCTGGTAGCAGTCTGACATTGGCACTGTCATGACTATTGGAGCATCTCCTATCTCAATGATTTGCAAAGATTGTTTTCCAGCACCTCTGATTGGTTAATAAAGTGTTGATCAGTCAAAAGCTGGGCAGGAGACCAAATGTGGCTGGGCCTTTGGTGCTAGTCAAGGGGTCTTAGAGAAGAAAAGAGGAAAAGGAGGATGACTGGGATTCACCATGAGGTTGTGATGAGAGAGCAACCATGAGGATAGACATGGACCAGAGCAAGCCAGGGCAAGACTCAGATGGCAAGTAATGGGGCATGTGGCTGGGAATTAGTCCAGGCCAACAAAGCTGGGTTAGAAAAGTTCAGAACCTGCCCAGCTTATTACTTGAAGCTCATTAATTAAAATAAACCAAATCAACCAACCAAACAAGTCTCCATGTCATTATTTCAGAGCAAAGGCAGGCATAGAAAACCACCTCACAATTACTTTTACAAGGGTGTGAGCCGTAGATCTGAGCAGTATCCTCATAGTGCTGGCTGAGCTGATTGTCTGAGAGAGCTACAGTGTCATAAATTACTACTTCTAGCTTTTGCAGGACACCTCTTTCAACAGGGATCCTATAGGGTGATGCCTAGTAATGTCATGGAGGCAGGATGCTCCTGAGACTCTATAACTGTACACACGTGCTATGCAGCCCCAATCTGGGAAAGTGACGGGCAACTGACCATGGGATCTGTGGCTTGCCTCAGGACCTAGCCAAGGAGAGCCATGGAGGCAGAATACTCTCAGTCTTTGGGGACTGAATCCTCACCCTATGTTATCTGGAAGTCATCGCATGGACTCAGATATTGTTCAACTGATTTAATGCTGTGAAAATAGAAGTAAAATCGTCTATGAAGACAATAAGGACTATCATCAGAAGGGGTTGGGGGTGGGAAATGAGGGTAGAAAGGTACAGGTGAAAGGACAATATAATCCCCATTTGTCTCCATTTAATGATCCCATTTGTCTCCATTTTAAGGGCCAGCCCTGATTTCAAAAAAGACCGTTAAGGCACCAGCTTCAGGAATAGACCAAAAGTCCCAGAAACTAGGTCATAAGACACCAGCTCTAGGAACAGACCATAAAATCTAGAACAAGATCATAAAACCCCCTCCCAGACAACAGCCTGGGGATAACTACAAAAATGAGGAAATATCTTATCTCAGAATGGGTCATCTGCACTATATCATCATATGGTTGAAGGTTCATGACATAAGAATGCAGACTACTGACCACCTGGGACCCCCTAGCACCTACCAATGAATTTTTGATCCTTCTAGCGAGTTCCCCAGGTTCCCTATAAGAAGGCCTGCATACCTTTGTCTGGGGTCACCATTTTAGAGAATAGTTGATCCCTGTATGCTGGTTGCTTCTACAGAATAAGTGCTCTTTGTTTTTGCATACTATCTTAGTCTGGGGTCTTCCTTCAGAGATTTTGGGGCCCTTACATACGCAAGCATATGCTAAATATATAATATTTACATGTTGAGAAGGCTAGGCTGACTCCATGACAGGCTTCAAATCGATAGTCCAAGAGACTAGGCCTAAGAACTGGGAAAGTCCAGGCAAGCTCAGGCAAGCCCTGGTAAGTCAGTTACTATAAGACTCTGAGAAGCTTTAATTACCAGGGACCCTCTGAGTGAGCCACTCGGAGCCAGGAATTGACGGAATTTATTGTTCCAGCGCACTGGGGTCGTCCCAGACCTGAAAGGTAGCCCATTTGGCCCATTTTAAAACAGTTTTCAGGGGTAGAAATGGAGCAAAAGCCACTAGGCACAATGTGACTCCCAGAACAGTGTCACTTTTAGACTGATTGGACCTTAGGGAGTGAGGTAGCTAGGGGTTCCCTTATCTGTGGGTGGCTAATGGTTGGTCTGCCCTGAGGAATGTGTCTGCATGCTCTGGGGTTCCCTCATCTGCAGGTCAGTCCCCCACCCCCTATGATCTGAGGAATGTAATTAGGCCCTCCCTTCTGGAGGGAGGGGTGCCTATGTGCTCTATGACCTCTCCCTTCTGAGGGGAGGGGTGCCTATGTGCTCTATGACCTTTCTCTTCCGGGGAGGGGGTCGTCTGGTGGAATTTTCCAAAGTTCCTGAGCTGACTTCCCTCTTCATTACTAATTGAGAAAAGCCAAGCTCCAGCCTCCCTGCCCTGGTTATGTTCCGGAAGGCCTAGAGATAGAGTAAGATAAAGCTCATCTACCCTGGAGCTCCAGTGTGCTTTAAATGGAGCCTGCCAGCTCACAGGGTTGTCTCTCTGTCTTGGTAATGGGAGATCCCAGCATGCTGGACTTCTGCAGAATAAAACTCTCTTTACACTTACATACTATGAGTCTGGGGTATCATTCTTTAGCACATCATGGACCCATACAATGTATGAAAACTAAAAATAAAATAAAGATTTAATGTTATTCAGCTCACTGGGTTTAGACTTGTGACCTGCTAATCGTTTGCCTCTTCCCTTGATAGTTCCTAGCTTATGTCTCATCGTCGGAGTTGGGAAGCACACGCATGCTTGCTGTCACTGGTTCACAGTTAGGCAGCAATTTGCCCCAGGGGGAAAGGTATTTTTGTGCCTTACCCATGTCTAATTCAGATAAAGCACTGGATTGGACATTAGGCCTAAAACTTGATGTGGGAAATGTATGAAATTGTGGAGGTTATTATTGTTTTTTTAATGAAAGACCCAGGCAACACAAGAAAGAAGTATATTTGTCTGTTTGTCACTGGTAGTGAGCTGAAACTCAAAAGAGAGTCCATCTTTCGTTAGGTATTTGGTATCAAAGCACTCTGGGTGCTGAACACAGGCTAATGATCGGAACCATATTCTTTGGTTTTAGCTAAACAAATCCAATATGTAATTCTGAACACCACAAGGCATGGAGCATGTTACTAAGGAGGGCAATTTGCTTAATTACTTTAGAATTTAGTAAGTTTAGTCAGTAATTGTTTCACAATCCACCTTAAAGTTATCTTTCTTTTTAAAAGGGAAGATTCCTGTTCTGAATTCTGTTTTTTTCCCTCAGTCTCACACTGTTCCATTTGTTCCTTTTTCCTAAACCTACTTCTGCTGGCTATGCCTGAGTTTTAAATCACATACTTTACTTACACATCATGGAAGCCCATAAGGACAGAACTTAATATAGAGGATGGAGTACGTGGCAAATGCATGAGCATGGAAATGGTCAGCGATTGAAAGTACAAGAACAAGTCCATAGTTCTGGCAAACTGGATTACTTAGCAAGTCCTTAACTTTCTACTTTCCTTAAAAAATGGAACACTCAGGTAGCATTCACAGACATCACACCCTAGGTGGATGACTGTATACCTTGAGCTGTCTGACTATTTCATTTATGCTTCAAGGTCTGGCGTTGCCCTAATTTATCATTTTTAACTGTAGTGAGATATTATTATCATTTTCACTAAGTAGACTGGGATGGGTTAACCTCCTCTGCTGCACTTCACCTGCTGTAGTGTCTTTATTTGTGTGTAAGAGGCGTGAATAAAGGATGGAGATAATTTATTTGACATACTCAGTGTCACAAAAATATTTGCCAGAGAGTTGATCTCAATGTAGGTAAGAATGGAATACTCTGAAAACACTGAGTTTCTTAAAAAATTTCTAATTGGAAAAAAAGCCCCACTCTTTTTAGAGTGAGATTATTTTCCCAATTAAAACCACCACCCTTCATCAAAACACTTCTCTTAGTGGAGACCATGACAAAACCCAACTGCTCAAGTGCAGGAACAAGTGATGGAGTGTGATGCTCAGCCCCAGGGGACACACCCACAGCACACCCCAGACTCAGGATCATGGGAAAGGAAAGGTGGGAAGATTGTGCAAGAGGCAGAGGAACAGGAAGTTTGTTGTGAGACTGCATCTGATTAGAAATGTCAGAGAAGCTGTAGTGCTAGGGAAATGTTAGTGAACCCCCCAAATCAGACAGGAGCCAATCTGATGCAACTCAAAGTAAGGTCTTTGTTCTATTCGAGCTGGCTCTCCCCCTTCCCCCCCCAGCACCACACCACCACCACACAGGAGGGTTTTGGTGGTGGTGGAGCCCCAAATGTCTATTGGGACAAGTTTATAGTAAGCAGCAAGCAGGGAGTATGTGTGCAAGCATCTAATTGGAAAGCTACTGTGGTCTTTAACATAATTGGCTGGTGCTGGGAGTCATATCATAAACTTAACTTCTGCTTCCTTCTGCATTGGTGATCGTTAGGCAGGGGGTGGGCTTGTAGCATGGGGTGCAGGTTTGTTGGGGGAATAACCTGGAGTTGTTAGTCTTGTTGAGGGTGTAACCTGGAAACTCTGGTCTTGTTGGGGATTAGTCTAGAGACTGGAGCTAGGCTCAGGTTTTGTTGGGGGGCAATTTGGAAACTAATGCTAGGTACCAGCCTACTAGTTTACCTCCATTCAAACATAGGTCAGGTTCTCCAAAATGGAGTCTGAACTTCAAAGATTTGGCCTGTCAAAGCCACTCCCAGGAAGTCTTCTCAACATGGCTGCCCAAACCAGCCCTCAACAAGGCAACACCAATAGTCATGCTACTGTGAGAGAAGAGTTCTCACAGGAATCTACCCTTAGAAACTGTATGAAGTGAGTAGGTAGTATTGACACATTAAGAAATGTGTGTGTATGATTGTGGGATAACAAAGAAAAATATGAATTTGCTAGAGAGCAGGAGTGGGAGGGTTGGAGAGACAAAAGGAAAGGGGGAATTTTATAATTATATTTTACTTGAGAATTACAAAAAATAAAACTAGAAAGAATAAACTCATTAAGCATGTCTTCATTCAGAAAGAAAATCTGTCAATTCTGAAAGAGCAAATTCCAAGGCAGATGCAGGCACTTTTGAGAAAAGCAAAGAAAAAGAAAAAAAAACATGCAGTGAAAAGCAAATTGGAACGAGTGTGCCAGAGACATGCTGGTGAGGCAGACAGTGTACATGCATACCAGACAGCTCAGTATGCTTACTTTGTTTTGAAACAGTTAACTAACCAATATCAATATTTTTAATCATTTGTGTTAAGATACATGAAATATACAATTTAACTTTTAGGAAGAATTTAAATATTGAGAACACTTTTGAAATAGAGCTCTTTGCTTCTCAACAAACTCTTCTAAGATTATGTAACTTTAATTATATGCATAATTTTAGCCATCAGAGTAGTGATTCTTTTCACTTGGAGAAGTCTTATCTTGAGCAAGAAATTATCTGATCAGCCAGAATATAAGTGTGGAACTTGAATTAGAGAGTCAAGTTTTTAGCCCTCATTTTACAAATTGGTCACAGGCTCTCTGGTTCTATTTCTAAACAAAACACAATGAACTTCTCTCGTACATAACATGTTAATGTACCCAACTGGGACTAATTTATATTATATAGATAAGCTGGAGAGATGAAACTAGACAGGTAATTATCTCTATTCCAATGTAAATTCCAGAAATGGGGAGCTAGGCTTTGCTCCAGTGTTTGTGCGCTAATTCTGTGTGGCATGTATAGCATGACCTTACTTGGAGCAAGTCTTGGATGTAGTAAGGATGATATAATATGACTGCCCTTGTACATAGGCTATGACTCCCTAGATTATGGGAGACAGCAAGTTCCAGTGTTGGTTGATGTGGTAACTCTACAATGTCTTTAAGGACCCTTGTGTGTGTGTGTATGTGTGTGTGTGTGTAATGCTTTTATGAGTGCATGTATGTGGGGAGGGAGGCCAGAGATCAATTTTGGATGTCATTTCCTCAAAGCAGTCTACTATGTTTCTTGAGACAGGGTCTCTGACTGGTTTGGAGCTTGCTGATAAGGCTAAAACTGCTTGCCTTGGGGAACCCAAGGACTTCTCTCTTCCTCAAAAGATCTGGTGTGACAAGCACGTGTCACCATGCCTGGTTGATCTAAGCATGGATTTGGGGAGGGGGGATGGAACTCAAGGTTCTTGTCATCCATGGAAAATACTTTATTGACAGCCATAATGCAAGCCTTAGGACCTAGGTTTTTAAAATTTAAATCCTTGAAATGATAATAACAATGATGATAGGTAGATAGATGATGGGTAAATACATAGATGATAGATAGATAGATGATAGATAGATAGATAGATAGATAGATAGATAGATGGATGATAGGGAAATACATAGATGATAGATAGTTGATAGATGACAGATAGATAGATAGACAGAGAGACAGACAGACAGACAGACAGACAGATAAGAGCAACCAGTGAAGAGGAAGAGGGCACAGTTTTCTCTTGCATCATTGTTACCAGAGGGAACTGTTTTTAGAAATACAGATCTACCTGCTTGTCTCATCAAGTAGAATTTGGTCACATTCCCATCTGAACCAATCCTTTCCAAGGGGACTAGGATACCACCATTGGCTGACTCAGTTCCAGTTCATTCCTTGAGTATGAACCTTTCTCTCAGAATCCCAGTGCTGATGACACATAAAGGCTTTTGTCATCAAGGCCTGTTGTGTGCAAAATCAGCAATGTTTGCTTGGTTATATCATGTCTTCTTTGTTAAAATACTTTTATCACAGGAAACATATGGGAATTCCTGTAATTACAACTGGCAGACATATTGTCCCAATGTGCAAAATGCATCGTCAAGAGCAGCGTGTGTAATTGGTATGAGCTTATTTTACTTGAAAGGGTCCTCAGTTCTCTTAGATAAGTTGAATACACACTGTGGAACTGTAGTAATAAATAAGCATTATTAAATACCTCCATGACTTTTGGTGAACTATATGAGGAGGGGCTGATTCTGTCCTGTAACTTAAACATCACTTAAGTTCCTCACACAATTTTTCTCCCCAAGTACAATGATTCTCAAGAAACACGTAGACCTCCTAGGGAGCAACATAGCATCAATCTCAAAACAAAACAAAAATCAAAAAAAAAAAAAAAATTCTAGTCCCCTGTTCACATCTGCACAAAAATTCTAACCTGGGTTTACAACTGAAAGAGCAGTCACATGGGCCACAGTGGGGCTCTCTTCTAACATAGACCAAGTTCTATGCATGTGGTGACACCTTTCCATGCCAATATTATAGTGAAGGTCCTCAGTGTATTGTCGTACTATTTACAAAATCTAAATTACTTAAATGATAAAATTTTAGCAATGCTAAGTCTGATTCTCTGTTATAGTAGAAAATTACTTAATTCCTTTAAATGTTTTTTAAATAGTTATTTGTTCTTTGAAAATTTCATACATATGTATAGTCTGTGTTGATGATCTGTCCATTCTATCTTCCAATCTCCCTGGGGGTTCCAATATCCCAATGCATATTCTTCCCAACTATATGGTCTCATTATTGCTGTTGTTGTTGTTAACCTACTGAATCTAATAAGCACTGTTCACATATGCATGAGTGTACAGGTGTGAAGTCACCCACTGGAGCAGGGCCAGCTTATCAGTGGCCAGCTTTCCAAAGAAAAGTGACTCTCCTTCCACCAGTGGCCATCAACTGCTAGTAGATACTCAGCTAAGAGTGGGGTATTGGTAGCTCCTTTCCCACCCAAGCTGGTATTTTAACCTGGCTTGACCTTGTGTGGGCAAGGGCAGCTTCTGTGGGTTCATACATACAGCCACCATGTCCAGAACAACTTCTCTCCATCCCTCGGTGGGTACAATCTTACTTCCTGAGCCTTGGGGAGTCAGCCTTGGAACGGGTGTCTCATTTACTGTTGAACATTTTTAGACATAGGTTGTCCTTGATGAATTCATTCTTCTTTAAAGTTTTATTCTTCTGGGAAGATTTAGACTCACCTATTGAGTCTCAATGTAATCGTTTATTTCTTCAGCAAGTCTGTAACAATGAATGCCATTTTCTTTTATTTTCAGTGGGGTGGTTATTCGGTTTTAGCTCAAAATCCCAACAAACTACACATTCCCTCTCTCTGTCTCTCTGTCTCTCCCTCTCTCTCCCTCTCTCTCCCCTCTTGCTCTCCCTCCTCTTTCTCCCACCTCTCTCCCCTCTCTCCCCTGTTGCTCTAAGTTTTTGATATATTAAGTTGTGAACATCATTTTGGATAGGGAAAGGACAAACACCTCCTTTTATATCCGGTGAGCTGAGCAACAGAGATATCATTTAGATGATCATGTATATGTTTATGATCATGCTTATGTTTATGATCACGCGTATGTTTATGATCACGTGTATGTTTATGATCACGCATATGTTTATGATCACGCGTATGTTTATGATCACGCGTATGTTTATGATCACGCGTATGTTTATGATCACGCGTATGTTTATGATCATGCATATACTGAATCATGGCTAGGATGCTCACTCTGACCGTCACTGTGGAACTCTCCCTACCTATGTTTTGCTTTCCTGCCAGATTTTCATAAGATATTATTTCTCCATGATCAGGCAAATTGTCAACTCTAAGATTTCCCAGAAAATATCGGTCTCAAGGTGAGTCTTTCAAGTAAATTTATTTTTTAAAGGCAATTTATTTTCACAGCTTAGTGGTTTTAAAAAATTATATATTAAGGATAGGTAAAAAATATCTTTAAATTGCTAACTTTTATGACTTAGTACTGCTCTGGAACCATATTAGTGACCCTGAATTTTATTCTTAAATGTGATTGTGTATATGTGTGTGTGTATATATATATGTGTGTGTGTGTGTGTGTGTGTGTGTGTGTGTGTGTGTGTGTGTATAAATGATACAGAATACAGTACAGTTTTCCCCAAATATTTCAATAGTCTTGTCCTAGACTGATTTCTGAGGTCATGATAAAATATGGCTTCAGGAAGCAACTTAGGGGAGAAAGGCCTTATTTAGTTTACAAGCTCAGGTTACAGTCATCTGGAGGGAAGGAGAAGTCAAAGCAGGAAGTTTGCGTAGCTAGTCGTACCCACAGTCTAGAGAGAATACATGCATGCTTGCCACTCTAATAAATTCCAGGACCCAAACCCAAGGGTGTCACCTGTTGCAGCATTTAATCTGTCCAATCACATTAGGGCAGTGACAGGTCTGTGTTTGGACAGGAATAGAGAGGCGGAGCTAGAAGTTTAGGAGTGAGGGAGGTCGGAGGTCAAGGGGAAAGGAGAAAAATCAACATGGAGGCAGACGAACAGAAAGACCATCCAGACCCAGTGTGGTTTTAAACAGCCACAAGTAGCTAAGGTTTTCACAAGGTTAGAATAATTGGGTTAAAGCATTGTCATTATCATTTGGCTCTGAAATTATTGTATTGGCATCTTGTAAATTGTGATCGTATTGATATATAAACCTGATTGGATAATTAAGCCTTAAGAGTCATGTTTCTAATGGGTAACTAGGCTCTAGATGACTGACCGTGGGGTGTGTGGGGATTGCACGTAAGCGAGATGAGCTTGCTAGCTGGGAGAGGATAGCAGGAGCCTGTCGGGGCATAGTGTTGAGGCTGGTCAGTACCGGTACTAGACTGGTGGTCCAGCAGGAGAGATTGAGGGGTGATCTTTTAAAATATTTCCCACAACAGTCACCCAGAGTGGACTGGACCTTCCCAGATCATTAAGGACAGTTCCTGCAAGCATGTCCCTGGGCCAGTCTCATGGGAAAAAACCCTCACTAGAACCCTCTCCCAAGACTTTCTACACTGTGCTGAATTAGCAATTAAAATATGCATCCTATTTGTAAATCTTGTTAGCTGCCATCTGTGTTGAAAGAATTCACAGAAGACAGAACACAGAATAAAGATAGGTAGTGTTTATTTCAGGATAAAATGAAATAGTCTCAAGAGCTGATAAGAAACAATGGACAAAGAGGCCACTGCACCAACCTGCACGGAAGACAGACTTTATGCTATTTCTAAAATCTTGGGGACAGCATCCCATGGAGAATGTTTTCCTATCCAGGTGATTGACAGACTCATTTAGATGAACTCTCTAAGGCAGAGACAATGTCATGCTCCTCTTCTTCTCCAGAAAGCCTTTCATTAAACAGTAATCCCTTTATGGAAGGCTTAGATAGCTATCTGTTAATGGCAGGCAGTTCAGAACTCCCCAAGGTCAGAGACTACACACAGGTCTGCTCTTTTGACCCATGATCAGAGTCCTGTAATTTCAATTCTTGGTTATAGAAGCTGCTGCCTATAAAAGAGGGAGCCATTCCCAATAACTTTCGAGGCTGTGAATAACTAGACACCTGATATTCCTCAGAAACAGCAACAATACCACAGCCAGGGTACATACCTAGAGGTATGAATTTCAGCTTGTCTATGACATTTTCTATTTCATACTATGTTTGACTCTCAAGAATTTTTGAATTTGGCAGTTACATTTCAGACCTTTAAAATACTGAATTCAATCAATTTTCTGTGGAACTGGAAGTGCGATTTCTGTTGTAATGGTCTGCCATGCTATGTTAGCTACTCTAGGAGAAGTGAGTTACGAGCTTTCCAAAGGCTATTGTAGCTATAGAGCATTTGAGGTTTTGATTCAAGAAAGTAAGTAGGTCAGCTCAGAGGCTCCAAGGAGGATACTTGCATACTTGAACCTGCCAAAGGAGCCCAGCAGGGTCTCCCCACTGTGGAGGAAGAATATGAGCAGGTACATTTATATGCCTTCCCTAGAATAAAAAGGGCTCCCCCGCAGAAGTGCATTGTCAGTCATAGTGAAATAAACATGCTTAGAAAAACATGGGGAGGACAGGTGGTATGGCTTAGCAGGTGAGGGAGCCTGCTGCTGAGACTGAAGATCTGAATTCCATCCCTAGAATCCACATGGTGGAAGAAGAAAATCAACTCCTACAAGTTCTCTTCTCTCTTTTTTCTTTGCTTCTCATTCCTTATGGGAACAACAGCAACAACAATAACAGCAGCAGCAGCAACAACAACAATAGCCTAATGAAAATTGTATGAATAACTGTCTAGCTTCAACACTGCCAGCAAACCCGTTTTGAAACTGTGCTCTTTAAAATCAGGTACCGAAGCAAAATTCAAACTGCCTATGATGCATGCATCTCTAAAACTCAGAATATATTCTAAAAACCAAGGACTGCTTTTAATGGCATTATGCACCAAATCGGCAACAATTTCTCAATCAAAAAATATCTATTTCACACCCAAACTCCTGATTAGCTCATGAGTGTCTATTGGCGATAGCACATGAATTGGGTCCTGAGCAAAGCATTGTTTGGTAGTGTGCTTTGTGTGCTTAAGGGCACACACATGTTCTCATGAGTATCTCTTCATATTTGTGTATTTCTTTCCTTTTCATTTTCTTGTTGAAGAAAATGGATCACTTGCTTTCAGAACATCTTCTGTCCTCATTTAGGCTTCACTAACTGCCATTCAGCTCGTCCCTCTCGTGCTTTTTACCTAAGGCAGTAATGAATGCTGAAGGCTCCAAATTCATGCTTTATTTGCTTTGGGAAGAGGACTTTTTCAGCTATAGAGTACAAGTGTGGGTGAGTGTGTGTGTGTGTGTGTGAGAGAGAGAGAGAGAGAGAGAGAGAGAGAGAGAGAGAGAGAGAGAGAGAGAGAGAGAGAGAGAGAGAGAGAGAGGAAGAGAGAGAAAGAGAGAGAGGCAGGTAGAGGAAAGAGAGAGGGAGAGGGAAGGCAGAGGGGAGAGAGAGGGAGAGGAAGGGGGAGGGAGAGGGCAGAGGAGAGGGGGGCAGAGGAGGGAGAGAGGGAGGGTAGAAGAAAGAGAGAGAGAGAGAGGGAGAGAGAGAGCAGAGGAGAGAGAGAGGGAGGGCAGAGGGGAGAGAGGGAGAGAGACAGGGAGAGAGAGAGAGAGCGCTTTATTGTTGGTGGTTGTGTGGCGAAGCTTGGTTGATGAATGTCTGGTTGCTGGAGGATCCAGACAGACATCAGCTGGTCCACCACTTCCATCATTGTAACCTTATCGTGGTCTTGGGCGAGGGCTGTGTGACCTTTGACGTTTGTTGCTTTGACAGGGGCATAGTGCTTACTCTAGTTTTACTATTCTATGCCTGTTACACCTAGAGCTTGTCAGTGGCGAGCTTCCTTGATGACACTGACAATCTGGAAGCCGACTGTGTAGAGCAAAGGCGAAGCAGTTGTTTGCCTTTTCTTTGCTGCTTCACCTCCTCATGTTGAAATAGTTACCGTGACCTTTCTCTAATACATCCCAAGAAGGCGTGCCCCAATGAGGGGCATGACAGATTCTATGAGAAGACTGTAGGCTGAGGTACATGAGAGCAGGCCCATCTCGCCATTGCCAGGTGCCCTGCTTCTGATTTGCTTACTGTGACCTTTGGGATGCAGATGGCTCCTCTGCAGCCTTAAAGGACTTATTTAGTTATGATGAATTGTTCTTAATACAGATTGGATTTTCTCATCCCCCCCAGCTCTGGCAGCTCTAAGGACCCCTGCTGCCTCTGGTCATCTGTAGAACCTTTATTCTGATGAACACAGTTGTAATCTGCTCACAGCTCAACCCATTTACCATCAGCTTGTGTGGAAAATCATGCAAAGCCCACTGAATGTCTCTCTCCATTTTATGTGAGCGGATTTGTTATTTTGTACACTTTATTTTGTCCTCCAACTAAACCAACCAGTAAAGCTGTTTTGTTGAAACATTAAGCTCTTGCTATGGGTAGAGCAAATTCACATGTATCTACCACCACCCCCCCACTTTGATTCTGCTTATTATTGATGAAAGCTTAGGCATCTCTAGCCCACATCATCAGCAAAAGTGAGCTAAGAATTCTCCAGGAGAGCTCTAAGTATTAGCACAGGTAAGGTAGATGAATCACCACCCCTACAACTCAGCCCTTGTCACGTCCCTCATCCCACTGCATTCCAAACAAACAAACAAAACTTCAGTTTTTACTTTAAAAATTTTATTTAATTTTTTTTTTTTAAATTTGGAGAGATGGCTCAGTGATTAAGAGCACTATTTGTCCTTCCAGATGTCCTGAGTTCAATTCCCAGCAGCCACATGGTGGCTCACAGCCATCTGTAATGGGATCTGATGACCTCTTCTGGTGTGTCTGAAGATAGCCATGGTGTACATTAAAAAAAATGCCTACAGGATGATGATAATGCTTAGTGGGTGAAGGTACCTGCCACCAATTCTTGGGATCTACTTGGTATGAAGAAATAACATTCCCTTAAGTTATCTTCTGACCTCTTCATGAATGCCAAGGCTTGAGCACCCCATGAGCTCCTCTAAAAGTAAATAAATAAGTGAATAAATGTGAGTTAAAAGTAACAGACTTCCATGTGTTTGCTTTCTGTTCTGCATCCTACTGATTGTTCAGTGAGCACCGTTAGAGGGCACTTCTCTGCTTAGTCCCGAGACCAGTCTACAGGGAAGCTTCAGTCTGATAGTGAGTCCCAACCCTGACAACACAACCCCATGCAGTCACAGGTGCTGTGGTGACTGCCGAGTTTGGGTGTTCAGTGAGATGACCGCTATACTGGCTTATCTTTGCTCACTTGTTAGAAGGAGATCTTTAGTTCTTGGACTGTTCTATAATTTCACTCACTGTGTATGCAACATCTTGGTTATCCGAAGAGAAAAATAGGATGCTGAGTAAAATTATGGAATTTCCTAAGTGTCAAACAAGTTAATAAAATAATAGGAAATAGAGAACTTTCTCATTCATTCATTCATTCATTCATTCATTCATCAATTTATCAAAAATTCAATGTGATCAGACAATGCAACTTGAGTTCTGAGAAGTCAGATTTTCAAACCGTATTTTCAAGCAGATATTTTGTTGTTTGCTGGGCCACAGTTTTATCATTGGCTTTGCTTTATCATAGTGCACACCTGTGGCTTTATGTTTGGACCTAAATGCTTTTCCTTGAACACAAATTTGTCCCAAGGCTATTTCTCCTTTTAGTGTGATAATGAAAGCTCATTGTATTTGTTATTATGTAGCCTTTACTTACCATGAGAGGTATGGGCACATTCTATTCTTGATCCTAACTTTATTACATCTTTCTAGCAAAGCAACTAAGATCATCTCTTAAAATTTTCTTCCTAAAATTATTTGAATCAAATCAGGAATTGTACAGTCCTTAATAAATCTAAGCAGCATTAATTTGTCAAAGTTCATCTTTATGTTGATATGCAGGAAATTTGCTCAATAGGGTGAGCAAAACCTTAGGCTATGTAGTAGTGACAGGAAAGTCATATCAGCTACAAGAAGCAATCCTAGGATGAAGTCTCTTGGGACCTTGCCTCTCAGAGCTCACCCATTGTAAGCCATGCAAAGTAAGCCTTTGCCTTTCTCAGAGGGCTCCTGACAGTTGTTTTATAAGACAACAGAAACAAGTTAATCAGAATTAGGTGCAATATCTTTGGATCCAGTATATTTGAAATGAAAGCTTTGGCTCAATATGCCCAAGTTAGTAAAGCTACCAACAACTTGAGACATATTGGTCACACTTTTGATAGGGAATTTCCTTTAAAATATCAGAGGGCTACATGACAAGGTAATGATGAGCAAGTGTCATCTTCCAGAGCTGAAGGTGCTGTGCTTCAGTCAGACACATTGTTCATACCCTCTCCTCTGCTTTTGATTGACCAACATGTCTTTTATTTATTTGTTCTTTGCATTCATTAATATACCCTATGTGCTGACATTGAGTAGTCTTATAACCCATAGTTAAAAAAAAATCTAAGTGGGTGTCTGCATGTGTGTCAAGAGTCTTTCAGGAAATTTAATTGCTGTTCAAGTTGCATTTATTTTCTATCTTTAATTTATAACCTTATCACATCCCTTTCCCACTCGTGATGAAGAAGAACCTACTTTCTTCTGTTATCTTTTCCATAATTTAATTGCAATTATTTCCTTTTAACTTTCTCACAGTTGTCTAATATTTCCCCTGTTCGATTTACCAAATGTTGTGTTTGATCCCTGGAAGACAAAATCCTTTCTGATGTTTAGGCAAAAATTGAAGAGACACAGAAAGAGCAAGTAAAAATAATTTATTTGGAATTGGCTAGATTTTAATGTGTCATCCATACCATTTACAGATGTGACTGTGGTACAGACTGCTAACTGCCCCTGACCTCGTCTCCTCTGCTCACTGGGCACACAGCTAGAAAGCCTTTCTATCCTATGATGTTGTCTTTGGTCATATGACTGGATTCTGTGTGATTTTGCTGAGCATAGCTAACTGTGTTCTTTTTCACAGTCATTTCCCCCCTACTTTTCTGTAAAAGAATTATACTTTTTGAGCTCATTGATATGAGATTTAGTCAGATGGTTTCCTGGGCCAATAAAAGAAGCTGGACTCCCCAGTGGAAGCTTTTCTAGTTATGGTGTAGTTTTGACCATATTCTTAATCTTTGCCTTGAAATCAAAATGAAGGGCTTTCCTTCATCTGGGTGCATCCTAAAGGCATCCTCTGTAAATTGAGGCTGATTCACACATAACTGCAAAATTCAGATTTGCAGTGACATTTGTCCTCACAGCATAAGAGCGCTCAGAAGCACAGAGGAACACGCTACTGTTATTGTAAAGAAGCAAAGGGATGGACCATGGATGTAACCAAGAGCAAAGGGCTTGTGATTTGTGGTGAGAGAAGTCAGCTCTGATTCAGGTTTGAATTCTATTTATCTCAAGTATGTGGGATATTTAACTATCTGAATCTCATGCTTTGTACGTGACATGGGCTAAACCTGCAGTAAATTTATTAAGCGTTCTTTGAGGAAGAACATTTAACTACATTGAGATAATCTTTCTGCTGTAACCAAGGGATCAAATGCAAGACTATAGCATCAAAAGTTAGAGAGGCCATTCTCTTTCCTAAACACGGATGCTCTTGATTTCCACATTTGTCCTCTGACAACAGACACAGGGGCTGCTGCTTTCCAAGTGGGCTCTGCTCTCTGTAGAAGAGGCCTTCCTAGCACGGGCTGTGCGATTATCCGAGGGCAAAGGAACACAGAACTTGAAAGGTTCTCTGTGGGCTGGGTATGGAGGCCGATATGCATTGCCTCTGCTTAGGTCCCATGGACCAGTTACGTGGGGGAATCAAGGCCAGTGTGGGCTGGAGAGATATTCTATCATATTCTTAAGAAGCCAAACAAAAGGGTCTATGCAGTCAATAAAACAAAGGGTTCGTGCAGTGACGCACGGAAGGGGCACAGAATACTAGTTAGTTTAGGCACTATTCTTTCCTGTTTGCTTTCTTCTTGGTTTAGTACCAAGGGCTTGGTTCACTGACAATCGTTAGAACTGAGGTGCCGCTGAGAGCACTGGCTAAGCATGTCAAGAGCCTAGCTGAATAAATATCTGTCTCTATTTTAATAGAATACAGCATGAGAGCCAGTGCTATGCCCTCCACTAAGGCGCATGGAGAGAAACTGATTTCCTAGACTTTTTTTTTTGTCATCCGCTGTCATGTGACTTTTATTAACGACGAGAAGTGCTTATATTTCTAACCCAAACTTAAAGCTAAACTTCTAGCTATACTAAAATCAAAGTGTTAATCATGACTGCCCTCATCATAGATTAGACTAGATTTTGGAAGTAACTAGCTATATTTTCTGCCTGTCAACATCAGGATTATGAGAGTTCGTAAATATGAAAATACAGTCTGAGTTTTTCTACCCTTTCTTCTTAGTTAGATTTGGGCAGCTTATGTTATATATAGATAGACCTCTTGCTGATCCGTAAACCACAAGGGGGATTAAGCCTAGGGTCATGTACTCACTCACAGGGAGGGGTGTGCTTGGTTGTTTGAGGCAGGGTCTCTTGTAGCTCGGGCTGGTCTTGAACTTACTGTGTATCTGAGGATGATATAGAACTTCTGGCTCTCCTGTCTCCACATCTCAAATATTTGGGATACAGGTATGTGTCACCAGGCTCAGTTTGGCTAAGTTTGGGGACGAGAACCTACTTTTTCTAATTAGGGAGTGCGCTGCCAACCGAGCATCATTCCCATGCTTATAATGAGTTTAGTATGTAAAACCATGAATGTTTTCTAGTAAATGGTAACTTTTCTGTTAATATTATTAGTGATGATAATTGCATAATAATAATAATAGAAATGCCAAGTGCGAAGCTTATATTTTCAACCGAGGCACCTTCCAGATGTGGATGGGAATGATGGTTAAACATCTCTTCATTTACAAATCCCAGAGAGACCTTGAGTGAGCATAGAACTGGTGCTGGTCACCTCCAGCATCAGCTTTTGTTCTCGCCAGAGTATTTTGACATTGCGTAATTTGATAGTAAACAAATCCTATCACGTGCTCGACGCACACCGTTCGATCATTTCCGAGCAGCCACAAGGGGGTGCTATTTTGTAAGGAAAATAGAGTGCTTCCCTACAGTAGTAGCGTTCAGTCTGCAGCCGCCACGTCTGATGTTAAGGGCTAGAGCTGAGATCGGTGCTGTGAGTACCCACATACAATTTATTCATTCGTTGTATATGTCGAAAGAAAACAGTAATAGTTTAGGCCACCCACAAAAGTCCAACTAAAAATCCCAGTTTTGAAGAAGAGGTTTATGTCAATGTTGTTAGGGTAAAGCTGTGAGCTTTATTTTTACCAAATAGAATTGTGAGGCTCTATTACTTTCTGAGGAGACAAACGCCGGCTTTCATGTGCATGCTGTGTTTTTGCTAGGTAGCCTCTGGGTTAAGTTTGATGCAATGGTTTTATTTTGTCTTTGGTAGTTTTCCTTCTAAAGGTTGGTGAATATGGAGATCACGTATGATTTTTGTCCTCTGAAAACAATATTCCAGTGAGCCAGAGGTCGCAGATGTATTCAGGTGGGTGAGGTGCACACGGACTAAGCCTGAAACCCGCCAGTTCCGTGGCTCTGGATGTAAAGTGGATATTATGCCAGTGAGAGGTTATGTTCAATGTCAGCATCAATTATGAATAAGAGCTTCTAGTGTGAACTCCCATTCAGAGGCAAGCTCATCGTGCTGGAGCCAATTACCTGAGGACGGAGCACAGTAGGCATGCATTTTTGTCAAGAGGTTTCTGCAGATTAGCTAATCTTTTCTCATCTGACCATAATAATAGAGGAAGATTGTCGGTAGTTCAATGAGGGGCTGGGGAGGGGAAGATGGGAAACAATTCATGCTCTCTGATGGGTATGAATTGTGCTCACCTGGGGTTGGCTTCTGATCCTGAGAGAGGAGTTAAGAGTCTTAGGGGAATTTTTCCTACTGCATATTACTTCCGAACTCTGAGAAGAGGTGGGAAGATGTGTTTTTGATTTTTGTTTTGTTTTGTTTTTTGCATGAGAGACAAGAAGGACTAAAAAGTTACAGACAAAATTAAGTGTTTAGCTCCTTAAGTCCCTTGCATTCTGTAGGTTCAATTAGTCAACAACCAGGATGGACATATGATTAAGCTAAAATATGGCTCTGAAACTTGCCTATAGTGTGTGTATGTGTGTGTGTATATGTGTGTATGTGTGTGTATATATGTGTGTATATGTGTGTATGCGTGGGCGTGCGTACACTAGCATGCACACATATATGTGTTTGTGTGTGGAGCATGGGATCAATGTGTTTAATTACAATGTTGAAGCTCATGACAGACAGATACTATTTCCATTCTGGCTCGGTCATCAAGCCTCTAGCTTGTTTGCATGTTTTTAAGTCATCTGTGGTTGGAGATGGGTGGGTCAGGATGCTCTGACTATTTTCAATACTGGGATGTCTTTCAAGTTCATGCTTCACATCTTGCAACAGATGGGCAGTGCTAACATCTGAAGACATGCTTTCCCGTCGATGAAAATCATGCCTTGCTTTGTATTGAAGCCACTGGAGACAGAAACAAAGGCGTAAGGAGTTTTCTCCTTGTCGGTGTTAAGCGTGCAAGTGGGGGTCATGGGCAGGTCTGGGTGTGGGGAGACTCACGTTTATCTTTTTCTGACATAGAACAGTTGGGCTTGTAGGTGCTTGTAATCCTAGCATTTGGGAGGCTGAGGCAGGAGGAATGCCACAATCTTCATGCCAGCTGGGCTATGAAGTGAGATCCTTTCTCAAACTAACAAACCCGAAAACAGCAAATAGCTGGGTAAATAGTTCACACAGTTGATCTGAAGGGGGCTAAGCTGGTTGGGTTTTTACTGTGATGGTGCTGTCTGTCAATTTCTCCACTGTCTGAAAGCATGGGTCATAGGAGACACTAGAAATGAGAAGGAAGGTGGGCATTAGCCCCTGGTTCTGGCCTGTGCTCCCAGTTTCAGCTAATGACTGCATTTTAGGAAAATCCTGGGTGTGATGAGGCTTTAGGTTTTGTTTTGTTTTGACTTGCAGGCAAGAACAGATTTATTTGACTCAAAAAGTTGGTGAACATCATATAGCAAAGCAAGAGTTTCAAACCCTAAAAGCCCATAGAGCTGCTGGCGTGGCCCTAAAAGCCCATACGCTGCTGGTGTGGTCGGCTAAGGAGCTTGAGTGAGCTTCTGGGTCAAGAGCAGCTGGATGGAGCTCCACGTCCCTCTCCGTTCTTTGGGTTTCTTCAGTGCTCTGGTTTCTTTTGCACACCACCATCTTGCTGACAGTCATATTGGATGCTTGAGACTGGCACAGATGCTGAAGTGTGGTGGGAGAGGGTGGGGCACGGGTCGTTATCTTCCATGGTCCAAGTGCACACCGTTGCTGCACCCATCCACAGATCAGCCTCTGCTTTTGTTTTCTTCTTAACTTTTATCTAATCTGACACTTGGTTTCAGACAGGAATGCTTGGTCTCTGAAGCTTAGGTGCTCAAAAACATTCCACAGATTATCTTTTACACACATAAAACCTGTGGGCCATGGAATGAAGACCCTGCATATGGTGCATCTACTGCTGCTCTTAACTTGTTAGCTTGTTAATGTGAGGGAAGAACCGTGCTTTTGTATCTTCCTTTGGGATTAATCCTCAATGGACTAAACATAGTGAGGATGTCTTTTTCCTTCATCATGTATATCCTTAAGAAAACCCAATGAATGAGGGCTTGGGTTTCCTTTCCTGAGTGTGTACACACACACCCCAATCCTATTCATGTTTATGAGACAAGATATAGAGACCAAATATCACCTTTATACTTTGTGATCACTAAAAAAATATTCTGAAATGAACTTAAAGATGTAGCAACAATGAGCATATATTAATTCCAAACAGCTGACCCAGACAGAGCAGACTCAACATGTGAAAATTCGTCCTTGGGAAGCTTCCCGGTCTATAAGAACACCTTCAGGGCTTCCTCAAGAATGCTAATGATAGATTATTTCTCTGCCAATTCAAGCCAGATTAAAATATATTAAGGGCAGGCTTTTTGGAAAGGTCTCTCTGGGGACTTCACTGGCCACAAGGACCAAGACCAGGAAGTCGTCATGGGGGGTTAAGAGAAAGACAGAAAGGGGGAGCACTGAGAGAGACCGAGAGGGGAAGAGAGAGAGAGAGAGAGAGAGAGAGAGAGAGAGAGAGAGAGAGAGAGAGAGAGAGAGAGAGAGAGAGAGAGACTAAGAAAAGGAAGGAGCATAGATTATATGCTCCTGGATTATAGAGGAAGAGCCTCTGGGGAAGGGCTGATGAAACACTTCTGAAAGCTTGAATCTGTCACTCTCCATTTTCAGCCCAAATCATATCCACACTCATTGTCCAAGGTTATTGGAAGGCTAGAAATGATATTAAGTGAGCATATGAAGCTATTCCAGTGATAATGTACTCCGAACTAGGTTTCCTAAATTTAAATAAAAATCTCTGTCTACTTATACACACCTTTACAAAAGTTTTTTTTGTCTACTTATACATACCTTTACAAACTTAGCTTTCAAATAAGAAACCAAACTCAAATAATTTCACTTCTATGATTTTGAAGAAATTAGTTTAAAAAAACACCAAAAATAACTCTCTCCAGTGTCTAGTTCGGTCATCACGGAGTGCCCGATGGCTGTAGAACAGCAGCTATCAACAGCACCAGTGTCGCTATGGCTCATGGAACGTGTATGGTTCCTCCATAGCTTCAGATGTTGCATGGATCCAGTGTCAAGTTTCTGATATGCCTTGAATTTTAAAAGAAAGCTTTTTAAAAAATGTTTTTAAAATTTATTTATTTATTTATTTTTATGTACATTGGTATTCTGACTCTGTGTATATCTGTGTGAGGGTGTCAGATCCTCTGGAACTGGAATTACAGATATCTGTGAGCTGCCATGTGCTTGCTGGGACTTGAACCCCGGGCCTTTCAGGAAGGGCAGCTAGTACTCTGTCCATCCTCTTGAAAGGAAGCTTTAAAGATTATAATGGCATGGACTCCATTTCCACCAAAGTCACAAAAACTGTGCCTGGAGAGATTTCTCAGGAGCCGCTCAATATTTGGCAGTTCCATAAATTCTAGAAGCTACTCAGGTTCTGAGATCAGGTGGGGTGCTGACCCTGGTCTGATGCTTGCCATTCCCATCAGTTTTCAGAATCCAGGACCTGAGAAATGGGTTTCCATAGGGACCGGTTGCCTACATGGTTCTGGTTTTAGCAGGAAGATTGCTCTTTAGAGGAACATCTGTCAGCGCACACACTCTCATTGGCCTGGGAAGGCTCACTGGAGTTGTGTTGCTCACCACGGCTAACAGGGGCTTCTAGGTCCTTCTGTGGAAAACCATCTGGCTACACTTTCCGTGAATGTGATGGAAGCTCATGTGGCTTAGTCTTAGGCATGTCTCCTGCACTCTCCCCATGATGGGCCTTTTGCTTCTGTTGTAAAGTCTCCTAGCCACAGTCCCTTACACTAACTTTTCTCAGTCTAGATGCAGAAGCACCCTTACCAGATTCTCAGTTGACACTGTCTTTGAAATGTTTTGAAGCTGTTGTATCCTTAGGGTGGTTCAGGAAGAATGGGCATTTTCTATTCTTTTTTTTTTATCTGAATTTGTTAACATTTAAAAACATTTTAAGTAAATAGAATTAAATCACATTCTTGTTTCCCTTTTGTACCCCAACTCCTTCTAGAGAACCCCTTCAATATCTACAATATATTTTTTATCATATCCCTTAAAATTTATAAAATATTATAACAATGAGTATTATAAAAGTTGTTTGATATAAAACAACAATCAATTTAATAGTCTTATGTAGATACTTGTCTACAGCAATACTGAAAATACATAAGTTTTTCTCAATATAAATTTTAAATAACTCCAAACATATTAACTATAAATTTCAAAATAATACATCACTACTAGTATTTTCTTAAATGAACATAAATATATAAAGTCTTTTTGTTTGTTTGTTTGTTTTGTATTTAGTAGAGTTTAAAATCTTGGCTCTCACTGTGGTACAAGCCCAAAATAAGAACAATTTTTAGACATTGGATTTCACTGTAATAAGGCTGTACTTCAATGACCCTCACATCACCAAAGGATTTTACCTCCATCATAGCTAAGCTGAAAGTTGACAGTTCTGCTGCACCAAGAAATGAATTGTAGGCATGATTTTTGGATACAGACTTCCTGCTATGGTCAAAGCTATTTGACTTTGTGTGAGTGACTTTATTCTCAGCCCACAGAGAACAGGTTACATTCATTTAAGAAATGCTGTGTGTATTAAGATGGTCTATCCATAAAATCATTCACCAACTGTTTCAATGAACAATGTTTCTGCATGGAGGGTGGCACAGACATTAGGTGCAGGTAAGAATCTGGTTCATTGTCTGTGATAATTTGGAAAAGCATTCATCTCAGAGAAAGAGTAACTTACAAAGTCCTCTTCTTCAAACTTGATACAAGAGCTACAAATGTCAAACAAAGCATTCAGTTTCAATCTTTGTTGTTCTCTTTCCTACAAGCCACCTCCCAAGTTAATTGTCTATGTCTCCCTTGGGTATATAAATACTTTTGAAATATGCAAGCTGTTCTGAAAACCATTGTATAGAGTAAAAATATGAAATAAACAATACTACTAATAGAGAGGCTGAGATAGGAGAAGCAAGATCTCAAGACCCTTATGTTGTACACAGGAAGACACTGTCACAAACAAGCTGAAAGTGTATATAGATTGTACAATATTGAACCTATTTCTCCAATTACCAAATTAGAGATACCATTGGCCTACAATCAACAAATTTCTAATTCCTTATATTTTTGGATTTCAATCAATTAGGATACATTGGTAATATTAATTTTCATATTAAGATATTAAGAAAAGGTAATTGTCACTTCCTGTTGTTTTTGTCGTAGGAGATGGAATTAGGTTTGTGTGGATTTGTTGAAAGATTACTTTCTTGCTTCTTCTAGGGTGCAGTTTCTTTCCTTATGTTGATGTTTTCCATTTATTATTCTTTGTAGGGCTGGATTTGTGGAAAGATATTGTGTAAATTTTGTTTTGTCATAGAATATCTTGTTTTCTCCATCTATGGTAATTGAGAGTTTTGCTGGGTATAGTAGCCTGGGCTGGCATTTGTGTTCTTGTATGGTCTATATGACATCTGCCCAGGATCTTCTAGCTTTCATAGTCTCTGGTGAGAAGTCTGGTGTAATTCTGATAGGCCTGCCTTTATATGTTACTTGCCTTTTTTCCCTTACTGCTTTTAAAATTCTTTCTTTGTTAGTGCATTTGGTCTTTTAATTATTATGTGACAGGAGGAATTTCTTTTCTGGTCCAGTCTATTTGGAGGTCTGTAGGCTTCTTATATGTTCATGGGCATCTCTTTCTTTAGGTTAGGGAAGTTTTCTTCTATAATTTTGTTGAAGATATTTACTGGCCCATTACATTGGGAGTCTTCACTCTCTTCTATACCTATTATCCTTAGGTTTGGTCTTCTCATTGTGTCCTGGATTTCCTGGATGTGTTGGGTTAGGAGCTTTTTGCTTTTTGCATTTTCTTGGACTTTTGTGTCAATGTTTTCTAAGGTGTCTTCTACCCCTGAGATTCTCTCTTCTATCTCTTGCATTCTGTTGGTGATGCTTGCATCTACGACTCCTAATTTCTTTCCTAGGTTTTCTATCTCTCTTTCTGATTTCTTTATTGTTTCTATTTCCATTTTTAGATTCTGGATGGTTTTGCTCATTTCCTTCACCTGTTTGGTTGTGTTTTCCTGTAGTTCTTTAAGGGATTTTTGTGTTTCCCCTTGAAGGGCTTCTAGCTGTTTACCTGTGTTCTCCTGTATTTCTTTGAGGGTGCTATTTATGTCTTTCTTGAGGTCCTGTATCATCATCATGAGAAGTGATTTTAGATCTGAGTCTTGCTTTTCCGGTGTGATGGTGTGTCCAGGACTTGCTATGTGGGAGAATTGGGTTCTGATGATGCCAAGTGACTTTGGTTTGTGTTGGTTATTTTCTTACACCTCCCCCCCTCCCCACCATCTGGTTATCTCTATACTGACTGGAGCCTGTCCTTCCTGTGATCCTGGTTGTATCAGAACTCCTCAGAGTCAAGCTGTCTCTGGGATCCTGTGATTCTGGGATCCTGTGACCCTGGGCTTGTTAGAGCACTTGGGAGTTCAGCAGCTTCTTCTGGGTGTTGTGGGACTGGCTTTGGAGCCTGGGCCCAAGGTCTGCTCAGGACACCAACAAAGACAGAACCCAAATCTCTGGGCTGGCGGAGTTCCTGTGTGTCTGGTCCTGTTGATCCCAGTTACTCCTGGTGTTGGGACAGATGTTGGGTCCTCCTCACCTTTGATCCTGAGCGCATCCGAGGGCCTGGGAGTGGAGCTTCCTCTGGGTGTTGTGGGACTGGCTGCAGAGCTTGTGCCCAAGGTCTGCTCAGGACACCAGCCCAGAGAGACCAGAAGGCCATTTTCTATTCTTGAAGACACCATACCTGGCCCAAAATTTGAAGCTACTACTTCAACATGTGCTCTCCAAAGCCTTTATTACACCAACATACTTGTATAGTTTAATGGCAATGCCTGTATACATAATTTAAAACAGTAAGATCAACAACAACAATAACAGACATTCCACATATTGTTTACATTCAGTGGGTAGATCAAGGTTAAACTACTACAGTCAACTTCCAACAGTTTCAGTGGCCTGCCTAACTTTATTTAAAGCATGGGAAGCCTTGGTTGGGAAACCAGCCCCTTGTATAAAAGCATCTGCACATATGTGATTGAGCCACCATACATGGTGGCCTCTCACCACAAACAGTTCTCTAGTGTCTCATCTCTTTAAATCCAAGATCTAGGAATGCTGTATAAGCTGCACTGGTTAGAGGTAAAAGCACAAGCCGTGCCCCCAGCGGCAAGCCTGCCACAAATGCCACAGAATTGCACCCTGGCTCAGGAGTCTCAATGTTGTGTTTGCCACCAAATCTCCTTTCATGTTTGTTTCTTGGTGTTACACATCAGGGTATCTTATTCTTAACTCCTTTGAGTTAACTTAACTTAACTTAACTTAACTTAACTTAACTTAACTTAACTTAACTTAACTTAACTTAACTTAACTTAACTCCAATGTGGAGTGCAGAGTCAGTACTCTGTCCCAAGAGCTTGATATAACAGCCAAATGTCTCCACTCTGCAGTTAGCCAATCGAAGGCCAAGCTGACAGGCAGAGCAGGTAGATCCACAAGTGGCTTTTCCTGAAACTCATCAGTCCATAACTCACTCTATCTCTGTGCCAGGAACTAGAGGCTATTAGCATGGATATCAACTCAGAGGGAGCAGAGGGTAAAGTTCTAGTCTACCTAAAGCTCACATAATTAGGTGCTCTTCCCTGTGGCCCCTTTGCTGGCCTGTTCCTGAAACCAGATCTTTCTATAGAATGAGAGAAAGACAAACAAAACTGACAAATAAATCCAAGGGGTGTAGATGTTCTGCAGCCAAGAAGCTCAGCAGCCGGATGGCTCAATTTATTCACCACCAGTTCAGTCCTGCTGTGGCCTCCCCAGGTACTTCCATGTGTTAGCAGTAACATCTCTTCAGGCTTTTCTGGAAACACTTGGCTAAGTCTCATTTTCTAAAAGTTACTGGAAAGCTATTGAACAGCACAGAGCAGGAAATCCCTGAGCAAATGGGGGAGTGCTCTGCAGTATGTTATGGGGTGTAAATGCATTCAATTAAATGAGGTAACTGGAAAAGGCCATACCAAGGTCTGGCTTAGAGTTTGCAGACCATAGTTTTCTCTCAAAAGCACTTTAGTAGGAAATTTACAGTCTAATTCCATCATGTCTGAAGGATCCTGGGGCCTTGAAGGGGTAAAGACACTGTAGGAGTAGAGTCCATGTCTCTTACCTTAGCAATGTCCAAGAGGGACCAGAACTGAGCTTGGTTCTCTCAGTCATCAGCCCTCAGGTTTCTGAGACGTGAGGCCCTGGCCAAGATAAAAACATGATTGTAGAAAATGTCCCACCATTGGCTTCAAATGTATGAGAAAAGGGATATACATATTTTAGAATCAAAGAGGAATTAATTATTTTATCTACGATGTTAGGAAATTAGTTGATATTAGCTAAATCAAAAATGAAATGAGAAAAATTAGTCTTTCTTTCCCTTTTTCTTTCTTTGTTTTTCGAGATAGGGTTTCTCTGTATAGCCTTGGTTGTCATGAAACTTTCTCTGTAGACCAGGCTGGCCTCTAAGTCAGAGAGATCTGCCTGCCTCTGCCTTCCGAGTGCTGGAACTGAAGGTGTTCCACCACTGCCTGTCTGAGAAAATAGTGAAGAAAGTTTCAGGCTTTTCTGTCCTTCCCCATAAACTAAGTGCACCAGGCTTATCTAGATGATTAATCAACAGCTTTTTTCCTGCCATTTAAATAATTATCTTATTATTTTATGCTTATGGGTGTTTCTCCTGTCTGTATGTCCACAGTCCACTTTTGTACAGTGCCCACAGGAGCCAGAAGAGGGCATCAGATTCTCCAGAGCTGAAGTGAGCTGTCAAGTGGGAGATGGGACTAGAACCTGGCTTCTCTGGAATATTCGCCAGTGCTCTTAACCAGTGAGCCTTGCTCCACTCAGTTCCTTGCTGCATTAAAAGAAGTTAATTCAATGATAGCTTCTCTTAAGTCTCAACAAATTGCCTTTTTCAAGGAAAAAAATTCCCAATATGGCGAAGAGCATGCATACATTCTGCTCTAGTATAGAACATGCTTCAATACAGGTCATCTCTGGAGACACTGCGAGCACAAGACAGAGTTTGCCTCTCTTTTTTATTTCACAGATTTGAGTTGAATTACAGGTACAGGCAGTGAACTGCAGCCAGCTGAGCTTGCTGTGAGAGAATTCATAACTCAAATATGCTAGCATCTCCGAAGCTGCCCATTACTTCAGCACGTGCATTAGAAGCCGTGCCCACCCACGCCTGGCGCGGGAACGTTCGGACCCCTTTAGAGCTGGCACCTTCCCGCCATACCGCAGCAGCTTGCCCAGCTGCCTCCAGGGTTTTCTCAAGCTGTCCTTCCACACTGATGGCAGCATGTACGTCTTTCATGACAGTTTCCTGTGTGTGAACCCGAGCAGCACTCTTTCCTTGGCTCCGGCTTTCCTTAAATGTGGCAGCGACAAAGTGTTCACATGTATTTTTATCCTTATTTTGGGAGGAAAGGTTCTTTATTTTGTTTAAAATCTGTGAATATGTATAAAAAGAAAAATGTATATAAATATTAGCAAATGTGATAAAGAAGACATCTGGAGGGATTTATCTGTTGAAGTGGGAAAATGCTAAAAAAAGAATTTGTTCTTGAGTGTATGTATGTGTGTGAATGTATACCTACCTAAATCTAGATTATTTGTGTGATTGAAAACATGTGACATCTGTTGTTTTCTCCTAATTTTGTTAACTACCCTCATTCTCCCTTCTCCTCACTTTAGACCCCTTCTTCTCTGTCATATAGTCCTCTCTCTCTCTCTCTTTCTCTCTCTCTTTCTCTCTCTTTCTCTCTCTATCATAAAGCTATTAAATAGACACATATAAAGCTAGATTATATATATATATATATATATATATATATTAGATAAGCATGTAATATTTGTATCCCTGAGTCTGGCTTACTTCATTTAACATCTATCCATTTTCCTGAAAATGACACAATTTTATTGGTTGTTATATACAGCTGACTAAAGCTCTCTTGTACCCCAGTGAAAACTCCATCCATCTGCTGATGGGCATCTGGGGTGATTTCATAGGTTTGATGTTATATCTTGATTCTGTGACAAAACATGAATATGGAAATATCCGGTGGAATTCCAGTGACCTTCAGGTATGTGCCCAGAAGTGATGCAGCTGGATCCTGTGGCTGGTGCTTCTGTCTCTAATTTGTTGGAGAACCTTCACCCTGACCTCCACAGTGCTCAGTTTACCTTCCCACCAGCGGCGATAGAGTTTTGTTCTCCACCTTGTGTCCTCATTGGGTGTCTGGTGATTGTTGTCTGCAGTGCAGCTGTTCTCTCTAGCTTGAGACGGAATCTCAAAGTAGTCTTAAATTGCTTTTCTCTGATGGCTAAGGATGCTGGGCATTTTTCATATATTTATATCTCCTTTAGAGATATGTTTATGGAGATCACTTGTTTGTTGATTTTTGTGTGACTGTTTAAATTCTTGGGTTAATTTTTTTCTCCTGATACTAATCTCATTTGAAGTGCAGTTGACACTGGTGTTTCTTCTGTCTTTAGAGTTTTCTTCACCATCTAACTGTTTTTCTTTTGCTGTGGTGAAACATTGTTGTTTCATTCAGTCCCATGGACCAGTTTTTATATCGCTTCCCAAGTCACTGGAGTCCTTGATAGAACCCCTCACCCATGTTCCCCTTTACCAGAAGCAAAGTTTCAGGTCTTCTGTTGAGGTCTGATTTGACATTTTGTACAAGGCGAGGAATATGGATTGGTTTTCATTATTATATGTGGCTATCCAGTTTCTCCAACAGTGTTTGTTGAGGAAGTTATCTTTGCCCAGCGTAAACGGAGATGCTGTACCTGGGTGGCCTTTTTCCTGGGCTCTCTATTAGATTTTGTGGTCTGCATGTTTGTTTTTGTGACAGTACCAAGCTGGTTTTTTGTCACTATTGCTCCGTGGTATAATTGGAGATTAAATGTTGTGAGACCTTCAGCATTACTCTTCCTGCTTAATATTTCTTCGGTGATTCAGGGTCTTTTGTGTTTCCATACAAATTTTTTTCTAATTCTGTAAAAAACATTATTGGAGTTTTGATGAGTTTTGTGTAGAAGCTATGTTAACTTTCAGCAATATGGGAATCAATTATCACAGTATTGATTATGCAGATCCACAAGTATGGAGGGTCTATCAATCTCCTAGTATCTTCAATTTCTTTAAGTCTCTTAATGTTTTTATTGTAGAGATAATTCACCTCCTTGATTCAGTTCACTGCTGGGTCTTTTCCTGGATATATTTTTGTTGTTGTTGTTATATTATTATTATTATTATTTTAATTTATTCATTTTATGTATATGAGTACACTGCCACTGACACACCAGAAAAGGGCATCAGATCCCATTACAGATGGTTGTGAGCCACCATGTGGTTGCTGGGAATTGAACTCAAGACCTCTGGAAGAGCAATCAGGGCTCTTAATGGCCAAACCAGCTCTACAGCTCCTTCATGGAGATATTATGAATGGTATTTTTACTCATATATTTTTTCATCAAACTTACTAACATATACATATATGTATGTGTACATATATGAAATCATATTTTTTTGTATATTCACTTTTGTATCCTACTATTTTTCTAAAAGTGTTTATCAAATCTAAGTTTCTTGGTGTGGTCTATATGATCATTTAGCTCCAGGGTAATGCAATCTGTAGATAATATACATTCTTTATATGATCTTTTATAATTTCCTTTCTTTCTTTTGTCTGTTGTTTTAGATAAGACTATCTAAGCATTATATTCAAAAAAGGAGGCCGTGGGCATGATTGTCTGATTCTTGATTTAGAGAATATGCTTTTCATTTTTCACAATTTGGTATACATGCTGCCTATAGGCTTGCATATCTAGCATTTATTATGTTGAGATACATTCATTCTAGTCTAGTTTTTTCAGGCCCTTTAAATATCTGTCTATAAATCTATCATCTAATCTATGTATCCTACCTACAAATTTATGTATCTATCACCTATAGAATACATGATGTCTTGACATCTGTGTATGTATCTATCTATAAATCTATATATCTATTACCTATAGAATACATGATGTCTTGACATCTGTGTATGTATCTATCTATAAATCTATATATCCATCACCTATAGAATACATGATGTCTTGACATCTGTGTTTGTATTATGGATAAAATTAGTAAAATTTTAAGGGCTACATTATAATTATCTTCAGCTTGTCAACTTGACACAAACCTCGAATCACCTTGGAAAAGGGAACTTCAACTGAAAACTTGTCTTGATTATGTTGGCCTGTGGCCATGCCTGTGAGGCATCTTCTTAATCGTGGTAGGAGGCCTCAGCTTACTGTGGGTGATGCCATTGCTACAGAAATGGGCCTGGGTTGTATTAGAGAGCTAGCTTAGCAAGCCAGAGTGAGCAGGGCAGCAAGCAGTGTTCCTCCAGGGATTACTGCTGCAAGCTCCTACCCCGAGTCCCAACTTTGGCCTTGTTTGACGAAATAAGCCAAATAAACCCTTTTCTTCTTAAGTTGCTTTTGGTCATGGTGTTTAATCATGACAACAGAAAGCAAACTGGGCATGACCCCAGCCATTTTCTCAGAGGCTCTATAGGTTGAATTGCCCAACATAGAGATTTTAAGTAACCTAGATATTACATTTTAGCAAAATTGACTGTATACTCTAAATCAGTTTATTTATTTATATTTTCTTGCAACAAAAAGGCACGTTTCTGTTTTCACTTTATTTCCCTGTAACCATCTCTTTTGAATAATATTGTGGTTTTGTTGTTACTTCCTGACAATATGTTTATCAACAGCTTTCTCAGGGCTGCATGCCTCTCTGAACTTTCATATGCTATGAATTATGGTAAGAAGCTTTGCACATTAGAAAACAGGCAGAAATTCGAAGTAGATTTTCCTGAGGTTGACAGAAGTCATACATCTTTGATTTTTTAAAACTTTGAGTCCAAACTTCCTTATGTAATATAGTTAACACATATATGATATACATGTATTATTAACACCATTTCCTCTAAGGATTGTGGTTTTGTGTCTCTGTTCTAGTTCAGGAAGATACTGTCCCATGCGAGGTCATCTGCCTTTCGTGTCATGTTTTTTCGTGTGTATGCATGTGAACATGTTCATGTATGTGTGCACATCTGTGTGCACATCTTTGTCTGTGTGGAGGCCAGATGTTTCCAGATGTTGCTGTTCGGTGTCTTTCCCGGTCATTCTTCACTTTATGTTCTGAGTTTAGTTCTCTGACCTGGAGTTCACCAGCAGGTTCCAGGGAGCTCTGTGTGCCTGCCGCTCTGCCTCTCCAGCACTCAGGTCTGTACTATCAGACCTGGAGGCTGAGATAGAAATAGAATATAGATTCTGGGGATTGGACTCAGGTCACATCATCCTTGTGAAACAAGCATTTTTACTGGGCTGTTTCCCCAGCCCTGACTGTGATCGTGATGGACTGGCCTTTAGAAATAAATCCCTATGTTGGGCCCTTTCCTATGCCCAACCACACTGCATACATTATTATGGAAGACACTTACTATGCCAGGGAAATGTACTTGCTCATGAAAGCTGAGAGGATCTGTCAACTGTGCTAAGAGGCTGACTACTGTGACGTGTCTCACGTAGTCCCCATTTGATCCCCTATGGATGTTTTTATTTTCAATTTTAACAGATGAAGAATATCATCCTTACACAGGTCATTATCCATCCTAGTTTTAAGTGATGTTAGATTTGAGTTGCAGCCTGGGTCCTCTGAGAAGTAAAGCCAACATGAGATTAGAATTGTAATTGTTGCTGGGCAGTGGTGGAGCACGCCTTTAATCCCAGCACTTGGGAGGCAGAGGTAGGCAGATTTCTGAGTTCAAAGCCAGCCTTGTCTATGGAGTGAGTTCCAGGACAGCCAGGGCTACACAGAGAAACCCTGTCTCCAAAACCAAAACCAAAAAAAAAAAAAAAAAAAGAATTGTAATTGTTTTATTGATGGAAATGCCTATGAAAGGAACAGAAACATCTTTAGACTATGATGTGGAATACAAAAAGATAGAAAGAAAGAAGTGGGGGTGTTGTCTTAGTTAGGGTCTTACTGCTGTGAACAGACACCATGACCAATGCAAGTCTTACAAAGGACAACATTTAATGGGGCTGGCTTACAGTTTCAGAGCTTCAGTCCATTACCATTAAGGCAGGAACATAGCAGTATCCAGGCAGGCATGGTGCAGGCACAACTGAGAGTTCTACATCTTCATCTGAAGGCTTCTAGTGGAAGACTGACTTCCAGGTGGCTAGAATGAGGGTCTTAAAGCCCATGCACACATTGACATACCTATTTCAACAAGGCCACACTTCCAAATAGTGCCACTCCCCTAGCCAATTATATTCAAACCATGACAAGTATGTAGAAAGAATTTGAGACTTCTGAGAAGGTATTAGCTACATCAGTGGCTTCAGAATTTCCAAATGAACTACCAGAGAGTCATAGTTGCATTAGATGGCTATATATTACTGTAATGAAAGACCCAAAGCAGCTAGCTTATAAAGTGAAAAGGTTTAACTAGCTTAGAGTTTCTCAACCTGTGGGTTATATCCATCAGAAAAGACATATTTCTGGTGGTCTTAGGAACTAAGACACTGCTTAGTAGCAAAATTACAGTTATGGAGTAGGAACAAAAAATGAATTTATGGCTGGGGGTTCCTAAGACCATTGGGATCCTTGTTTTTTTGTTTTTTTTGTTTTTGATTGTCGTGACCCACAGGTTGACAACTGCTGATCTAGCTCATGATTTAGGAGGCTTAGGATATAAACTGAACAAAGAATCTTTGTTGTGAAAAAGACAAATGTTAATTACCAAGTGACATATAAAATCCTATTCTCTCACTCTGGTTAATTAGCCAGTGACACTCAGCCTTGCAAAGTTGTAGAATAAACTGACTCCAGTTCTCATTATTATGAAGTGGGGATCTTTGTTCCTCCCAGGGCTGTAGGAGGGGAGGAAGAGGGAGTTAGAAAGTATGAGGTGTGGAGGACAGGAGTGGAGCAATGGGGTCAATAATACATACAATAGTATGTTTGAAAATGTCACAAAGAAATCCAGTGCTTTGTGTCCTAACATAAAACTAATAAAAAGGCAAATACAATAGTGTCTTGAACAAGCTAAATATTCAGATATTCATGGGATGAATAAATTAGTTCTGGCATAGCTCTGTGAATTCATCAGAACGTGTCTTAAAGCATAGCACTGGGAGCGGAAATGTATTCCACAGTTATTGTAAGTCATCAAAGAATAAAACAGATGAACCATTCTACGAGTAAAATACTAAGGAATGAAATTCAAAGCAAACCTAACAGTGATAGTGTGGCATGTGTGAGAACAGTGAGCCAGTGCTGGTATTCTGTAAGCCTCGCTGACCCAGGAAGACCTGGGTTTTCATTTGTGCTGTGAGCAGATGAGAATCAGCACAGACTGGGAGAAGGACATTCTGCTTTGTAAGTTCAAACTGAAGTTCTTGCATGTAAAAATTTATTAAACTCAAAGAATATCTCTAAATTTTCTCATTGTCTTATATTTGTACTCTTTAAGACAAAAGAACTGATCAAGGGTGGGGTATCATCAAGGCCATGATGTTACACATGGTGTCCCCAGCACCTGGAGGCAGAAGCAGTGGACCATAAGCTCAAGGCCAGTCTGGCTTCATAGTCAGTCTTGTCTCAGTCAGTAAAATATCATCCGTCCACATAAATGTATAAAGTTGGGTTGAACTAATCAAAGAAATAATGTACCACAGCATTATGATTTAGAAGGTTTATGTTTTGGGGAAGGACTATATACAGTTCCTGGGGGACAACAGACAATTAATAGTTGATGCGGGAGTAATTTTTTATGGTGGTGTGGCCACTGAGTTGCCTTTGCGCTAGTTCATAACCTATAATCCATGTCCAGACAAACTCCAGTAAACTCACTGCCTCGCACACAAAGGGAAGACATGCATTAGAAGTTAGGAATATATTTTCGAGGGAGAAGGAGGGGCTGAGAGGGAGGAGTAAGGGTGAAGTTGAACCAATATAAGCATCTAAGACTGTCTAACAAGACAAAAGCATCCAGATTCCATAACACAGCATTTAATAAAAGAACAATTTCTGCCTTTCTATCCTTTAAAGCCATTGCTTATTCTATTTCACAATTATTGCAGATAATAATTTCATTGTACAGCATAGAAATCTGTCTAACCGTTTTCTGTTCTCTGTGCTGAGTAATCCTGGCATGCCAGTGCTTGGAGGCTAGGAGCTGGAAAGTCTCTTCAGTGTAGGTTTGCTTGTTCCTCATTATGCTGGTACCCTCCCCTCCCTCCCCCGTCACCTTTGCTCACTGCTATGCTCGGCCTCCCCAGGCAGAAACTGTCTACTAGGAAATATAGAAACGAATGTATATTTACACTCCTGTATTTCTCATGTTGTCAAAGAGGCTTAAAGTAATCCCACCACTGACCTGGTCAAGGATTAGCTGGGGAAGCCTGAAGATCAGTGAGATTGATTTGCTCACTGCCACAGGAAGGCTGATGAGCGCTCTACAGAGAGAAGTAATCTGATTTGGGCTGTCAAGAGAAGACTGGTCAGATTGAATGGTCGCTGTATACCATGGTTTCTTTTCAGCAGGAATTGTTCAGCTCCTGGTGCAGGAATGTCCCTTTGCTGGCGTGCAAGGCTGGCACCTTCCTTTTGAGGACCAACAGTTGAAGGTGAGAGGGGGAAAGGGGTTCTCTAGATTTAGAAGATTTAGATTTAGAAGGCTTGAATGGAAAGTGTAGACAGGAGGCGTTGCTTTGCACCTGTGCCCCTGCTGCCACACACAACGATGTCCATCACCCTGGAAACATGGGAAGGCAGAAAGCGTGCATCACAGAAATGCTGGAGCTGTGCTCTGATTCACACCTCATACCTCATGAATCTATCATACCAGGCACTATCCAGACCTACCCTGAGAACTCCTGTATTGGTGTCAGAGATTTAGTAGCGTTAGAACTATACCAAAATAGGACAGCTCATTTTCATTTGTGCTTTCATCAACAAGAACTAATTCCTGATGCTACCTTGGCTTTCATCACAAGAATAAACTAAAAGAGACTAAAGAAAAACAAAGGCTTCTGTGTACTTGAATATGCACTGCACATTCTCACTGAATGAACTCATACTGCTAAAACTATCATGGTGTGTATGTGTGTGTGTGTGTGTGTGTGTGTGTGTGTGTGTAATGTGCACTGTGGTATGTGTGAGGTATGTAGACTGTGGTGTGGTGTATGTGTGTGCAAGTGTGTGTATATGTATGTGCATTGTGGTATGGGTATGTGTGTTCCTGAGCAGAAGTCACAGAAGATGCTGGATATCCTGTTCTACCTCTTTCTCTTTCGGGGAACCTATAACTAGATTGTCAGCCCACAAGCCCCAAGATCCTATTGTCTTCACCCCCACAGTGCTGGAGTTATAGCACAAGTGCTCTTACTGACTGAACCATGTCCCCAGCCCTAGTTCAGAATCAGTTTATGTTCTAGTGTTTGTTTCTGTCTTTCTGTTGCTGTAATGAAATACCCTGAAAAATGCTCCTTTAAAGCAGGAAGAGTCTGTTTGCTCCCTTCCCTCACCGTGGCAATACTAAGAAGGCCACAAGTCATATCCATGGCCAAGAGCAGAGACAGAGAATGCTTGCCTACCACCGCGCTGCTCCCAAGAGCAGAGACAGAGAATGCTTGCCTACTGGCGTTCTGCTCCCAAGAGCAGAGACAGAATGCTTGCCTACCAGCGCGCTGCTCCCTTCCCATTTTACAGTCCAGGCCCTAAACCCAGGCAATGATGCTGCCCACATTTATGCTGGGTCCTCCTACATCAGTTACTGTAATGAAGGCATGCCTTCATACAGACATGCCCACTAGCAACTTAAATCTGGGCAATTATTCATTGTGACCCTATTCCTGGATAATTCAAGATGGTGTCAAGTTGACAAGAATAAACATCACAACTTTTTTTTTTTTCTTGAGCTTTATTCTCTCTTTCAAACAGAAAAAGCTGAAAAGAGTAACATGAATACTGTGTACATTATACTTGATTCTAAAATGTTATATTTTGCCATGTTTCCTTCAGAGTCCCTTTTAGAAAATGATGCTAAGAGATGCTGTGGAATCCCTCTCAGTGCTTGCTTATCCTGTTTGCCATTTTCTTTCCTGCCTTTCCTTAGGGTCCAGGCAGCCTGCAGTGATAGTGGTTATGGTAATGGTATGTGGAGATCCATCTGTGTCCAGGTCCATTCTCAGTCCATGAGGTTTAGCCCTGTTCTTTTTTTTTTTTTAACACTGCATTTTTTTTTATTAGATATTTTCTTTATCTACATGTCATATGATTTTTCTTTTCCCAGTTTTCCCTCCCAGGAACAAACAAACAAACAAACAAACAAAACCAACAAGAACAAACCCCTGTTGGCTCCCCCTCCCCATGCTTGCCACCCCACCCTCTCCCACTTATTGGCCCTGGCATTCCCCTATACTGGGGCACAGAACCTTCACAGGACCAAGGACCTCTCCTCCCATTGATGATTGATTTTGCAATCCTCTACTATACACATGCTGCCAGAACATTCAGTCCCACCATGTATACTCCTTGGTTGGTGATATGTACTCTCTGATAAGTGGTTATTATCCCAGAAGTTCGGAATACAGGAAGAACAACCCACAAACCACAAGAAACTCAAGAAAAAGGAAGACCAAAATGTGGACATTTCATTCCTTCTTAAAAGGGGGAACAAAATATCCACGGAAGGAGTTGCAGAGACTAACTATGGAGTAGAGACTGAAGGAAGGCCAAGCCAGCCTGATATAGCTGTCTCCTGAGAGGCTCTGACAGTACCTGACTAATACAGATGTAGAGGCTCACAGCCATTCATTGAACTGAGTACAGGGTCCCCAATGAAGGAGTTAGAGAAAGGATCAATGGAGCTGAAGGGTTTGCAGCCCCCTAGGATGAACAACAATATGAACTAACTAGTACCCTCAGAGCTCCCAGGGACTCAACCACCAACCAAGGAGCCCTGTTCTTTTCTTTGTAGGTCCTCAGAAACGATATCCCAGCCCTTATGCACTTCAGAAGCTTCAGATTCTCATAGTTATTTATGTCTGAGTCAATCGGCCACGTACTTCAGCAGAGCCACTGTACTGGCTAGCATTTTATTTTTGGAGAAGCCAACAGATTTCATACAAGTAGAATCCAGGTAGCACCCACGAGTTACCCGCTTACACAGTGCAGCTCAGGTTCTAGTGGATAATATGGCTAAATATGAGTGGGTGGAGATGTATTTCAGAAAGGCTTAGCCAGTGGAGTTGAGAGTCCCCCTTATGCCAGGACTGGGAAGTACTTTATACAGTGACTCAGAGGACAGTCCCATGAGGCTGTCAATCAGGCATGTGTAAGGCCATCAGCCGGGTCTCCTCCGTTTCCCTCCCCTTTTCATTTAGTTTCTCTTCCTGGGCTTACATCCCCACCAAAGGCAGTTGGTCTTTTCCCTGGACTTGGAGGCCATCTTAAACCAGAGCTATCTATCAAGTTGCAGCACTGGTCTCCTGGCCATATCTGTCCACACTTTAGCTGATGTTGCCTCACATTTGAAGCAGCAGTGGTCTCTCTTACTTCCTCTAATTGACTAGAAGCCATGGATTCTGCCTTTGTAATTGTGTTGCTGTCTAACATGTCAGTGTTATCGTTATATCCACCATGGAGGCTTTGGAATTAGTCGTTAGTATTTCATATTCTATTATTTATTATTTAAAACAATAGAGACAGAGCTTATTGGGGAGTCTGACAAAGCATAATGAAGTCCTGTATCCTTCCTAAAATGTCATTACCAAATTCCCAATTCTTGGACAACTTTCCTTTATGCTTTGTCCAGTTAGCATCACTATAGGGATTCAGTTTGAATTTCTCACCCCAAAACTTTTCTCAATGTCTGTCAACTTAAAGGTAAGAATTCTGTCTTACATCTGTGTGCAAACACTATATTGCCTGGTCTAGCTGGTAATTAGTGAGTGAAGAATATATCTTATGGTCAGTATGTGCAAAGAGAAACAGGAATAAGCATTTTGTGTATTATGTGCAGTTCCCTTGATCTCATCCTGACTATCACACAGTGTCAGTGTGTGTTATGCATGAGTCCTTGTCAGAAGCCATCTAGAAGAGGCTGAAGGCTAGCAGGTGATTGTCCTGAGATTGTTTCACTGTGGACTGTGGATTATGATGAATGAGCCCTTGTAGGCAAGCCCAAAGGGACAATGTCTCAGTATTTGATCCTGCTATTGATATGTCTTTCCTGTCATTATCAAACTAATATAACAATCCTTAGGCATTAGCACTCTATTGGGCAGATTTTCTGCATATCAATGAAGATGTACTGTCATGTAGTGATGCTATACAGACAAATAGATGATTTCTTAATTCCTAATGATAATTCTGTAAGAATTCCTAAATTTATACTAGTGATTATTTAGCCCTTTAAAATAAGGGCCACAATTAGAACTCTCTGTAGAAACTGCAGTGAGAACTCTGCCAGACTTCGTGTGCCACAAATCAATTGCACTGAGATAAAAAGCAGGCATACAGATCTAAAGTTTAGGATTACATTCTTTTAGGCCATAAAACCATTAACTCGAGGTCATAAAAGGAATGAACTATTTATTGTAGGTGCAAGGACAGAAGATAAAATATTGACTGTGTTTACCTACACAAAACTTCAATGTTAACTTAGACATAAGAATTATAGTTTTAGACTCCCCATAAAACTGTGGAGCTAGTGACATAACAAGTGACTACTTAATAGAAACACATACATGTAAGCATTTCTGTTGTAACATTTTGTTTAGATTTATGATTAGAATTTATGCTTGAACTTGTCACGAACTTTTGGAATACTATGTGATTGATTCTCCTGAAAAGGTACAAAACAACAACAACAACAACAACAACAACAACAACAAACTAGGAACTTTGACATTAGGATCCAGAAGGAGGATATGTTAGAAGCATTTCAGAGATGAGGAGAGACAAAGAAGAGAAAGAATTAAGTAGATGCAGGAGGAACATAGAAGCCATATAGAAGCAGCAGAACAAAGCAGAATGTAACAGACCGAGGAGAAAAGAGTTGAGACTAAGAAGAGAAGGAGCTGCAGAGGGGGCCAAAAACAGCAGGCAGGCTTTTTTTTTTCTTTACAGTGAGACAGGTTATTTTAAAATTCATCCAGCAATAAAAGGGTAGAAGCCTTTTCTTTCTCTGTGCAATAATGGTTGAAGCTTATTTTTCACTCAGAATGAGCAAGTTCTTTCTGCACTGACACTTGGTCTTTTGCTTCATATTGCATATGTAAGTATAGATGTGTATGTGTGTAAGTATGTCAGAATATATGCGTGTATGTGTAAGTATGTAAGTATGAGACTAGTAGTTGGGCCTGGCAAGAATGTATGAAAGAATGTATGAACGTATGTATGTTCCCATGCACATTGCCTGTAAGAACGCTTTGTTTTGCCAGTGTGACTCTCTTCTCCTATTGCTCCAAACCTCCCTCCTGCCTGGCAAAGGAGAAGCTAGGCTCCTGCGAGAAAGAGAAAGGAACCCTAGCAGTGACTCCTTTACTTCATCCCCAGGGTTAAGCATCAGGTGGTAATTCACCCAGAGGCCTGCAGCTCCTGGCTTCAGAGTAACTCCGAAGCAAGACAGGCGGTAAACATTACTATAGGAAGCAATCACCCAAGACCAAGTCTTACCCCTGCCAAAGCTCCACCCAATCGGCTGCCTCAGAGAGCCCAACTAAGCTCCTGGCAATTCCAGCTGTTTGAGCAAATGCACTTGACCAATATGATAGGCAGACTGGAAGTGCAGCATTCTACAAATAACATCCTTCTAGTAACTCAAAATATAGTTCCTAAAGGGAACTCCGTAACAGCACGAGAACAGGCCTCATCAACAATAAAAGCTATCAGCCTCACTTTTCCCTTTTAAGGATGAAATGGCATCCCTCATTAAAGTAAAGAGGTCGGGGTGATGCCGTCCTCACTGTGGCTGAGAGGCCTGAAATCCAAAATGGTTCAGAAGTTTCCAATTTTAATATGAAAGTATAATTGTATTTTATGAGGCATGGAATAGGAAAAGGTGAAAGATGTCCAAGTATTTGAGCTTAGAATATTGACTGACTTCAATAGTAACTAGTATTCATCCACTCTAGAGGAAATCATTCTGTGTACATTGAATGCCTGCTACTTACAGTTCTCAGTGTAAGTTTTAAGAACAAATGGCAGACATCTCTTTAAAGAAGTTATGCTACCAAACTTTTGAGATGACTCAATTGCAGGAGTTGAAGAATGATGATTTTTTTGTTGGATTAAATAATGTATACCCAAACTTATATTAATGGATAGGTGACATTGATACAAAGATGAAATTCAATAAAATAAGTTCATATTTAGAACTGCAGTGCCTGTTGTTGGAATTCCAACACATATACAATGAGTGAGGGTTGTAGAATGCACTTATAAAATAAATACATACACAGATGATAATTCCTTGTGACCCTTTCACACACAGCAGGGGAGAGGCAAGTGCTACATTTCTAGTGCAGTCAGGCAACTACTTGAGCTAGCTACATCATAAGGGAACTATTAAAGGTCCTACTTATATTTAGAAGAGAACTTGATTGATGTTTTTTGCTTCACTTTCCAATGTTGATGCCATTTTAACAGAAACATTAGGGAATAGTATTTGTTTCATTTTAATATGCCACTCTCTAATAATTAAAATTATCTCATGAAAGTGAGAGCTGTTTATACAAAGACAAGAGGAAGAAGAAGTTGTAGGAAGTCCCTCCTTTCTTACTTTTTTCATACTAGTACATATAATTGTATAAAAGAATGTGTTTGCTGTGCTGTTTTTGTACAAATATCTAATGTATACTTCCATCATATTCAGATTCTCCTTTATCCCCAGTTGTCCCCTCTTAATCATCACCTTCCTCTTCTGAAACATTTTTTCCTTATAGTTTCAGGTTTTATTGATTTCACCTGAGAGAAGAGATGCTCTTGCTGTTGGCATGGAGCACAGTTTATTATCACTTATATAAAGCTTGTAGGTATGAGCGTTCTCACAGTGAGCTGCTTTATACCAATCACAGAGGAAGGAATAAAGACCAAAGGCTTGGCTTGTCAACACATAAGGAGTGGAAGAGGACCGAGAGTGAGTCTATGCTCCCTGGTCTAGGCATTTTACCTCAGGTGTGCTGCAGATGGCTTGCTCACAGAGAAGGGACAGAAGAACATCTGTCTACAGAGTTAGCTGGAAAAAAGATTACAGGTGTTTAACTTTGTAGCAGTGTGAGCCTTTGATCTGAATTGTTTAAGGTTGTAGCAGTGTGAGCCTCTGATCCCAATTGTTTAACATTGTAGCAGTGTGAACCTCTGATCCCGACGCTCTGCAGACCGTGGAGGCCAGAGCATTAGGAATCCAAGGTCATTCTTGATTACAAAGGGAGCTTGAGGCCAGTTTGGGTTTCATGAGTTCCCATCAAAAGAAAAATAGAAAGAATGAAAGGAATAAAGAAAGGAAGGAAGGGAGAAAAGAAGGAAGGAAAATGGCTGGTGAGATATGTTAGTATGTACAGGCACCTGGTGCCTAATCTGACACCTTGGGTTTGATCTCTGGGCCCACATGGTAGAAGAAAAGAACTGACTTTCAAATGTTGTCTTCTGATATCTATGCACATGTACACACACACACACATACATGTAGACAATAAATATAAAAATGTAAAAAAAATACAATGAATAAAAGGAGGAGGGTGGATGGGTAAGGGGCAACGTTAGACAGGGAAAATCTCAGGCAACCCCTGTTCCCATCTAAAACTCAGAAGATTTTGGTGGGATGTATAGAATTCCAAAAGCAAAATTTCTTCTGTTCTTGGCACCATTATAGCCTGCTTTCTGCAACTCCATTCTATATACACTTATTTTCTTCAAGATGGAGAGCCTGTGGGATTGCGGGGATAGCGCAGCTGGTAAGTACTCAGTATACAAGCATGGAAACCTAAGTTTGGATCTCTAGTACCCATGGAAAAGTCTAGAGTGGTGATGCATATTTGAATCCCATAGCTGGAAGAGAAGCATCAGGCAGATTCCTGGGGCTTGCTAGCCAGAGAGCGCAGCTGTATCAGTGACTTCCAGGTTCATTAAAAGTTTTTAACTCAAAAAAGTGAGGTAGAGAGCAACTGAGGAAGATACTAGATATTGACTCCTGGCCAATGTGCGCACATGTACACAGAAGCTCACAATGGCAACAGATACACACGTGAGGGCACACACACAAAGAGGGAGGAATGGGCTGAGCAACATCAGTATGAAGCCATCTTGAACATGGAGGGATCAGAGGTACCATGGAGATCCACAACAGGTGCTTGTATGGAAATAAAAGATCAAGCTGTTGGGACATCCCAGAAGTGGCTATTGATAATCCAATGCCAGACCCCAGGTGCACAGTGTGGAAGTCATCTCATTGGGAAGTATACTGTGAATTCCCAGCAAGCCATGTACAGAAGAGTCCAAGTGCTCAGCCCAAAATTACAAATAGACAAATGACGTTATATAGACCAAGCAGATTGCATTTAGGAATATATAACAACAATTAAAGAAAAAGAAGCCAGAGGCTATAAATTTGAGAAAGAGCAAGGAAGGATATATGGAAGGGGTTTGAGGGAGGAAAGAATGGAGGACACTATGTAATTATATTTTAATTTCAAAAATTAAAAAATAATGTTTTTAAAAGATTACAATTGTTGCATACAGAGTAAACAATCATATTTAAAGATTATTCTGTCCTAGGCTATTAAAAATGAGTAGAATTCCTTAATAACTATCAGTTAGGAGCACATAATGTTACTTTTTAACTCTTTGTAGTTCAGTTGAATTTGTAATGCTAAATAAAGTGGGACCCAGAGACATACCACATATTTACACACTGCTTCTGAGAGAGTAAACTGAATGTACACTTTAGAAAGAAATTTGCTCATTTTTATAAAACTAAAGGAACCCTACCCTTTTCAAGTGAAATGATTATATATGAATATCTAGTTCTCAGTGAAATTTTGAATACATCCTCCTGGAGACAGGTGGAAGAATATTGACAGCAATGTCTTTGCACACATGTGTGCATGTACACACACACACACACACACACACACACACACACACACACAAAACCTATGAAAGTAGAAGGGAGAATTGTGAAGAAGTTTGGTGGGAGTGGGAAGATCAAGAGAGACTGTAATGGGAGATACTTTGATCAAATAGCAATATATATGTGAATATATATGTACGCATATATACATATATACACACAGATTTCATGAATGCCATGACTATGTATACACACATATACATATACATATACATGTACATGTACATATACATATATAATTCTTGAAAATATAGAACAAACAAAACAAAAATCATGGTGGGCTGGTTAGGTGGCTCATTTTAGAAAGCAGTTTTGTGGCACAGGCCTGATGACCTAGTTTTGATCTTCAGAACACAGATTAAAAAAAATCAGATGCAGTGGCACATAATCTATAATTTCAGTCCTTCTACAGAATGGCAGGAGAAAGACAGAATTACCCAGAAGCCCACAAACCAGGAAGTCTGCACTGTAACAGAAACAAGAGAGGGTTACTGTCTTGAAACTTGGGGTCCTAGAGAACCATCTTTATCTCTAGTCCTGCTGGCATTACAATCCAGCTGTGTAAGACCACCCTGCAAGCTAATAAAGCTTTTAGCAGACATGTCTCTGGTACAAGGAGAGTAGAAAAGGGCTAGAGAGGGAGGGTTTGAGTAAGTAATGGCTGACACTCTTCAGATCTGCCATGAAATATCAAGTTGTATATACTCATGAAAGTGAGTTCCTTTGGTTTTAACCCATTTGGAATTCACTCATTATTAACTTCTAAAAACTGAAGAAAAAGAAAAAAAAAAACAAAATAGAGACCAGGCAAAGGAAAATGTCCATCAACCATCTTATAGTCTCATTGAAACTTACCTAGCCGATGGCACCTTGCCATGACACCTTATCTGCTCTCCCTTCCTGTCTCTTTCCCTCCCTCCTTCCCTCCTTCTCTTTCTCTTTTTACCTCTAAAAAATCCTTTCAAGAGATAGATAACAGGACATTTCCCATCAGATGCCATGGATGATGACAGAGCTGGAACAATATTTTTCAAGTATGGGAAGAACAAAAAAAATTTATTCTTCTTAAAAAATTATTTCTTCAGAAGAGAGTAAAATTGAGACTTTGGAAAATGGAAAGAGTTTGTCACCAGCTTACTCACCAAAAATATAGCTTGAAGAAACCCCATGAACAGAAAGAAAGCTGACACTCAAGACAGTTGATTCTACAAAGTAGAAAAGAGTCAGCTGGCCAAAGGGCACAGCAATACTGAGCGCGAATGTACCACACGGCAAAGCTGGTGGAACTGAGCCACAGTGCAGAGAGCTGAAGAGGGCAATAGGTACCACTGCCACTTTACATCTCTCAATAGCTTGTGAAGGAGACTAGACACAAAGAAGGTTCAGGTCTTGAAGACCTCAATATCCTCAACTAACTGGGTCAAATAAACCCATGTATAGCAGAAGACACCTACTCTTCAGGTGTTCATAGAGCAATCATACCGTGAGATACGCCACATCCTGGTCCCTAAATGAAACCTCCACTCATCTAAAATAGAAATTACGCACCAGGCTCACTGATGCTAATAAAAGAAAAGTCAGTGACAGAAAGATAATTGGAAAATCTCCAAATATTTGAGATTTAAGCAACACACTTCTAATCATCCATAGATCAGAAGGGAAGTCTCAAGGAAATTAAAAGAATACATAAAACTGAAGAAAAATGAAAACACAGCATAGCAGCATCAGTGGGACCTGGCACGCACACTGCTGAGTCAGTGGGACCTAGCACACACACTGCTGAGTCAGTGGGACCTAGCACACACACTGCTGAGTCAGTGGGACCTAGCACACACACTGCTGAGAGAGCCTCGACAGCTCCAAGCACACAAACAGGTAAAGTCTTCAATCCATAATCTGAGTTCTCTGCTTAAAACTTTAGAAAGACAGTAAGACCAAGCTGAAGGAAAGCAAATTGTCAAGGCAGAGGCATCAAAACGGAAAACGGAAATCCAGTAGGGAAAAGTCAATGCAACAGGTTCGATAATATTGACAAATACCCAACAAGATCAACAAAACGCAAGGTGTCACAAGCCGTTAATACTAGGAATCAATAGGCAAGGGAGAGGTGGCCTTTGGTGGCATCTTCTGATGAAGTCAGAGATGTAAGAGACTACCAAAGGACTGCCGTCCATCCCGTGGGCAGAGCGTGGGACTGCGACCTAGAGGAGACTGACCAAGGGGGCAGGGTCTGCACTGTAGAGCAAAGCATGTGCCCTGGGCCAGATAGGGGTGTGTGAGTGATTTCATTCTGCTGACTCGTACCCACTGAAGACTTTTAAACAGTTTTTTTTTTTTGAGATCGTATGCCTTTTCTCATTAAAATATTTCAGCATCACTGTAACTACTTTCATGTAATTAACTTCCACTCCCATAAAGTATTATTTCAGGCGTCTTACTGTGAAGGCCCTGGGCAACAGCAATAATCAGAATTTTAAATTTTCTTCATTTCTATTGCTTTGACTTCTGGGCCCTGCTGACTGTAATAGGAATGTTTCCACCCCACTCCCACCGCCAAGGGATAACTGTGTGTTTTTATTTACCAACTAACTGGTCCAGAACCCACATCTCTTTCACGTCTTTTATAGGCTGATGACAGGGTCCTCACAAACAGTCTGGACCATTATTCACTTGTCCTGACCACAGCAAGGCCAAGTGTTTGACAAAGCAAGCAGTACCTAAGCCTTAGAGCCTGCAGAGGAGATCTGTACTAGCCAGTCTATGCCTGCTTGTCCTGTGTGCCCATCCTTTCTTATTGCCATGACAAAATAGCCCAGAGAAGGAAGGAAAAGACAGACTGATGACTTCAGAAGTGGCAGCCCAAGGTAAGATGGCCTCATCTAGAACCATGCAGGATGAATCAGAACCCTCTGTGTGGAACAGGTAAAGGAGCCAAGGACTCACCCATGGCAAAGTGAAGATGAGTGGTGGGAGGGGGGGGAGGATGGGGATGGGAGTGGATGTGGATGTGAGGGTGGGGATGGGGGAAGGGTGGGGAGGGTAAGGATTGGTAGGTGTGAGTGTTGAGGTAGGAATGGGGGTGGAGTGGGGGAGGGTAACGGTTGGTAGGTGTGAATGTCAGGGTGGGAATGGAAATGAGTGTGGGGGTGAGGGTTTGGATGTGAAGGTAAGGGTGGATGTAGGTGTGCGTATGGATGTGGGGGTATAAATGTACCACTCAAAGCCATGAACTCAGTGTCTTAGCACTTCCAGCTAGATATCCCCTCTTCATGTAACATGTAGACATAAACTCATTGATGAGGGTAGCCTCCCTGCCCTTCAGCCCACAATCCAATCATGTATCAGCTGTGCCCACTGGCTAGGGAGCACACCAGTGACTCAAGCCTTCTGAGACATTTCATCCCCCACCAGTACACCCTTACTGCCTTGCTTCCTCCTGAGGAAGCCACAGAACGGGCTTCTCACCATGTTCCCTGCCACCTTACCAGTCCTGATGCTTTGCCCAAAGGCCTCTTCCTGGTGATACGTCTCTCTGCTTATTACAACTCAAGTTACTCTTTCCGTGGAAATCAACTCTAGATTTTTCTGTCTTCTCATATCTAAGTGATTATAAAGCCACTCTTTACAACAGCCTCCTAGAGGGACGTTGCCGAGGTGGGTATGTGTAGGTCCTGGAGGATCTAACTGTGGTGAACGGTGTACTCAGCTCACCACATAGGATTTTGTTCAGTCCACAATGGGCAAAATGTTTGGCAAATGTTAGTTTACACTTGTCTTCTCAGAGCCAACCAAGAAGACTAACAGTTATGTGACAATGAGCAGTGACCTGCAAAATGAAGGTTCATGGCTTACAAAGTGTTCTTTACTACATTATACCATTCGAACCATATGATGTTATCATAATCTTTAGTGTACAGTTGGGATAAACTAAAGCTCAGGAGCTTGTGAATTACTCAAATTCATGACTTCCAATTCTCAAAAATGTGACTATCTCCAATTAGAATTTTTGCTTACTTTGTTTTAGGATACTGTATTTATAAAATTCTTATTCTTGCTAGGCATGGTGGTGTATGCCTTTAATCTCAGTGGGAGCAGAATGAGAGGACAGTGGGTCTCTGAGAGTTCTAGTCTAGCCAAGGCTATACAAAGAGACCTTATCTTAAAAAATTAATAATTAAAGTTTATAGTTCTTAACATGGAATAGCAAAACATAAAAAAGGAAGGATATAAAACAACAACAACAAAACAACTACAACAACAAAAACTACCAACCCCACAACTGGAGCTGAAGAGGTGGTTTTGCCACTAAGAGTATTTTCTGGACAGAGGACCAGAGTTCAGTTTCCAGCACCTGTGGCAGCTGCTCATAACTGTCTGCAACTCCATAACTCCAGGGTACATGACACCCTGTTCTAGATCCTGTGGCCAGCTACGCACAGCTATGCTTTTACACAGGCATTTATATGTGTGTGTGCACGTGCGCACTTATGTGTGTGTGTGTGTGTGTGCACACACACACACACACACACACACACATGAATAAAAACTAAAAGCAAGGACTCCACAGAAGCTCAAAGTCCCAAAATTTCACAAGTGTGACACTGTATCAACAAGCCAGAGCCACTTTTCTGATTTCTGTTCATTAGAAACTTCTCTTCATTTAACTGATATTTTACTCAATTGTTGCTTTACTCAGGATTCATATCAATTTCATCTTTTCATTTAGAAATAACTATAGATTCACATGTAATAATAAGAAATGATATAGTAAGACTCCTGTGCTTTTTATCCACTCCTTCCCAAAAGCAATGCTAAGCAAAACTGCCTGAAATGCAGCAAATGCTATGTCGACTTTGATATGGGATGCTGTCACTGCCGAATGAAGCTCTCATGAGCCTCTATATCTGTTCTCATGTTCCTATAGACCCTGTCCCTTCTTTATACACCAACCTTCATTAGCCTCAGATATTCCTGTTATTTGTGTGTGAGTGTGTAGGGGGGTCAGTTTAAGAATGTTACATGATCAGAAGCATACAAGATGTAGCCCTTTGGAATATTTTTTTCAGTCGTAATTGTTGGAGGTTTATCCACACTGTTTTGTTCAACATTGCTTCCTTTCTTTTCCTGGCTAAGCAGTGCGTGGTAGTATGGATACACCAGTTTGCTTAATTGCTCATCCACAAGAGGGCATCTGAGTTATTTTCAATTTGGGGCTATTACAAATACTGCTGAAGTTATTCATGTACAAGCTTGTGGAGACATGAGTGTTGATTTTCTATAATAAATGCCTGGGTACAGTGTGGCTAGCTCCTTGTTTAGTCGTAAAATGCTATCAAAGTGTATAAAAACTATATGTAAAGTTCTATCATTTCATAGCAGCATGTGGATGCTTCAGCTTTTCCATGTCACCAGGAGTTGCTCTTCTTATAGTTTTAAATTTATTTTTAAAGATTGTTTTGAGGCAGGATTGTGCTATGTAGACCAGGCAGACCCCAAGCTTGCCATTTCCCTGACTCAGTTTCTTTATGGCTGGGATTACAGGTACATACCTCTATGCTCGCTGCTTTCAGGGTTACTGGTCAGCCTGGGTGTTTCCAGGGTTTTACAGGGTGGACAGCCCACACGGGAACAGCATGTCCTGAGAAAGCATACAGCTCAAGGGCTGGTTGCTGCCCAGGGCTTCCTTTTCTAGGTCCTGGAGGAGAAGTCAGTTGCTTGGGGTAGGTGGTGGGCAGTTTTCTGTTTTGACTGATGGGCTTAGGTCATGTAGGCCTTTGCTCACGTACATCCATTCCCTGAGCCATCTGATTTAATTTTATGCATGCTCATCCATGCATAGGCATAAGATGCTAAACAGGAGATTTTCTTTGACAGGTCACTCAATTTGCCTTTTTACACATGTACCCCAAACCAGGCCAAGATGATCAGCCGGTGGCCCCTAGTTCTAAGACATATTTCTGGAAGGATTTAGTCACAGAAAGGGAATTTACTAAGGGTTGCTAGGGAGGAAAAAGCCTGTGTGGAGTACACTTTTTTTGTTTTTGTTTTTTTGGAGAGGAGTATGCTTGCTGCTCTGTGAAGGTGGAGGTCCCAGAGCGCTTTGTTAGGAAAAGGGTGCGTATGTAGCTTGGGCCAAGTAAGGGTTCTGGATCTAAGTTATCTCTATGCTTGCCTTCCCTTACAGGCCCGAGGGAAGCTCCCTACCTGTGGCTGTTCCCTGAGCTCAATAGCTTCCACTAAGATGATCCAGAGCCACTACCCTAAGAGTTACACAGCATGGCCAAAGCAGTTTCTCTCTGATTCTGCTATACCTGCCAGAGAAATCAGTCTCTCAGCCCCACAGCAGGGTGGGCCTTGTGAGGGCTGTGGGCTTGTCCTACAGTAGGTTTCCAAGTCTCCTCTGATTTCTGTTTTGGAAGAACCTGCCTTGCCTCTTTCTCCTGCTGGTAAGCTGGCCTCCTGAGGCTGTCCCAGGAGCCTGTGTTTCTGTTCTGTTCTTTCCCAGTATTCTTCCAGTCCCTCTATGTTCTTTTTTAAAGCCAATTTGTGGCTTGCAATCACTTCCTGCCTGTCTGTAGTTGGGCTTCTTACTGTCTTTGTGTGGACTGTCACAGGGCAAGAGCTTCCTCAACTGGGTCAAGTTCAGTTCATCAATAGTTCCTTCTATGGAGGTCTAGGTACTCAGCATCATTTGTTAAATGCTGGTCTGCATCTATCGAACCACTTTAAGCCTTTGGTAGAACACAGCTAGGCATACTGTGTGCATGGATTTCTGATGTGTGCTTTGCTTTCTGTTCTCTCTTGTGATGGTTCTCACGATGACATCTCAATTTAAATTAATCGCTCACAGATAGTAATGTGTATAACAGATCACAGATGGAAATACCCACCTTTGGAAGAAATAGGTAATTTAGCATCTGTGGTCTCTCTACTGTTATTCTTGCCAAGTCCAATGGAATATGTCTTAGAGAGGAAGGAGGAGCATGCGCATTTTGGATAATGCAGAACTCGAGATCTCTGTTGAGCCTACGGCTATTCGACATCAGATCACACTTCTCTTCCTCGAGAGACCCCTGAGGTGAGAGCATTTAATCTTTAGCTCCTTGAAGGAAAACCAGAAATATTAGAGATAGCTGAGCTTCCCCTCACTACCTCCTAGAGTGTAGACCAGCATCGACCTCAGTATGCCTCTTACACACACACACACACACACACACACACACACACACACACACACACACACACCTCAGTTGACGTTCCCAGGTGTGGAACATACTATGCTACCTATGAAGGAGCCTAACCTCCCACCCAGGGGCTCCTCCTCCCATTCTCTAAGAATGAGAGTTTCTTTGAGTAAAAAAAAAGGGGGGGGGGAGAGAGAGAGAGAGAGAGAGAGAGAGAGAAAGCTTAATGCAAAAGAAAATTGTTGACAAGCAACTTTTAAAAATATATTTTAGAAACTATTTTGTAAATAAGCAGGGCAGAAATCATATTTGGACTAGACTGATAAACAACATTATAACAATTCCTTAGGAGTTAATTATTAGTCCCCACCCATTATATTCTGAGTCCCTTTGGTAACTGGTACAGGTAAAGAGAAGTCATGTCCTGCTCACCTGCTTCTGCCCCTGCTCCTCCTCTTCCCCCTCTGTCTGATGTATGGCTCTGTCATCTGTGCCTGTGTTCCTTTTGCTTCTCATCCTGACAAAAGCATAAATACGAGTGCTGCTGTATTTACAAATGAACAAATCTAACATTACAACCTGTTTTGTGTTTTTGAATGGAAAACAGTACTTGAGTTGGAAGAGGGACTTTGAGAAAAACACACATTGTGCTTCATGCTTTATCACTACTAACTCATGAGCCCAATCTTGGTAAGTTTCAAAGCCTGCACTCCCCAGCCTCGTTCATCTCTGACAGTGGCCAGTATTTCACTATTGTACTTTGAGAGGCTGGCACAAACAGCCAGTTTCTGTTAGGGCTGATGTAAGCCAGGATCACATGGTACTGATTTGTATCTCCAGGCTGCATAATCACAAGGTGTCTCCCAGTTTAATCAGTTGGCTGTTGTTGTAAATATAACCATTGGCTAAAAGACAGTGGCTCAGAGTATGTGGTCCCACCACCATCAACATGGACTCACATGTCTGACAGCCATATGGCCGAAGCATCAATTACCTCATTTCAAGCAGATGTCTGCTTCGCGAGTTCTTCAAGCTAGTATTTAGATATGTCTCAGTTACAAAGTAAGGAAAAAGACTTGTTGAGTAGTATAGGTTTACATTTAGAAATGAGCATTTGAGAGTCTGGAAACATTTCTAATAAAAACAAGGGGGCCAGTCTGTCTGGGCTGGGGTCCAGAGCAGAACTTGGGCGCAAGCTCTGCAGCCAGTCCCACAACCCACAGAGGAAGCTCCACTCCCAGGTGCTCTGACACACCCAAGATCAGAGGTGAGCAGGAACCAACATCTG